>NC_139328.1:24125000-24517500 GCF_056507025.1 Lutjanus erythropterus
AAAAAAAAATTTGCACAAAAACCTTTTTTACAGTCACTCATGTGATTATTGGTCATTTAAATGAAACAAATATAGACTCACTCCCAGAACTCAGTAGCAGCAGAAGTGGTGTTTTTCAGCCTGGTCTGATTTGCTGTCAGATTTTTCAAGGGAGAATCCAAAATCTGAAGATCCATACAGTTAGCTGGTTTAGAGAATGAACGGGATAAGAGTAAATGTGAGAAATTACTGTTATACAAATTAACACATGAAGATCCCTGGACAAATGTGCAACTCCATAGTGTAAGTTTACCTGTATTCCAGGTGTTCTCACAGGTGGCCCAGGGGAGCTGGTAACTGAATGAGAAAGCCAGGTAGAAGAGAGCCCAGACTTGAATTATAATGTAGCTGAAGTCATACAGTTTAATCATAGCATGTCCATATCCAATTCCTGAAAATACAAACAAATAAAAAACACAGTTCACCTTTATGTAGGATTATAAATGTTCACATTTCTGGAGATGATTTATATTTGTCTGTTAACCACATTGTCAGAGTTAGTTGAGCTACATGTGGACAAAAAATGGTTTATCTTTTTGTAAAGTGTCATGTAAAAAATGTTATCTATTTTCTGGTGAGTTCACATCGACTCACCTTGTGCCAGTGGACACAGCTTCCTCCAAGATGTGATGAATCCTTCCTGGGTGTACTGACCAACTGAGGTCTCCAGTAGGAACAGAGGTATCCCATACACCACAGCGAACAGACCATACGGCACCAGAAAGGCACCTATAGGTGTATAAATGTTATACAAACATGCTTCCCCATGGCAATGATAATTTATTCATATATTTTCACTCACCACTCATCAATATAAGTGTTATTTCAGTTCACTACAGCCAAAATAATGCACCTCACAGTTTGTTTGACTCACCTCCACCATTCTTGTAGCAGAGGTAAGGAAACCTCCACACGTTGCCCAGGCCAACCACATTTCCGACAACAACCAGAACATATTCAGTTTTACTGGCCCACTGTCCTCTGTCTGCAGCCCTCCTCTGAATTTCTCTTTTCCTTCTTTGTCTGTTCATCTCAAAATCAAGGACTTCATTCGTTGTATGTGGAATCTAGGGTTGAGATGAAGACCATGCAGAGCTTTAGGGGCGATCTCTGTTTATTTCTGACAGCAAAGAGGTAAATAACAAATTCTTCCATTAACTGTGTGAAAAAAAAATGTAATATTTCATCAAGTAAAATATGTGTCATAGCTTACATATAAAGTTTGGCTCATTTTTCTCTCTTTACAACTGGAATTAAATAAAAATTAGTTTTCCAACAAATACAACACAACAACACAAGTACACAAAATGTCACTGCAGCTCCTTGCTTCAAAATTACAGCTTTTCCAATGGGTACAAGTGATAAAAACACACACTTACTTTAATACATGCTGGGGTTCCTACACACTACAGCCAAAGTTAGCATTGCTGCTGCATCTGCACAGAAAAATAGCATAGCTGCTAAGTTTACATACAACAGCTCCAGTTACACTTAAAATACTCAGTGGGAATAAACGGCCAATTTTCCCCACTCTCTCTATAACTCCCTGCACACTCCTGTCCACAAACAAAGCAAAAAAAACCCAACAAACAACACAATAACACTGCAGATAGCTAAGTGAACTAAATGGCTCTCAGCTTGTGGTGCTCAAAGCACAAAATAAATAAAAATAAATTTTTAAACATATAAAAAATTCAAAATCAGCATCTCTTTCCAAAAACCATGACATGGTACTCAAGATAGCACCTTGTTATGAGCAGTTTCATGGAGGAAGTACTTTCTTTCTCTACTGGAACTACTTCAGAATCTACTGGAACTACTTTTTTTCAACTAAAAAGAAAGTAGTTTCTACATGAAACGGCACACAACAAGGTCTGGATGATATTGAGTAAGTGGGTCAAGATTTTTGTAAAAAGAGAGGTTTTGAATGTTATAAACGTATTTTCCAGTGGCTTTGAGCACCACAAGCCGAGTGCCGAGTGGTTCTGTATTGGAGTGAGGAGAAGGCAGACATATAGACACATCTCTACGGCTGATATTTCCAAAACTCTGTAACTCACACTGAAAAAATCTAGATGGATAAATCGCACTACAAGCCAGGGGGAAAGATGTATTTTAGATTTTGGGCTGAACTGTCCCTTTAATACGGAGCCCCTCTGGTGACATTGGATGAAAAAAAAATAATGCGTGGCCACGCATTACTATCTCGTGGCCACGCATTATTATCTTGTGGCCACGAGATAGTAATGCATGGCCACGCATTAATTTTTTTTTTCATCCAATGTCACCATAGGGGCTCCGAGTCTCTCGTTAAGAATTACTCCATGCCTTGCCACAAGTGACTGAAGTATGTCATTGTAATTCATTCCTATATTAAAATAAAATGAAATTAAATCAAACTTGTCCATGATAAAACCAACAGTCTGCATGGGATGACTACAATAACTATCTCGTGACCACGCATTAACTATCTCGCGACCACGCATTAATTATCTCGTGGCCGCGCATTAACTATCTTGTGGCCACGCGTTATTATCTCGTGGCCACGAGATAGTAATGTGTGGCCACGCATTACTATCTCGTGGCCACGAGATGCTAATACGTGGCCACGCATTATTTTTTTTTTCATCCAATGTCACCAGAGGGGCTCCGTTCTTTAACGATGCTGATTGGAGATACAATGGGTTGGACGGCACCAAGTATTACCAGTGGAATCAAGCATTGTCTGCGTTGTGTTGCGATGAAGAAGCCAAGACCATTGACAGCTCTGGTGGTTACCTCTTTTTATTTTGAGGTAAATGACAAAAATCCTCAATCAACTGTGATCATACAACTTTAGCTCTGTCTCCCGTGGAATACAACAGCAAAAGGGACTGTTCAATACAGTATTAATGTGCAGAAAACATATCTGACAGCAAGGAGGTAAATAACAAAATCTTCCTTTCAACTGTGACCCAATAACTAAAGCCTCTGCGCAAATTAAATGACACTGAATATGTTAGCATATTACACAATACATTTAAGCCAACATGCAAACTTATAAGCATGACTTAATGGTGCTAAAACACAGAAATTATTAGGACCGCAATTCACTTACCTCTCTCATGGAGTGCAACAGCAAAAGGGAAGAGATAGAGGCAGGGGTCACCTGAAAGTGGATGTAGAGGTTCTGAAAGCTTTTTAAATGTTCCACATATTGACTGTGGAGGCCTGAACGGGTCACGTTATAACTATTTGCAACTTTTTTTAATATAGTAAATCCTGCCTCCATAAATCATCTGTGAATGCAAAACCAGTACCAGGGTAAAGGTGCCTACCTTGTTGTTTGCATAGAGCCAGAGGGATCTATTAGAGAGTCATCAATCCTGGCCCTTTGGGGGGGGGGCAGGTTTTTATGTCTGTCTGTGGAGATGTTTTGATCATGTCACGTCACACACAATGGAGTCACAAAACTTTACAGTCGTGTAGTTGAGATCAAATTTAAGCCTGAGTTTGAAGATGGGTGTGGTCCGACTGATGAGTACTGACTATTCATGTAAGAATTAAGTAATGACTACTGAGTCTTCATGGGTTAGAACAGTGTTCCCCAACCCTGGTCCTCAGGGCACACTGCCCTGCATGTTTTAGATGTGTCCTCCTGGGTTGTCTGTTTCACTGATACACTCAGATATGCCAGTTGACAGTAGTGGACTGTCTGTCTAAGAGGCAGGGTCAAAAAGAAAATGAAATGGTCTCCATTACATTTTGACCACTGGAAAGTGTCCTTGAGGACACTTTACCATTTGGTTTTGACACCGGACCACTCTAGAAGGCAGTTTACCACATTGTCTCCACTTTAAAGGGACAGTTTACCCCTAAATCAAAAATACATATCTTCCCTCTTGCACCTGTAGTGCTACTTTATTTATCCATCTAGATTGTTCTGGTGTGATTTGCAGAGTTTTGGAGATATCGGCCGTAGAGATGTCTGCCCTCCCTTCAGTATGATGGGACTAGATGGCACTCGTCTTGTGGTGTTCAAAGCATCAAAACATACATTTGAAAAAACTCGACAGCAATGCCTTTCTCCAGAAATCATGGCCCGGTTATCGTTATTATGAGCAGTTTCATGTCAGAACTACTTTCTTTGAGCAGTAGAATCTATCAGAACTACTTTTTATCTCCTTGAGCAACTATGTTGTTATTTCTGGAAAAAGACACTGATGTTGAATTTTTCAAATTGATTTTTTTGGGCACTTTGAGCACCACAAGCCAAGAGGCATTTAGTCTCATTATATTGGAGAGAAGGCAGATGTCTCTACAACATATCTCAAAAACTCTACAACTCTGTTCGCCTCTGCCCCCTCTTCTAAGTCCACCAGCACCAGCTGATACAAAGGTGCTGCGCTCCTATCCTGTGAACTGGATGTGAACTGTGATTGTGCCAAAGGTTGTGAATAAATGTGTCTAAGTGCTTAACTAAGCTTTCACTACAGAGGCCAGTGTAGCCAGCCTAAGGTATTTTATTGATAGCAGCTGTGCGTAGCTCTATTGCCAAATAAAGGAAAATAAAATACGTTAAAAAGCATTTCCTTGTCTTGTCTTATAAAGTCATATACAATGTATACAAATAAATAGAAGCCAGTGGCAAACTGATGACTGGTAAAATGCATCCAAAAACTATAAAACTTGCAATGAAAAACAGTCTACAAATATGAAAATTACACACACAAATGGACATACAAATAAATACTCACCTGGAGGAAAACATGAATGCTTTTGGTCCCATTTAACATATGGGGTAATGGTGCACCTCAGTCTCTTGTGGCCAAAATGAGTATTACAACAACAAACACAAAAATGATCCTAACAAAAATATCCTTATATATACTGTATATATTCTTATATATATGTAATTATCCCTGCAAAACCTTTTTTCATCTCTTCTTAAGTCAAAAACAGGAGGGCAAACAATTTAGATCAGATTTTAAAAATGGATTACTTGAATTTTTTTTTCAGGGCCTCTGTACAAAAGCACCTGCTTCACTGAATCCCTGCTTGCTCCATGAATGCAGCTCTATTCAGCCTCACTCATAGCCTCCTTGAGGACTTTTGTTAGTAAAATGACTCCTACAGACTTTATATTTTATACATTAAATGACTGAATGATGTTTTTTTCTAAAATGCATGGGGCACTGTGGAAATAAAATGGTTATCGCCTCATTTCTAAACACTAATGAATGAGATAACGAAGATTAATGTAATGTCATTCGCCAAACACATCTATGCCTGCAGTCTAACACATTAACAATGAAAGTAAATCTACACCCTACAAGACAATAATAACCAAGACACAGCTGTCAACTAATAGGCTTAGTGGACGCTGAGCCCTTTGGCCCCACAGTTAGGGTGGGGGGGTTGGGGGGGTCTCAAATATAAGTCAGTATTATAAATTAACACCTCAGTCTGCTTCCTCCCTCTAAAGCAAAATAGCAGAATGTGTAAAGAAAGGCATAAAGAGAACAAAACCTGCTCATATTACTGAATGAAATGTCCATTCCTGAACAGTAGACAATGTGGTCTTTGGGGACTTGTTGCTCAGTGATAACCAGACTTCCCTGTTAGCTCACACAGAAACACCACACCCTCTCGCTCCCTCAGCGCACAAGTGGGCCAGTAAAACTGGTATTTGGATTAGCTCAGCACTCCGACGTGAAAAAAGATATCCCTCACTGTTTCGGGGAGTGGCCAGAAAATGTGTTCAGCCTCTAGTGGTTTGCCGTGGCGTTTTTGCTCCATTATAGCATCTGTTGAGTGAGGTCAGACATGATGCATTTTTATTTAGGAGGAGTTCTCACAGCTGCAGCTCCCACAGTATAAAGACAGCTGAGTCACAGGCTACAGTAATATCCTCTTTTGGGTATAACAGTAGCAACAGTGTTCATATTATTTTTCTCAAAGCAGCGCATAAAACGCTTTCCACGCCGTGTGGTATCATACTCAGTGTCACTTGCTTGTTTCATTGAAGTTTTATCACACTTAGTTTCAGTGAAACATTCAAATCTAAGAGGCAGTTTTCACGGCTGCACATCGCATGGAAAATTCTTGTCATTTTGTGAGTTCACACACATTTTCCAGTAATTCAGCGTAACATGATATTGGTATCTGGAAAACCCTGGGATCTTGAGTAGAATTAAGTTTTATAGGTTTTAACCATATACTGTAACAAACTTGACTGCACATTGTGCATATGACAGAACCACTCTTTTTTATTTCATGTTACTCTCAGAGTTCAATTTTGATTTACTACAAATCAAAGAGAAATCTAGTATAGTATATAGTATATATATATATATATATAAGTAACTAACTTTGGAAATTAAAAATAAATAAATAAATAAAGGTAATCTAACCATTTGGCAGTACCAAGACAAAATGGCACTCTGAGGACCACCAGTGGGCCACAGGCATCTAGTGGTGATCTTGCAGATTACAAACACCTTGCCTCACCCTCCCCTCCAAGCATGTCGGAGGACCTACGAACCTGAGAAACATGACAGAGCAACATGGCGGCCTCCATGGAAGAGGGCCTGAGACCTCCATAGATATAAGCAGCTCTTTCTAAGGTAGTGGTTCCCATACTGAGGAGAGGACCGCTCTGGGGACACCTGGACCCACTGACTTGTCTTTAAATTCAAGAGCTGTCGTCTGTACTTTCTGTGGAGAATGTGATTTTAAGTGCAAAACATCCTGTGAGCTCATAAAATCAGATTCACAAGTTTAACTATGTGATTGTGACACCTCTCATGTTGCACAGGTCTTATAAAGGGGTCAGACAAAGGAGACATGAACTACTGTCTTTTGGCCTGAAAGGTCAGGATCAGGACTACATTACCTGATATGTTATGTCCATAGTTACTGATTATTTTTTTTAGATTAAGATTTTCCATACAAAGTAAATAAATAAACAAAGTATGTAAAATAGTAAAATAGTCGTTGTAGTGATCAGTTAAATCAGTCATATAGTGTCGAGACCTTTTAATCTAAGACCTATCTTACCTCCATACTGCCCAAAAAAATATGAACGTTATGATAGAAAATTTGTGTCCCAGAGCATTGTTAGTGTTGAGTGAGTCGCGTGGAGCCAAAAATCAATATGGATACAGAACAATATTTGGTCATGGTAGGTTTTTGCTGTTCTCAACAAAAATCTCACTGAACTCACACTTACCCATTTTAACATTTTGGGGAAACATCTTGTTTATCCATTTTTCACACTCATAACAACCAAAACAAAATATAACATAACAGAAGATCACGTAAAATTGAGTCTGAAGTTAATGCAACTATATTAAAGCAACACTAACTTCATAATTATTTTTCTTAGACATGTCAAAAACATATTTAGGAACTTTTGCTTATTTTTATGATATTTTGTGGTGTATAATTTTAATTATTTGATTTCAGACTTTTTACAGACCTGCAGAAACCCTAAAGTAAGCAGAGTACAATATTTGAGTGAATATAATTTCTACGACTATCTGTGCCACACAGAAGAAACAAACAAATCACAGTCAAAATCTGCTTTTTTGGCCAAGTAGGCCTACATGTACCCTTAAAGGGACAGTTCACACAAAAACGAAAATTCAGTCATTATTTACTCACCCTCATGCCAATAAAAGGTTGAGTTTGTTTTTTTTAGTGGACAAAATACCGCTGGAGTTTCACAGAAAAATTGCATTCTAGAATCTTGCGAATAAGGGAAGTGAATGAAGGTGACTAGTTTTCAAATGTAAAACAACAACAACAATAAAAGCCTCCATACTATTTATCTGGTTTAGTCAAAGTCTCCTAAAGCCCCAAGATGCCAAGTTGACTTGAAAGGCATCATTTACACCATTTTTTTAGTCTAAATCTTCACTGTAGATCCTTGAGCCATGTTCATGTGTGTGTGTACACGTCCATCTGAACTGGATGCATGTGGAGTGATGTGTGCGCATCCAAGTGAACAGCATATCAGGGCTTTAGGAGACTTGGATTACACTAGATGAGCAGTATGGAGACATAAAAAATTTTTCCCATGTTTTTCTCAGTTTGAGAACTGGTTACCATTCACTTCAGTTGTTTGAGAAATTCTGCAATGCTGTTTTCTTGAGACTAAAAAACTAAACTGAACTTTCATTTGGCATGAGGGTGAGTAGATAATGACCGGATTTTCATGTGTGGGTGAACTATCTCTTTAAATTTGATTATTTTTACAGCTCTCAGTGTACTTACAGAGGAATAGAATAGACATGATCAGCTAAGAACAAGAACAACAAAGCTAAATAGATACGTGTATGAGTAAACTATGAATGTATAACATTTCTTGAGGCTGATAAGTTTTTTTGTTGATGTCCACTGATGGTGGAGTATTTCATTACACTGACACAAACACAGTGAGGAGGGGAGCGCCGGCCGAGGTGACGTCATTGTGAACCACATCCACAGCAGCAGGAGGGGTGAGGTGGCCAGCCGCTGATCCACCGGTATCATGGCTTCCTAACAGGAGGGGGAAGTGATTGAGAGCAAAACAAGGATCTTTGTTGAATACCCGACAGATAATCGCCCTTTACAGAACCTGAGATTGGGACAGAGGGGCTCGGCCTCCCTTTTTCGCCCCCCGCGGCCGCCCCTGGGATCCAGGATATACTTTAATTTTATCGGTGAATTTCCATTTGTAAACCGTGGAAGATGGCCGACCCGGCGGAGTGCACCATCAAAGTGATGTGCCGTTTTAGGCCCCTGAACAGCTCCGAGGTGACCAGAGGCGATAAATACATTCCCAAGTTTCAAGGGGACGAGACCGTCGTTATCGCGGTAAGTTGTTTAATGTTGCTACCTGTTTGACAGAGCCCTCGGGCACGGTCAGCAGTACGCCATTTTTGATTGTCTAGTAGCTACGGTAGTTAGCACCTTAGCTTGTTAGCTAACGTTAGCAAGGGCTGACCGAGCCCATTTTCTTTTCCTAGGATGGCGAAGGAATGACCCGCCGTATTTTGCCTCTGATTGGCTAGCACTCGTTGTCCGGTTTAGGTATGAGGAGTGTGATTGGTGAGGATATCGGGGTAAGCCAATCAGATGCGGAACTGGGCGGGGCATTCCCTTCGCCATCCTGGGAAATGAAGTACCTGTTCACCGTTGCGTTGTTCTGCTGGCCCTCAGCTGCAGACAACTTCTGCCGCCACCAAAACACTTAGGTGCATTAAACGTGTCACTTACTCGGCCTGTAGTTCATTACGGGTCGACAACCGTGATCGGCTACACATTTTAAAATGCCAAATCAGTTGCTGTCGCCGTAAAATGTCTCTATTCGCAGTTGCCCTGTCATGGCTAGCGAGCTGTCATTCAACAAAGCCACAAACACACAGGCTGGCACAGGTTAAAATGTCGCCAGCGTTAGCCTGCCACTCCTGCATGCTATTCACTACATTATTGTTACCACATTAACAAATAAATAGCTGTGCGTATGTAACGATAAATCTATTAATTGTGAATAGTGTGCGTCAGCATAAAGCGTAAGCCAGCTTTGATTTAGTAGTGGCTAACAGACTGTTGGCTAGCAGGCTAGGCCAGCTGGTAGTTGACAGATTAGCCGGCCTTGGCTAGCTGGCTAGTTTTAATACTGTTGCTTAATTAAAGCTACATTAGCTAGCTGACCAGCTGGCTACATAACCAACTCATTTTGTAGACCAAGTTGGAATTATTTCGATTATTGACTATAACAGAGAATGAAAATATGATTCAATCAAGGAAAAGAAAACACAGACAATGGTAAAGTCAAAATAATATCAGTGGGAAATGTCAGATTATATGTAGACAGGCGGTATTCTGTTGAGCTCTGAGAGACTGGACTGTAAATTAGATTAGATATCCTTTGTTACTCACAAATGGAAATTGATTTTGCTCTGGTCAGTATCATACGAATAGATTAAATAATAAATAATTAAAATAAACACCACAGTACCCAGGTTGTGTGAAGAGTGCCCTTTTAAGACATGCCCACTGTATAACGTGCATGATGACAAAGCATCAGTGTTTGCAAAATGACCTTATAGTCAATACATAATGTACAGTTGTTCAGTTTGGGATCAAACCAAAGTTTGTTGTCTTTGATTTAATTAGCCCTCCAGTGATACAGAGCCTCCAAGCACTTGATAAGGATAATGGCACGGGCACAATTTCCTATATGACAAAAGAAGGAAATGCCTTTACTAATGCAGTGCCATGTTACCTCCACTTTACTAAATCAACAAAGGATCTGCCCTGAAGTCAGTTTGCAAATGATGTGCGCTTGATGCTTTGTCATCATACGCCTATACAGTGAGCTTGGTCTAAAAAGTCACTGTTTACACAACCTGGGTTCATGCCATTGCGTGCCTCTGCACAATCGGAAATGGGAAAAAGTTGGCCTCATCATATGCTTTGTGCCTGTAGTAATTAGGAATTAGAACAACAGCATAAAAGCCTGACTAATATCTCAAGTTTGTACATGCTGAACATTCAAAAGCCAATGGATATCATTTGAAGTTGAAAAAAAACATAGTTAAACATTAGGTATCCTTCATGACAAACTGTCATTTTCTTTGTGGACTTTGGTGCTTGTGCACACCTATGCTTTAAAAGACTTTACAAGGCAATAGAAACTGAAGTTGAATTCCATTCATGAAGTTGCATGTTTTGGCTGAGTGAATATGAATTACATCCTCTTTGGAGTGAAACCACTAATTTAGGTGGTGAATTTAGAATACAACAGTACTATTCTTTTTCCTGTCATGCAAAACAGAGAAGACTGTTGTAGCTGTGGTGGTTTCTTGAATAGTTTTGCTGACACTGGCTTCAGGCCTTTCACTAATGGCAAGCGTACTGTCTGTGCCCCTTCAGCATGATGTGGCCCAGCCCAGTTCAGAGTGCCAGTCATAGTGCCAAAATACCAGTGCACATTGTGAAGGACGCAAGTGTTACAGGCCAAAGCCTAGTAGCCTAGTAGCCTCTGCTGGTGCATCTGCTTTGAGAAGTACAATACTTACAGTGCCCATAAGCAGCACTACAGGCCTCCTGGGTAATCCCCCTGTGTTTTCTCTCTTGGTAACCAGCTGTTCAACCAATCAGAGTAGGCAGTTGGCTGTGCGCTGGGCAATCTCTCCGGGTGGGGAGGGTAATTATTATGGTGATGTACTTTAGTTTTGCAGATGCTCTTATCCAGGGTGATTGACTCACTTAGCTCATATTTTTATCCGTTTTGAAACAATCTAGGGTGTGGACCCTGTGTTAGGGCCGAAGCCTTAGCAGCAGTGCTCAGTTAGTGGTCAAGCTGGCCACATTGCATGCTGTTAAGAAGTCTGACAAGCAGCTTCACCGTGGTGAGCCTTGTGATGCTGTTTTGATACGCTCAGATATTAATGGAGGGTCAGAGATTCCCCACACCAGATATTTTGTTTGTCTCCTACAACATATTCCTGCAGTACGCCCTTACTCAGCTGTGGCTCACTTCAAAGTCCTGCCAGTTTTTTGCCGGAAAGGGCGGGAGATGAAGTTTCCAGATGAAGTGGTAAGGGTGTCGTAACTAGCTTAGTTTGCCATGCTGGGCTAGTGTAATTGTGCAGCAGGTGAATTATTCATGCATCCATTACTTCCAGTTTTGCACATAAAAGATCAGGTCATTCCCCTCATCCTTTGCTGTCACATCTCCTGGTTCCATATAGTAGTCTGGGATGCCCCACAAGAACATGACTGTGCTACTTTTAGATACTAGTGTGGTGCGTGAGGGATAAAAGGAAAGAGAAGGATTAGAGAGATAAGTTAAAGTGTTTCTAAGACATTTAAACATGTCAATAACATTGAAGCAATTGACACCTGTTTTTGTTTCCTGCCAGCTGTGTATGAGGAAGTAAGGCTACCAATAAACTCCAAATGATAAATCAGACTTATTTTGCTTGGCACCAGCAAAAATCTAGTTGAATTACATGCATCATACAACAAGAATCACGTGGTTAAGGTTGCAACCAATGCTTATTTTTATTATTAATTAATCTGCAGAGTATTTATTATTTCTTGCCAGCTGTGTGCAAAGAAGCAAGGTTACCAACAAAGCCAAAGTGATAAAACTGACTTAATTTACATAGTAGCAACACAAATCCAATAAGATTTCATGCATTATACTACAAGAATCATGTGGCTAGGGCTACAACCAAGTACTATTTTCATTATCAGTTATAGATTTACTGATTAATTATTTCGTCTATAAAGGGGAAATGTCCACTCCAATATGTCAAAGTCCAAGGCGGTATCTTTGTCTGTCCAGAGATATTCAGTTTAATATAACATAAAATGGAGAAAAAGTTGGAATTCTCAAACAGAATAAAATTGTCTCAAAATCACAATATTATTGACCACATAACTCTGTTGATATTGTGATGATATTGTAGGGATGACTATTGGTGTTTTCACAAAAAATTAACAGACAGAATTTTTGATAAATAATCACCAGTATTGTGGATTGAATGACTAAGTGGGTAAGGACAAATGAAATAACAACTAGAACAGACTGGCAAGTACAGAAAATGACACGAGTTTACTATAGTGCAGCCTTCAAAACCAGGAAAAGACAACACTTATACCGTATTGCAGTATAAGGATGTCTAAAACCTAAGAAGATATCTAATCTTATATCAGGTTATTGATATAATATTGATAAATTGCTCAGCCCTAAGCTCTGCATTTGGATATTCTGGAATATCCTCAGTGTCTCCCGTCTCTCCTGAATAGCGTAGCCTGGATAAGTATCATAACACAGCCATCAGGAAGCAGGAACATGACATTGCACTTATTAATACTGTAACAATACTTTTCACTGTAATTACATTTAGCAAGTAATCCCATTAGACAGAAGTGTAGGTAACGAGGCCAGCAGCAGCAGCAGCAGTAACAATAAGGACTTTAAACTTGGGCTCTGCCATTGTTTGCTGACAGTGTCTGGCAGGCCTGATAGTGGCTCAGCACTCATGTTCTGGGCAGGGTTAATTGCCAGGATGTGGCTACTAGCTGGAATGAATTATCAAAGTCTTAAGATGCTGCTGCTGCTGTGTTGCACCAGCGAGCTGTGCTTTAAATGTGACCGTCAAGGGAGGATTATGAGCCGCAGTGCAAACTGAGGATGTCTCAGCTGTAGTAGTTTGAATAATTCTAGTACTGGTGAACGTGTTGAATCATTTAATACCAGGCAATGACATACTTGTGGTTTCACCTTGAGTTGTGAATGTGTTTACATGTACCACTGGCTCTAAGCAAGAAAGCCCTAATCAGTGGTGTTTCCAAGGTGACACCAGCTGCTTGACAGCATTCTCTTACAGGGGTAAACGCTTCATCTGACAATAACTAATGTTCTGACACTAAGTCATGTATGTTTTGTAACCTGGAGAATCACATGTGAATGGGGCTGTCTTGTTTATAAACTCTTAATACATCACAGCTAGAGCCCCACCCATCAGGCTAGAGAAGAGATGAGTCACCTGGGACTTAAAACCTCCAAAGACAGCGTGCCATCTCAGTTGAACCTCAGAATCGCCGGTAGCATCATTTTTTAACACCCTGCAGCTGCGTTCTTAAATCCAGCTATCGATTTCTATCTCACTTGAATAGTGCTTTGAAGTTTTGACTGGCCCGTGGGATATCACAATCAGCTGCACTCAGCTTGTTTGAAACAGGCTGGCACTTCAGTTAGTAGTAAAAGTTCAAGGTTTAGTTAAGTTCATTTAAAACACTGTGCCAAGATTGTTGGAGAAGAGTTTAAAGATGCCTGCCACTCAAAAATTTTGGATTTTTTTGTGTTAATGTCCCATTAAATGTCTGACCTTGATTGTACTGACTTGTATCTGTGCAGAGTTTGTCACTAGATAGGTGTTTTCACATTCCTCCGCTGAAGGGGGAGGCATCTGTGAAGCCCCTAAAATCTGAGATTAAGCCTGGGCAATAAAATAGAGATATGTACAGGCAATAGACACTTCATGTCAAAAGCAGTAAGAAAATTGTGCAGTAGTTTCATTTAAATGCAGTTAATGCAAACCGCTTGCTAGAATGCATGCAGCAGAGAGTGAATTAGGTTGGTCTCACAAGTCAGTCTCTAAATGCTTAGCTCAGCAGAGACTGAGGACAGTTCTTCAGCTTTTGTCACAAAAACTGGGTGGTTCCAAGTAAAGGGTTTAAAATAACCTATAGGGTAGCCTTTCATATTGGGGCGGTGACATCCTGTATTTACTACTGAAAATGGGAGCAGAGCATTGTTTCTAGTAAGGTGTGTCCTTGGAAAAAAACATGTAAGAATGGTAGGTTTGTTTGTGGTTATACTCGCCACCATTCTAGACACTGTCTTGCATTTAGAAAGTCCTAGAAGACTGGGAGGTGGCAACGTCAAATATAGACAGTTTAAGGTCATCCTGGTGGTAAGACTGACCATGTAACACGGTGCCCTAGGTTTGAATCTGACAGGGGATCTTTGTTGCATGTTAGGGTTTAGCTTCTGTAAGTATATCTTTTTTCATGGCCTCAACCAAGGCAGCAATCAGTATATCGATTCCAAACAAACTACTGTTACTGGCTTTGGATGTGCAGAATGCACAGTTTCCTAGCTGCTAAAGGATATTTCTCAAGAAAGCCCCCCTTGAACTGACGCTGAATGGCTTTTGTGTTTATCATTTGGTTAAAGAAAAATGTGCATAGAGATCTTTTTACAAAACACCTCACTGATTATTATTCATACTATTTCTGTTACTTACTCTTCTTCTTCTCTTCTTTCCAGGGCAAACCGTATATGTTTGACAGAGTGTTTCAGTCAAATACAACACAGGAACAAGTGTACAACGCCTGCGCCCAGAAAATTGTAAAAGGTGAGGTCCATGCAACAAATAAAATTGACAAAGAACCCAGGATATTTCCTTTTTCAAATCTTAATTTAAATACTAAAGGCCTTTTTAATTCTTGCTTCAACAAGTTCTCTGTGGTCTTTTTCAGATGTTCTGGAGGGATACAATGGAACGATTTTTGCATACGGGCAGACATCATCTGGCAAAACACACACCATGGAGGTGAGGATGACATCTCAAAACAGGGCTTGTTTGTTTTCTATTAAAGTGCATCTTCACTTCTCATCATGACATGACATTAATTTGTTCTATGTGTGCAGGGGAATCTCCATGACACAGATTCAATGGGCATCATCCCCAGGATAGTGCAAGATATCTTCAACTACATCTATTCCATGGATGAAAACCTGGAGTTTCATATCAAAGTAAGCAGTTAGAAAGCCACTTCCATGACAAGTTGAGGAGCAGCATTTCTTTGAAACAGAAATAGAAGACAAAAATTCCAGCTTTAGATAATGTATTTAAAATCTGATATTTATGGCTGACTAACATTATTTCAAACGGTGGGTGCTAGAGACAAGCTGCCTACTTCCTCTTTTGCAGTTTTCTATTATTAAGCATTTTTCTTGAGGCAAAATAAGTCATGGAGGAGGCTGATTTGAAACATGTCACTTGGTGCTGCTGCATCACATTTCCTGGCTGACTCTTTGCCGTGTTTGTTGATACCTGCTCTTGCATTACGGCCCATTGTGGTAAATATTTATTCTGTTGGTAAGGATAGAAATAATGAAACATGTAAATGTATTGGTGAGACATTCGTTTTATTCTGTTTAATGAAAAGTATTAATTGCTGTCCTAATATAGCATAATTTTCAGAGTCACTGCAAGACAAGTGTGAAGAAACAAATTAAAATAAAAAAAGAGCCATGCTCAAAACGCCTTCACACATCTGGTTTGTTTGACATTGATTTTAGATTGTCCCTTACTTGTAACAGCTGGAAATTAATGACATCTTTTTTTGTGCATTTTTTTAAAACCTGAATACTGTTACTGTGCTGCTGTTTTGTTGTTTGCAGTTAACAAGCAACCCCTTGTGTGTATTTAAATTCTCTGGTCTGATCTCTCAGCTGGATTGCCAAATTAATGAGGTTCTTTCTCTCTTCACAGGTGTCATATTTTGAAATTTACTTAGACAAGATTCGGGACCTTTTGGATGGTAAGTGGCTGTGATACTGCAGTGAACATCTCTCATAGTGGTAATAGACAGTGGTAACAGATGTGACAGAATGAGCTGCTAAAAGCCTGTGAAATGTTGAGAAAAGTCATGTGTTAGGAACATGATGGAGGGGGATGTTAGCTGTAAAGACACTGACATAGTTATTATTATCTCTTGTAAGTGTGTATAATCTATTAATGCAACAACATATGAAACTATTCTCAGCTGTGTCTGTTAAACAGATCATTTGAAGACAGTGATTGACACTGATCCCCACCTTTACAAGACTGATGTCAAAATGAGCTGCAGAAACTTGAAAATGAAAATATTTTATTCAGAGGTTAGGGGTATGCTTGAATTTGAATACACCCATGGAAAATTCTTTATTGTCAACTTAATCTGGTGTTTTATCTTTGCAAACAAAAAAAATATAGAAGAAATTAATGAAACAATCCCATCATCACATTTGTCACTCATAGCTAGATAAGCCCTTTGTTGATCCCTTACTCTTGAAATTATCAAACATTAATAGTCATAATCAAAATATACAGTACAATAAAAGTTAATATAAACAGCTGGTAAAATAAATAAAGTGACTTTGCATTGATTGCTGTGGGTATAAAGGAGTTTGCACTTGCATTTATTCTAACAATTTAATGTGTGATGATTAAGGCTTCAATTTCTGGTTTTGGTAACAATTTAACAATCATATATTGCCCAGTTTGCTTGATGTTGTCAAAAACTTTGTGATTATACTTGTGATTAATTTTAGTTCAAAGAAATGGGAGACAGCCCCACAGTACTTGATCGTAACAGTTGTAGCTCATCTGTCTCCTGTACTATAAACCTTTGGAGTGGTGCTTTTTTGATTCTTATTCTGTACATTTGCCAGTGGAGAACGGTTTTTGAAGTTATATCCAGGTGATAGCTTTTCCTGTCCATTTGAGAAGTGATGACCAGAGATCATCCTCAGTAGAAGTGGGAATGGAAGCAAAGGCTTTTTGAACCAGCTCCAAGGATATAGACAGAATAAACCAAATTTAATTTCCTGTGTATATAAACGTTACAGTATGCCAAGTCAGCTTCCCTGACACCTTTGTCCTTTTCATTTCCAGTGTCTAAGACCAATCTGTCAGTGCACGAAGACAAAAACAGAGTACCCTACGTCAAGGTGAGACCTCTCCTCCTGTCACACGTTAAATATGTGGTAAGACTTGTTTGTAAAGACATTAATCTCACCTCATACTCTGCTTTTCTTTTAAGGGTTGCACTGAGAGATTTGTCTGCAGCCCAGAAGAGGTCATGGATACAATTGATGAAGGCAAATCAAACAGACATGTAGCAGTCACAAGTAAGATGCCGTTCTGTTGTTTTACAACCATCTGTGCAACAAATGGTAGTAGTTTTTGCTATTTTGAGACTGATCCATTTTGACCACATGTATGTAATCTTTTTCTCCATTAGACATGAACGAGCACAGCTCCAGGAGTCACAGTATTTTCCTGATAAATGTCAAACAGGAGAACACTCAGACAGAGCAGAAGCTCAGCGGCAAACTCTACCTGGTTGATCTGGCTGGCAGTGAAAAGGTAACAGAGAATCAAAGAAAAGATAAACCATCTGTCATAGATATTGGTAGAATTCTCTGATTTGACATCTTCATTATTTTGAGATTTAGTATTGTAACTTTTTGGTAGACCCATTTTCCCTTTATTGTGTACTTGTGTTGGGTTCAGATTAGAGTGTGTTCATTAGTGTTGTTTCCACCCAAGGTACCCAGATCATTTTGTCTCAGGAATTATCTTTTTAAGGAACTAAAGGGTTCCTTCAGCCAGCTGTTGTCTCCATTTCCACTACGGTCTACCTGTGAAGGTTAGGCACATTAGTCCGCTGACATATGAAAAAGTGATGGCTGGTTTTACATGTCATTTTTGCAGATGACTATACAATAGTGATGGTGTGATATAAGGCGACAGAAAGGCATCATCATTTGTGCAACATTGCGGCAACAGTGCACACATAGTTTTCCCGCTGGACTTAGACCTCACCATAAACGCTCATTAAAGGTCATTCGTCCATCTGTCCTTTGGTTTCTTCTTTAACTCCATGTTGATGTAATGAAGCCCAGTTAACAAAACCAAACTTGTTTTCAGATTTTAAAAATTAAAAATGGTGGCTGAGATAAAATAATACTGGCACTAGACCAATCCAATATGTTCAGTGTGGCAGGCTCCATCCGCCAAAGTTTCTTTACTTTTTGAAAGTACTAACCCCTGAGATGGGACTTATTAGCAGCATACTGGACACCAAATGTTATGGTCAGAAACATCAGCTTTAACTTTGCATCAGATTGTGTTGCAAAGTCTGTTGTTCTAGCCAGCTTGTGGTAAGCAGAAGGTCTTTGGAACAGAGTCTGTTATTTCAGTCTTAATTTCCTGATTGAGTTTGTTTGTTGTTGTTGTTTGTTTGTTTTTTTAAATGTACTGGTATCTATCCAGTACCAGTTCAGGTATTGGAATTGGTATCGCAATGGAAAAATGGTATTGAAACATCTATTAAAATAAAATGCCCTTGGAACCTAATTCAAACTCTGGACCCCGCAAATGCATAAAATTTCTTCAAAGGTTCCTAGTCCCCGAAGTATTGATCTTTGGTAGCTTTTGTCTTAAACATTAAGTTGCACAACACCTTTTTGAGGTTATTGTCTTTGTTATTTTCAGGTCAGTAAAACAGGAGCAGAGGGAGCTGTGCTGGACGAGGCCAAGAACATCAATAAGTCTCTGTCTTCCCTGGGAAACGTCATCTCTGCTCTGGCTGAAGGAACGGTCAGTAACTCAGCTTCAGCTCTCTTCAGTCATAGAGGGTTTGTCTTAAATCTGCCATTATTTTCTTGGTGCAATCTGCAGATTTGTTGTCCATTTGTTGAACATGTTGTGGTGGTGTTTTGTGGCTTTTGGTCTTTTAATTTGCACAGTAAGTAAAAGGGAATTACCTGCTGAGAGAAATGTGTTTCCTAATTGAGGTTAATGTGACAGAGTTAACTTTTCGGTTAGGTTTTAATCTAAACTTCAGAACATAATGAGCCCAAATTTGTTTTTGTAGCTTATTCATTACCACAAATGTTAGATCGGTTATAACCTCAGGTGTTTTTATAGCATTTTGAAATTACAGCCATTACTGTTAATGTAACAAACATAAGGAAAGTCTACTTATTTACCAGCTGCACAGCCCAGAGGTGTGCATCTGGAAAAACATCTTTTTCACTTATCTTAGTGTGAAAGTGCCATCATCAACCATCTAAAAGTCCTTTATACTGCAGAAATAACTTCAGCTGATAAAAACTGTCCTCCAAGCAGTGTTTTGTTAAGCTGCTCCACAGCGATTTCACACTCTTCACTTTGATCAACAATTGGTTTGTTCTAGGGTGCCTTCCCTCTGTAAACAACCTGAGGCGGACAGCTGCTGATATATTTGTGATGGCCTGAAACAAATGAGCCATTGTACAGAGATGTCTCACTTCCAACTGAGCATAGTGGCGTCTAAAGAATTATACCGGATTGCTGCTGCTTGGCTGTTTGTATCAATGCCAATAATTTATCAAGGCATCATTTGCTGCCAGCTAACTTTACTAAACTCATGAGAAGTGTAACTGAAGACATCACATCCTGTTGGCTCAGTGCTGCTGAAACCACAGACCTCTTCTTAGGTTTCAGGACAGCAGTAGCATGTCTAAGTGTTTTTGCCATGCTTAGAAGATACCATATTTTTTTTGTCTGTCTAACTCTGGAGTCTATCACATGGTATTATTAGCTTTTCATGAACCCCAAATATTCCAGTGCCAGTAATTGGATTAATAATTCAGTGGAATGTGGGTTCGTGGTTCAGTTTTTTGGTTCAGATGTAAACAGTTCATCTGAGCATTTCCCTCTATTAGCATAAATATATTCTTTCTGCATGTTTGCCCCACATGGGGATAATATTAGATGACGTGAACAACACCACTGACCTTTTACTGATCACCTAAAGTTATACACTAGTTCAGTGTAAATCACTTAAATCAGCAAAATTTCAACTTTTATAATTTGTCTACCTGTTGTTGCCATGACTAGGGGCTGTAGGTAGTAGTCAGTTTTGTCTAATTAACTATTGCCTTGTCAAGAGTTTATATACTAGAATTACAAGAATTTTGTGCTGAATCACATGTCATCATGGCCTACAAACTATTAGATGTGTACATTTACTGATTAGCAAAGCAATATAAAATTACAATATTTTTAAAAGGAATTTGGTAGAATAGCCTCCCCAAATTCAATTCAATTCAAGTGCCTGTTTATAAGTGCCTGTACCTTAACATAACAATACCACTTAAGACCTTTTACGAATCCCAACGAGGTGCATATCTGATCAGCATAAATCGATCAATCAATAGAATAAGGAGCACAACATTGCAATAAAATATCAACTTTTATAACTGTTTTGTCTGCTGCCATAATAATTTTCACCCAGTCGATGTTCCTCTGTGACAGGCTCTAGCTGGTCACCCGCCTATAAAAGAAAGTACATTCAAATAATTGTTGCTTTGTCAATAAGACATAAACAGAATTTCCAAGAACTTTGTGCTTAATTGCCTGCTATGATGTTTCTGCCAGATAAGATGCTTATCTTATGCACATCAAAGAAGTTAAATTCTGATTATACTTAAGGGCATGTAAACACATATCTTATCAGATCACTTTACTTACTGTCTATGAAAACAACTAAATTTGAATCTGTTATCAGAATGATTTCAGTCAGGTTGAAGAAATATTGTTCATGTAACTGCAGCTATTGTGAATTCGTGAATTTGGTGAAAGGTGACAGCTTTAACAAAAACACACCTAAAACATGCCTTTTTCTTTGATAACTCAAACTCAAAGCGTATTAATTTTTGTGATATTAGCAGAGATATGTTTATATTTCAGGGGTGGTCTGCTATAAAGTAAAAACTATGATTTGAGTTGTAAGAGGTTTTCTCTTCTTCTGTCATCTTGGTCAGAATTTTTTTTTCTCTAGGGTTGAGTATACAGTCTGTTAATTCGTGTTCTTCTCACTGAATGTTCCCTTGTGTGTTTTTGTGTATACTAGGCCTACATCCCCTACCGAGACAGCAAGATGACTCGTATTCTGCAGGACTCTCTGGGTGGTAACTGTCGAACTACCATTGTCATCTGCTGCTCGCCTTCCTCCTATAATGAGGCCGAAACCAAATCTACCCTCATGTTCGGACAAAGGTCGGTAGACTGCTCTGTGTAATTTATTTATTTCGTAATATAAATACTTTTTAAAATGCAATTTTTAGTTTTTAAGTTGATTGAAGCTTGGGTCCTGGTACATTTAGGTACCTTTTTGAAGGCATAATGGACCATAAAATGTCCTTGTTGTAGAGCTTTCAGTAGAATAAAATCTGTTATTTTCTACATCCAGAGCAAAGACCATCAAGAACACTGTCACTGTGAACATTGAGCTTACGGCAGAGCAGTGGAAGCAGAAGTATGAGAGGGAGAAGGAGAAGAATAAGACCCTGAGGAACACTGTCACCTGGCTGGAGAACGAGCTCAACCGCTGGAGGAATGGTGAGGAAATAGACTGTTTTATTCCAGTGTTTCGTCAAATGAGACAAAACTTTCTTTTGGCATTTGAGTTAAAAATTTTGGTTTTGATTCTGTCGGTTCGTGTATGTTAAATGCATTAAAACCTATAGGTAGTGGGTGTATCAGGGGCAACATACTTTAAACTTTTTCATAGTACAAATTATGGTCTTAACTCACTGCACATACTTAACATGTGTGTTCCCACCTCAGGTGAGAGTGTGCCAGTTGAGGAGCAGTTTGACAAGGAGAAGGCCAACGCCGAGGTTATGGCCCTTGACAACATACTCAACGACAAGCCAGCCTCCACGCCCAACGTGCCGGGTGTTCGCCTCACTGACGTGGAGAAAGACAAGTGTGAGGCTGAGCTGGCCAAACTTTACAAACAGCTGGATGATAAGGTGAGGGAGAGGAGAGGAAGTTCATAACAGAAATGTATGAATGCTGGTTTATGAACATGGCACAGTATGTGTGCAGGTTTTGTACACTACTTACACACTGAAACAAGAATTTGTTCATCATAAAATATGCAAATGACACTTTAAAACAGCTGTTGGTAATTTGAAGGGTAATAGAAATCTGTAGAAACAAAACTAAGATGAAGAATGACATACCTAGGTAACTAAAGAATAATTAAGAAGATAAGTATTCTTCATACATTCTTCTGCCTCAAGCTCCTCATTGACTGGATCATTTTCAGATGATAGGCCACCAGATGTGGAGATTATTTTTTTAAATAGTAAATGTTAATCCATAGATGTCACCTACTGTTAGCCATCCCTCTGGCTGCATGGACGCCGCAGCCTGAAGAACGAGACCACAATTTCCATTTTGCATTTAATGTTTGTAATGTAATTCTGGTTTTCTTTTATAGACAATCACATTTGACTTTGATGTCACAAGACAATAATCTCATGCAGGATATTTGCATACTTGAAAATGACAGCAGGGGCCTCATTTATAAAAATGATCTTAGATTTATACTTAAAATTAGTCCTAAGATCATTTCAGTGTGCAACATACAGATCATAAAAGAAGAGTTTTTTAAGGCTTCTATTATTGTCCTGAACTGATGTGTACATGGACATCCATTAGTTCAGTTTGTATTACTCTGTGGAGTTTGCCTGAAGGGAACACTTGGTGTGTCCACCTTCTGATGAGAAAATTTTAACCATGCAGCACCCAGCGGACCCTTGTGCTCTTGCAGACATGGAAGGCATAATAACAACTTATGAAACCCAATTGTAACTTAAGCACCTGTGATGTATAAAATAGTCATAGAACAGAGCAAACTGTTTGTAAGACAAGATCAGGTGATGGTAAAGGAGATTAAAGCCAAGCGACACAAATTATTTGTTGGACTAAATAGTGGATTGACAAATAAAGACGAACATGTCATTTCTGTCACATTGTTCATAAAACTGCTTCAGCATAGTCTTGAGCACATTTCCCAATTTGCAAAATCCCCACATAACCAGCAGGAAAATCGCTTAACATAAAGTCTAGACTTTGTTAAAAAAAAAAAGAGGATAATTTCCATGTCAAAGTTAGGTATGATAAATAACTACTTATACATGGTTTTCTGCATAAGTTGTGTTTAAGATTGAAGTTGATCCTCTGTTTTATAAGTGAGGCTCCTGGTCAGCATTGCACAAATATACATAAGTCAGGCAAACAAAACAAATTTGTTCAGATACATAAATATTTAAGTCTTCGCATAACAGCTGTCATGAATGGAATAAGGGTGATTTAAGGGTAACAAATTCAGATATTCTCATAAGTAAAAAAAAAATTGTACTGTTTTATTATTACAAGGCTTTTTTTATTTATCTGTCATCTGTCTGCTTGTACCCATCAACTCCAGTGAAACCTATAGTGCTCGGTGTGAATTCTAATGTCTCTGCACCTTACAGGACGAGGAAATCAACCAGCAGAGCCAGCTGGCTGAGAAGCTGAAGCAGCAGATGCTGGACCAGGATGAGGTGAGTGCTGGAGGGAAGCCGCAGGTGGAGAGTGAACTCTTGATCCTTGTAGTTACAGAGGTGCAAGGTAACACATGAAGCTATCACAGCTGTCAAGTTGTATGTATGTTTAACTTAGTCCAGTCCTGCTGTCTCGAGTAGGGCTACAATCTTCACTTATAATAAGATTTACTTTGATAATTTGGTATAGTTGTCAATGTTTTACTCTCACTGCTTTTTAGTAGTGGACTCAGTGTGTTATTTTGAGTTTTTCACTCTTCATGTGTCATAACATTTCTAGAAAAATGCAAGACTGAAGTCCTTGTTTCACTGACTTTCCTAAACTCATTTTCAGAACAACTGTATGCATCTATCAATTTTAAAATGCAAAATAGTCAGAAAAGAGAAAAGCTTGTGTGTTTGGTAACAGATCAAATAAAAATGCAAATTGCTTACTCCTCCTTATTGTAACAAACACTGAATAAAGTCTGCAGCCCTAATGACTAATTACATATAGCGTAATTAAGCTTCTCTCCCCCGCTTACAGCTTCTAGCCTCCTCCCGCCGTGATCATGAGAACCTCCAGGCGGAGCTGAACCGCCTTCAGGCGGAGAACGAGGCTTCCAAGGACGAGGTGAAGGAGGTGCTGCAGGCTCTGGAGGAGCTGGCCGTGAACTACGATCAGAAAAGCCAGGAGGTGGAGGATAAGACCAAGGAGTTTGAGGCCATCAGCGAGGAGCTTAACCAGAAATCGGTGAGCTGAGGACAGATATCAGCATGCCCAAAGTCACTGTGATGCTTTAATTTTGGTCATGTGCCTTTTATTTGTCCTTTGTTTTGGCTATGTTAATGTGCAACATGCAGACATGCAACACTATAATTAAACTTTTACAGCCTGCAGGGATTAAGAGAACACCAGGCATGCACGCAGTCATTGTTGCTACAGCTCTTTCTGTCCTTAAATAATTTAAAAGGGCTTAGTGGTTGACTATATTCCATCAGTGTGGTGATGAGCTCGAAGGACGATATGTTGGATTTATAGAGAAGCAAAACCCTTTTCCCTAAAATAAGAGTCTTGTCACTGGGGATTATGTAAATCACTGCTTTTCAACCTGTGGGTCCTGACCCTCGTGATGGGTCAGCAAAGCTTCACAGAGGTTGTAAGGCCTGCTTGATTTAAAGAGGAGTAAGAAAACAGCCTGTGTCTCAGCATTTCATTAATTTAATTTCAAAACTAAATGTTATTGTTATTTTTAAAGTGTACATTGTTATTTAATAGAGGTGTATCTCACTGACTGAGACGATTAGATACGTATCTCGATACATGTTCAACGATTCGATATATTTTTTTATATCTTTAAGTGGCCAACAATTCGGTTCGATACGATTCAGCTCTGTCATGATACGATACGACACGATACAATACGGTGCAGGCAGAGACAGCAGGAGAGAGAAGACGGAGGAAAGTCAGAGTGGCAGCTCACTGGTCCCAAAATTAAATGTGTGCGCATCCTAATGAGATGTATTGATACGCTAGTGCTGCATCGATTTGTTTCCGATTCATGTTCAGCTTTTTACCGATACAGGCCATCTGAACTGATGCACTCGTATCTAACACATTAAAGTGTGCGCATCGGAGGCATTAGTGAATCATTACACCCCTATTACTTGAGATTGAAACTTAAATATCTCAGAGGATAATGGCACGGTGAAAACCAGAACACAAGCCTCACCCTGCACTCGAAAAATATGTAGTTATTTATGCAGTTCTGTGCAGCAGCCAAGAGTTTGACTCTCACCTATGGCCCTCTTCTGCATGTCATTCCCCACTCTCCCTCCCCTTCCCTTGTCATATCTTCAGCTGTCCTATAAAATTAAAGGCATAAAAGAAAAAAAGAAAAATATGCAATTAAAACAACCAAAGGACTAATAGAATAATTGCACACTTCAGGACAAACAGGACAAACAAATAGTATAAAACCTACTAAAAGTATCAGAAAAACTCTTCAATATTCACATGAAATAATCTGCTTAAAATGATCCAAACCGCTTTATTCTGTACTGTTGAAATGTATTGAATATAATATGAAATATATGTCGCTGATCTAAATGTACACCACTGACTGTTTGACACCTTGTTTATTAGAACAAACAATAAGAAAAGGGGGAGACTTGCAATATGTTAAGCATTATGGCTGTGTTAAAACAGTAGAAGTGGTGAAAAGTAGAATCTGCAGACAGACTGTGTTTTGTTTTTTTAATCCTGTTGCTGTTTTTTCCTCCACTGAAAGCCAAAGACAAATATACTGAGACAAAGACTAAATGTTCTCTCTGTCCCTGCAGTCCATCCTGTCTTCTCTGGACTCTGAGCTCCAGAAGCTGAAGGAGATGTCCAACCACCAGAAGAAAAGGGTGACCGAGATGATGTCCTCACTGCTCAAAGACTTAGCAGAGATTGGCATCGCTGTGGGCAGCAATGACATCAAGGTACTCACATGCCTTATGTATGGTTACTATAGCCACACCAGCCTCTAGGAATCTAGTGAAAGAAGGAGGAGTTTTTTGGGATCAATGTAAGGGATGATGAGGTGGAATCTCATCACGGGATGTTAAAAACAGCTTCAGGCCCCAGTGACTAACCATGATACAAATGTAGTACAATGTCATTTCAGACATTCTAATGATTAAATGCATGAACACCTGGTTCTTTGTTCTTCCACTGTGTGGTCGTGCCTCTTCAACCTTTCTTTTCTGCCCCTCCAGCAACACGAGGGTGGCAGCGGCATGATAGATGAGGAGTTCACAGTCGCCCGTCTCTACATCAGTAAGATGAAGTCAGAAGTGAAGACCATGGTGAAACGCTGCAAGCAGCTGGAGAGCACACAGTCAGAGAGCAACAAGAAAATGGACGAGAACGAGAAGGAGCTGGCTGCCTGCCAGCTTCGCATCTCACAGGTACATAGGAACTGAAAACATAGACTTGACTGATTCCTGTGTGTCTGTAAAGAAATGTAAATTTAATTTCTGATTATATCCTCATAAAGATCATGTGTTTAAATATCTTTATTATCTCTTCCGTCTCCAGCACGAGGCTAAAATCAAGTCCCTGACTGAGTACCTGCAGAACGTAGAGCAGAAGAAGAGGCAGTTGGAGGAGAATGTGGACTCTCTCAATGAGGAACTTGTCAAGCTCAGTGCTCAGGGTACGTTTCTGTTTAAGGACAGAGTAAGGAATATTGCCGTGATACAAGTCCACTTACATATTTCTGTTGGAGGCAATTAATCCTAACAGGAGCTGTGGAATAAACGTTAAACTGCCTCTAGGAGCTGTTAAACCTCCACATTGTTGTCCAACTTGAAAAACTTGCTAGGGTTGGGTGTCAAGAACTTGTTTTGAAGTGGAACCGGCCCCAAATTTCTAAGAACTAGGGACTGGTAGGGAAGTACGCTTTTCAGTTCCAGTTGTGGATTCCTGACAGAAGTATTGATCTACAGCTTTGTATAGTGTTAACAATATGGTGGATCAGATCAGTGCTGAAAAGTGTGTACAAGACTGCAGCAGTTTGACAAATAGCTACAGAGGGCCAGATCTTTTTATAACCTCACTGTGTTTTTTGCTTTCAGTGTATTTTGGTATCTTCTTTAATCAAATAATGTGACAAGAATCGGGAACCAGAATTTAATTTATAACCCAAATCAATTGGCAAAATTTGAACTGGTTTGATGTCAGAGGCAGCAATTTTCAATCCTAACTAAATCTCATATTCTTATGGTTCAGTAAAGACCCTCTACTCCAACCACATGACAGTAAATCTTGTCTTAATTTTTTACAGAGAAAGTTCATGCTATGGAGAAAGAGAATGAGATCCAGACTGCCAATGAAGTCAAGGTATGTTCCTCAACCCTTTTTGCAGATAAACTGCAGGGAAAATGTATTCAAAATTTCCTTCAATTTTGATTAGTGTTGCCATCAACGACTATTTGAAAAGTGACATTCAGAAAAGTGTGAATTTGCATCTTAAATCAAGTAGCATAGCTCAGATCTAGTATCAAAAAAGTGTAAACAGTGCCATCATGTAAATGTTGGTCTTGCTAATTTTTTTGTCAACTTAGCATTATATGTTTGTCTTTTACTGTGTGTTTGTAAATTGTTCTGGCAGATATATGATATGAACATTTTGTGTATTTGTGTGTGTTCAGGAAGCGGTAGAGAAGCAGATCCACTCCCACCGTGAAGCTCATCAGAAACAGATCAGCAGCCTGAGAGATGAGCTGGACAACAAGGAGAAACTCATCACTGAGCTGCAGGAGTACGACTAAATGTTGAAATAGACAAAATGATAGTTTGGAATAAAATGAAAGGAATAGTGACTTATTTAGACAGATATACGGATTTAGTCAGTTGGTTCACATAAACATGATGTTGTGTTGTCTCCTCCAGTCTGAACCAGAAGATCATGCTGGAGCAGGAGAGGCTCAGAGTGGAGCATGAGAAACTCAAATCCACCGACCAGGAAAAGAGCCGCAAGCTGCATGAGCTCACGTACGTTTCACACAAACACTCTGTAGTCACAATATGGCCGCACATGTGCAGCCATATATGCCACAGCTCCTGCTTCTTGTCTGTACAACAGCACTGTGTATTGATTTATTTAAATTTTAACTGTTGTTGTTGTTTTTGTTGTTCAGGGTAATGCAGGACAGAAGGGAGCAGGCCAGACAGGACCTGAAGGGTCTGGAGGAGACAGTGGTGAGTTCATCCAAATCAACTGATGATAAAAAGCACTGATGTTGCATCTGTGGTACATCAGATAGTGGGGGTTGCATCCCTTTGCAAGTATAATTTATTGTGTTGCTGAGTTGACTGCTTTCTACAGCTTGTACAGACATTTTACTGCAAGTTGTTAATGCCAAAATGATATATCGGAGAAATAAATCAGTTTTTTTTTTTTTTGACCATTTGGAAGCTAGTATTTACAGTTAACATTCATTACGAATGGATAATTTTGAATAAATACCAGCCTTAGTATTGTTATTCATAATCTATATGTGTATCTTTATATCAGTTTTGAATACAAGACAGATTATTTCAGTCTCTTCTAAGCTGCTCAATCATTTTTTTCTGATTTTGATTGCTTCTCTTTTTCCTATTCAAGGCCAAGGAGCTGCAGACCCTGCACAACTTGAGGAAACTCTTTGTCCAGGACTTGGCTACCAGAGTGAAAAAGGTGAAACGCTATGATTGATTGTCTTGTAGACAAAAAAAAATCTGTTCAAGTGCAATGCAGAGAATTTATTTAGCAAAAAAAATAAATCTAATACAACAAACAAACAAGTTGTACAGATTAAAGGATTGTATGATGTGATCATAAGTCCCCCTAGATATTATTTAAGGTTTAATCTTGTTGTTTGTTTTTGTGCAGAGCGCTGAGATGGACTCAGATGACACGGGTGGGAGTGCGGCACAGAAACAGAAAATCTCCTTTCTTGAGAACAATCTTGAGCAGCTCACCAAGGTTCACAAACAGGTAAGATTTTACTGTACACACCCAGCAACAGTTCAAAGATTATCGCTGTCCTTTTAAGATTGCACATTTCCCATTTCTCACTGGTCTCCCTTCCTCTTGTTTTCTATTCCTCTAATTTTCTGCCTGTATATCAGTTTGCTTCAGTAACTTCTCCTTGCTATCTTCTTATTTTTTTTACTCAATTTATCTGTAGACCGCTGTAGAAACATAGATGAAAGAAATGATGAAAAATTGTGCAAATTGTCCCACAGCTGGTGCGTGATAATGCAGACCTGCGCTGTGAGCTTCCTAAACTGGAAAAGCGTCTTCGAGCTACGGCTGAGCGGGTCAAGGCCCTGGAGTCTGCTCTGAAGGAGGCCAAGGAGAACGCCGCCCGCGACCGCAAGCGCTACCAGCAGGAAGTGGACCGCATTAAGGAGGCCGTCAGGGCCAAGAACATGGCCAGGAGGGGGCATTCAGCCCAGATCGGTTAGTAGGGATGGACAGGGTCGGACACATATGTTCAACTTCTTTTATTTAGAAAACACACTATCATTGTGACACGTCACAGTGGCTGGAGAAAATTCCTGTCATACCATTATTGTACAAATTGTTGACACTCAAGTACACACAGGGATTATACATGCGCCTGAAAACACCTGAAAATGTTGGCATTTTCAGTTATATATAAACTTGAAAAGACATTTCAAATTCTCCACCACCACACCTGAAATCAGTTATTTTCTCTGATTTCTCAGCAACATTGTATTTTTCTCTTTGGATTGACAGAGGAGATCTTGGAAAAATACTGTATAATTTGTGTTTTGTCTGAAATGAAATGCAAGTCTCCCTGACACTGCAAACAACAGTCATTCCTCACTGTCATCGTTCTTCCCTCCCCAGCCAAGCCTATCAGGCCCGGGCAGCAGCCAGTGGCGTCTCCCACCCACCCCAACATCAACCGCAGCGGAGGAGGCTTCTACCAGAACAGCCAGACGGTGTCCATCAGGGGAGGAGGCAGCGGAAAGCCAGAAAAGAAGTAAGTGTAATGCCAGTCTTCTCTTCCAAATAGAGCATTATCAGAGGCAAATCACACATAGTGTTGGGAGAAAATTCCTATAATGGTTTGTTCCGGTGTAACATGGAACATGGCTGCCAGGATGGCGAAATAAGTTTATATCCTCTGAAAAAGTTGCACAAAATATTTAAAATCGGTTGGACTATCTAAGTTAAATGTAGATGCAAAGGAATATGTAATTGGATTGCTATTCACAATGTCAATAGAAATTTATGTAAACAGCAGTTTGTGAGCGATAGCACGTTAGTTATTTCCATGTCCTCTAATTGAAGCTTAAATTAATCTAGCAGCAGGTTTTCTGCACCTCTCTGCTTATCTGATATCAATGCAGGGCAGAAATGTCTATGGGCTGGACCACACTGATAAAGGTGTTGTGTTGTCATATTTGTCACCATAATAGCTGATAATGGTGCATACAACAGACTTAAATATAACATTTATAGAACTAGTACCATAATGTTATAATCATGTTGTAACAATCTTTGTGGAAACCTCTGTCTTGAATAAGAATGCTTACAGCCTCAACACTGATGTGTTATGTATGCGCCATCGTCTGCAATTGAGGACATGACAAGTGGTGTCCCATTTCCTTGGATTTCCATACTACAGACATTTAATATTTTAGGTTTCTGTATGAAGTATTGATGAATTATCTTCACTAATGTCCCCAGTTTTAATGCCATGCAAAATGCCATGAAATCTGTTAAAAAAAAAAACAAACATACAACTTACACAAAGGGCAACTATGCGTGCTGTTATTTTATCTTTTGAGTGTTTTTTTCCTGTGTTTACTGCAACTGGTGACTACAGAGTGAAAGAGCTGAACAGATAATAAATAATTTCTTTGTATCATACTTTTTGAAACATGAACTTAACAAACTGCTTCACAGAATTAAAATAAACCAACACAGTAAGACTTAAATGATAAAAAACTGCCATTTATGCAACAATGAGGACAAATCAGTATAGAAATAAAGTATCATTAAAATGTCAAAGGGAGAAGAGGGAGAAAAACACAATAATTAAATATTGATATACCCTTACCTCACATTGAAGATCATATCAAATATTAGCAGTAGAATAATTGCTTTAATCAGTGTGAATCCAGGTTTTAGTGCAAATGTGTTCATATTCACATTTTCCTTGTTTTCTTTTGTTACTCAGCAGAACAGCAGTGTGAACGCAGAAACTGCCTCCTTTCTGCTCAAAGTGAAATTTGTTTGACACTTGTTGAATATAACTTGTCAGCCGCATGATGGATGGCAGCACTTGTGTGTGCAGAGAGTGTGACATTCACTAAAGAGCATTTCTTTCTGTTTATCTGCAGCTGAAGAGCAGCGGGATGGAAGGACGACACCACTGAAGAAGCCAATATCACCCCCCCGCCCACCCTGACAACCTGTCATTCCATTACAGCGAACAGGCTCCTCGTTGCTGCTCTGGAGCCACGAAGGAGTTTCTGAATTATAAATATATATATATAAATATTCCTGGCCTGTACAGCTCCAACTCCCACACCTCCCACTCTCCCACTTCCTTCCCCCCCAATTCTCATCTTGACTTATCTCTTTTTCTCTTACTGGATATAATAAAAAAAAAGACGTGAAATTTAATTTACAAAAAGGCAAGATAATATTCTTACCCACCGAACCAAACGCAGTCTTGAGCGCAGCCTCGGCGAGCGAAACCGCGCGCACCTCAAATGTGTGGCTTCGGTTTTTGTTTTGCACAGTCTGTCGTCATCCGTCGTCTTCGTGCGAGTAGTTCTGCACTGTGCCAAGCTGAATGTAAAGGGTAGCAAGATCTGAAAAAAATAAATAAATAAAAACAAAACACCTAACCTAAAAGAAAAAAAAAGACCAAAAAAAAGGAGACCCTACCACGAGAAATAGCTTGATCCCATAGGCTAACCTCTGTACATTTTCATCATTACTATTATCGGTTGTTAACCACACTTTTCTCTGGATAGATTTTACATGCATCTTTAAGGGAAAAAAACTACAAAAAAAAAAAAAAGAACTGTTTTGAATTGACTAGATGGCGTTGAGCACTACTGTTCTGTCCGGTCTTGTACAGATGTAAAATTGGCACTACTGCACACGCTTCCCTGCAGAGAGAAAGAGCTGTACGAAACAAGGGAACGGCTAAAAAAAGAAGGACTAAAAAAAAAAAAGAGAAGCCAAGACGTGCGACAGTGTACTGTAGATGTATTTAACTAAATACCTGTGGAGGCCAATTGTTTTTATCATTAAGTTAAAAATAAAACCTATACTCGTTATTGGTGACTTCATGAGAAGGATGTAAAGAATGTAGAAAGGAAGGAAGGACGGAAGAGAATGATCCGGTTAACACAACAAACTTCCACCTTTTTAGCATAGCCTATGCTAAGTAGCTAAATGTACTGTTTTTACTTCTCTCAGTGGTTAATAATGCTGTGTTAATGGACGCTATTTATATCTCTCTGCACATTGGAGCACATAGACTGCAGGTGTATAGACTAAGATAGCACACACCACAATGCTTGTCCTGTCCTAGCTGGGTCGCTGTCACTCACTCATCTCCAGGACCTGTTTCTTCTTTTTTTTTTTTTTTTTAGTTGTAAACCTGTTTGATCCCTGTCGTATCATGATTTCTTTTCAAGGGTGCCTCGCTTCAATAATTTTCTGGGGTTTTTTTGTCTTCCCTCTCACACCCTCTTTTTGTTGTTTTCTTTTAGATTTAGGACCCGTAACTGTTCGTGCCCCTTTTGGTTGTACATTTGCAGAAAGCAATGTGTTTTGCTGGGTTTTATGTACTGTATCTTTCATTGTTCCATAGATCGCGTAGATGCATATGTGAAGGGGGAAGTGGCGGGCGGGGGTGTCAGTCGATGGGGTCAGACCTTTGCCGCTGATCAGCCAGTCAGGAGAGCAGGGTCTAAAATTGCACAACAATCTTCTGTCATCATCTGGAGGAAGTGTTTATTTAACTAAATCTAGTCAGGGGTGTAGGATTTATTGTGTTTTGTTGTCTTTGTTGTATTTTTTTAGTGTCATTTCATGATTTTTTTTTTTTTTTTTCATTTTAATTCCCACCACAGCTTGTTTTTCTCTGTTTTAATCCTGTGATGAAGCCCCGGTGTATTGGCAAAGAGCTTGTTGTGATTGTAACCCCAGCGTGAGAACACTAACATCTTGTGCAAGTGCAATATACTGTAAAATACACTGTATATCAGTCGACTGGCAGGTGTGATCAGGGTGTGCTCGCAGCACTAATCCTGCCATATGGAGTCAAAGTCCTGTCCCTCTTCTTTGTTAACTTCTGTTCCGCTTAAAGGTGTAGTTCAGATTTTTTGGTCGTGGGGTTTGTACGTATCTGCAGTCAGTAATGGTCGGCAGGTTCCCAGTGTGGAGAAGCAGGAGTCCTGTGCTGGAATCAAAGCAATGTACTGCTGTGGACAGGGTCAGCAGCAAAACATATTTCAGCCACTTAAAAATGGTCTATCTAAAAAAAATGGAGTTTGTTTGGTTTGGAGAAAGCAATAATTTGCTTATATACAGTAGTTTCCTTTTTGGAAAGGGCTGTCTGACAGCAAAGTAAAACGATGAAAATATTTGAAATACATAGCCGTTTAAACTGACATTGATTTTTTTTCTCTTTTTTTTTGTGATCGACTCTTTTTAAGGGGCTGAAATATGTTTTGCTGCAAACCCCACCCACAGCAGCACATTGCCTAGCATTCATGCCTGTGCTGCTCTCTGCTTCTGCAAACAGGAGGTGTCAACTGACATCTACTGCTGGTAATACACTGATCATGGATAAGTGCCTCATCAAATAATCCAAACTACCCCTTTAAATTAGTTTCAGCTTTTTTAAAAAAAAATACAGATTAAAGAAACTTTCTACTGCAAAATTTTTTTTGTTCTTTTGGCTGAGACTCGTGGAACAAATCTAGCTGGAAAAGTGAGGACAGGATTTCACCTCTTTCTCATAAAGTAAAAGCTGTCATCATGTAACAGGAAGGTTGGGTTTAATAGCACTTCTTCACAATACCTGCACTCATAAAAACACTCCGTATGTGGCTGTTTTTGACTGGAGGAAAAAGGAGTTTTCGAAGCCCTGTAAATGGAACTGTTTGTCGACAGCAAATAATAATTTAAGTAGTATTAATTAAGTTTCTACAAGCTGCAGGAGGAGTTGCTTCCTCGTATCTATGACAGGACAGTGTTTGGTGTCTATCGAGATGGTTTATTCCCTCTGTGTAATCTAGATTAGTTGAGACTTTGCAGCATGGACCTCAAAATGTTTATCCTTTGACCTTCCACCAAAACTGGATATGAAATGGGGAAAAAAAAAATCTAAATAAAAACAGCAAAGAATATTTGTGGTGTTTGTCTAAATTGAATTTTGCATTAATTCTGAATTTAAAAAAAAAATAAAGTGTAGCCACTTTTTTATTACTGTGTAATAGTTGGTCAATTTTTAAAGGACAGTTTTGAGGATCCATCAGTGGACAAGGTACTGGATCATTCCTGGAGAACTGGGGCACAAATAGCAGGGCTCTGATATGGACGGAGATGGGAAGTTCATGAGATCACAGTTTTGGATTGATTGCATGATGTAAATGTATGTGTGATTAAATAATTATGAGAAAACACATAAATCTCTCTGCTTTGTGTGTCTCATTGCAAATTCCTAACTGATGTGTAGGAACGAAGAAAAAACCTTCATTTTATGAGTTATTTTGTGTTGAATTGCATGGAGGATTGGAACTGCCAAAATTAAAATACTGAAAGAAATCAGTCAAATTGTCATTAGATGCTAAATAAATAAATAATACACTCAGGCATTATTTTTTTTAATGTGGCATAAATTAACATTTTTCCTTTAATTTTTCTGTATTTTTTGACCTTTGCATTTATTCCCTCATTCATATACTTTACTGTTTAATTTCCATTAATTTATTCAAATTAATATATACAAAAGCAAATTAAATTATTAAATAAAATGAAGCTGAATGGAAAATTACATAAAAAGGGTAATTAATATAAAGGCAGAAAAACAAGAAAATCAAAACAGTTAATTTCACATTTGATAAATAAATAAAAAATTGTTTATTTTTCATATTTGTTGGTGCATTTAATTGCATGTTATTTATATATAATAATTAAATGTTAATTTAATTTTGATTTTGGCGCATCTTTGTGTCTGGACATGGTTTGGGTTTAGTCCATCACTTCCAATTAAATGAAAATTGAATGCTACAGTGATATTTTAGACTGTATAGTGTTTCTGACTTGGCAGAGGTTTCTTCAGTAATGTTCTCAGCCCAGCCCAGTCCCAGAAAAAATAAAAGGTCTGTTAGAAAGGCTGAAACCAGAAAAAAATTAGGCTGTAGTAGAAATACAGTATTTAGCAATTATATAAGGGTGTAATAAACTAACTTTTATGTGTAGTTTCAGCCATATCTCACGTTACACTTTTAATGCCCTGAACGCTTTTAATTATATTTATAAATCGGTGTAAGGCTTTTAGCAATCGGGCACTTTGATCTCAAACTAACAGAGGATCAAGCTGTACACACAAGCTAAGTAGCCATGGCCCCACTTACCTCGCCATTCGGCTGCAAGAGCTGTGTCGACCTCGGCAAAAAGGTCGCTGAGTTGGAGCAGAGGATATCCACGCTGTATAAAATCCAAGAAGCTGAGAGACACTTGGATACTATCCTCTTCGGCCCCACACAAGGCTCAGTCAACAGTGAGGAACTGGAGGCCACTGCTCCGTACTTGCCTGACGCCCCTGCTGCTCCGGCCACAGGGCCTTTTCGGCCCCGCAGCTCCACTCAGCCCGCTGCTACTGGTCCGTCCGCTGGCTTCATTCCACCGACTGCTGCTGCTGGTGCTCCGGCGGCTGGCTTCAGTCCACCGACTGCTGCTGCTGGTGCTCCGGCGGCTGGCTTCACTCCACCGACTGCTGCTGCTGGTGCTCCGGCTGCTGGCTTCACTCCGCCGGCTGATACTGCTGCTGCTCCAGCCGCTGGCTCTACTCTTTCTGCTGCGGCCTGCGCTCCGGGTGCTGCGTCCGATCCTGCTCCAATGGATCCCTGGCTCCGGCGAGGGGCAAAGCCAAAAGCCCCAGTCAGTTCAACTCCATCACACCCGGAGCCCTGGGTTGCTGTCGGCAAGCGCGGAAAAAAGGGGAGGCTCTCCGCTCGCACTGCTGCAGCCTATGGCATCCAGTTGGAGAACCGATACGATATCCTCGACCCGCATGACTTTCCCCCACTATCCGGGAACCGGCAGCCTCCTCCACCTCCCGGGTCCAGCGGATCTCCATCTCCCACGGTCAACATACCTGGACGAGCCTCTCGCCCCACGCCCCGCCGCTCAATGCCGAATTTCACTCCGGCTCCGCGGGGCCGTTACTCCGCCATCTCCCCCGTCCAGCCCCCGTACTCGGATACCTCACCGAGGGAGAAATCTACATCTTCGCCGCCATCAACCACCATCATCATTGGAGATTCCGTGGTGAGGAACGTGTGGATGAAGGGGGCACTCACGCTGTCTTTCCCAGGTGCCACCGTTACGGACATAACAGAAAAAATTCCAGACATCAGGAGATCTTATCCGGAGGCCGACAGAATCATTATTCATGCAGGTACAAATGATATCTCCAAACAGCAGACCGAACTCCTGAAGCGGGACTTCATTCACCTTTTCAACGTGGTCAAACAGTTTCAGTCAGGAGTTTTTATCTCTGGCCCCACCCCCACCTGTGGCCGAGGAATCGGCAGTTTCAGCAGGCTGCTCAGCCTGAACACCTGGCTGTCCACTGCCTGTAGATACCACAAGATGGGCTTCATAAACAACTTTGATGCATTCTGGGAGAGGAGGCACCTTTTCGGGGCAGATGGACTGCACCTGAACAGATCCGGCAGCCGTCTGTTGTCCGCCAATCTGGCATACGGTATCAAGCACGCACACACATCATCCACCTCTCCCTGCTACAAGCCCACACCTGCTGACCAGCCCATCAGTGATTGATGTCCCCCGGGTCCAAGTCACTATTATTTTAGTTCCACTTTTAACGATGAGAGCTGCATTACGGGACTGGGACCCTCAGACTTCTCTAACAATTCATCTATCCCTGTTATTATTACCACCAGAGAACATTTAAAATACCACGACAAAGAAATATCCTCAGGCCCTAATCTCAATAACTTGAAATTTCTAAACATACGTGACCCCCCTGCTGTTCCTCCCCAAACATCACAGAGGTCACTAAACATGGCACTTTTAAATGTGAGATCTCTTTCAAATAAGACCTTCCTTATAAATGACCTGATTTTAGAGAACAATCTTGATTGTATGTTTTTAACTGAAACGTGGCTCGGCACTGATGGACCTGCAACCCTCATTGAAGCCTCACCCCCCCAGTACGACTTTTCATATTCTATTAGAAATGGTAGAAGAGGAGGGGGGACAGCCACAATCCTTTTAGCAGCACATGGTTTTAAAAACTTTTTATTTGGTGAATACATGTCTTTTGAATATCACTCTTTTCTTTTTAGCAGCCCTCCCACACTATGTCTGACAATATACAGACCACCCAAACGATGTACCTCTTTTATCACTGAATTCTCAGAACTCCTTTCAATTATCCATGCTAAATATAACAGGATTATTATTTTAGGTGATCTTAATATACATGTGGACAATAAATCAGACTCCTTTAGTCTAGATTTTTTAAACCTAATTAACTGTATGAATTTCATGCAACATGTTACACAGCCCACCCACAACAGAGGACATGTATTAGACCTGGTCATAACCTATGGCCTGTCGGTACAGGTTTCCTCTGTTGTGGATGTAGGCCTATCAGATCATTTCTGTGTCTTTTTTAAAGTGAACAGTTTTAAGCAACAAGAAATTCCAGAACATACTGTAAGGAAACGCTATCTGACATCTGACGTGGCTGCAAGTTTTATTGATATTTTACGTGATATTCCTCCAGAGATTCTACCTTCTTCTTGTGATTTTATTGTTGATAATTTTAACAGTAAACTCAAGTCAGCACTGGACATAGTTGCACCAGTAAATCTTAGAAAGATTAAAACAAAATCAAAACCTCCCTGGAGAAACAGTAACATAATAAAACTGAAGAGAAATTGCAGAATAGCTGAAAGAAAATGGCGGAAAAACAAACTAACAATTCATTTTCAAATGTTTCAGGAACAGCTGACTATCTACAACAAAGCAGTTAAAAATGCAAGAAGAGAACATTTTTCAAAATTAATCAGTAACAACCACAAAAATCCAAGAGTCCTTTTTTCAACCATTGACCATTTAATTAACCCTGTTTTTAACCGAAGTCTTGAACCAGACTTTTCATGTGAAGATCTTGCAGCCCACTTCAGAAGCAAAATAGATACTATTAGATCTAATATTTTACATTGTCAGTCTACACATTTTAATGTTTCAAAATGTTCACCTTTAAATGAGGAAACACTGGAGAGGTTTGTCCTGGTGGACGCTGAAATGCTTGAGAAAGTTATCTCCCAGTTAAGTTCAGCAACCTGCCTTTTAGACCCCATTCCAACATCATTTTTTAAAGACGTTTATAGCTTTTTAAGAAACGATCTGCTGACCATCACAAATCATTCACTTCAGACTGGCGTTTTCCCCACTGCTTTTAAGACAGCAGTAGTTAAGCCACTCTTGAAGAGGAACAATTTGGACACATCACTACCAGAGAACTATCGACCTGTTTCCAATTTGCCATTTTTAAGTAAGATTTTAGAAAAACTTGTTTTTAACCAGTTAAATGATTTTATGACCTCGACAAACGCTGCTGAAATATATCAATCTGGTTTTAGAAAATATCACAGCACAGAGACAGCATTAGTGAAAATTGTCAATGACATCAGGTCAAACATGGACACAAAAATGCCGTCTGTCTTAGTGCTTTTAGATCTGAGTGCAGCATTTGACACAGTAGATCATACCATTCTTTTAAACAGACTCCATAATTTAATTGGCATCTCTGGCACTGTTTTTAACTGGTTCAAATCATATCTCACAGACAGGAAATTCTTTGTCAGCATGGGTGAACACACATCTAGTTTTTATCAAATGAAATGTGGTGTTCCCCAGGGGTCAATTTTAGGTCCAACTCTTTTTAACCTCTACATGCTACCACTTGGAAATGTCATCAGGAGGCACGGTATCAACTTTCACAGCTATGCAGATGACACACAACTTTACATCGCCGTGTCTCCTGATGACACAGGACCACTTGATGTCCTTTTTAAATGTATTTCAGACATTAAGTCCTGGATGGCAGAGAACTTTCTTCAGCTCAACCAGGACAAAACTCAGGTTTTAGTTATTGGTACAGGGGACCAGAGAGAGAAACTGGCTAGCAAGCTACAGGCCCTCTCTGTTAGCCCGTGTCAGCAAGTCAAAAATCTTGGTGTAATATTTGATGCAGAACTGAATTTTGAGGCTCATATAAAGGATGTCACAAGAAAGGCATTTTATCATTTAAAGAACATCGCCAAAATAAGACAGTTTCTCTCTCAAGCCAATGCAGAGACACTTATTCATGCTTTTATTACTTGCAGGATTGATTACTGCAATGCTCTTCTTTCTGGTCTCCCTAAAAAGAATATTTTACAACTACAATTACTTCAAAACTCAGCCGCTCGGATGCTGACAAAGACCAGAAAGAGAGCTCACATTACACCAATTTTAAAGTCTCTGCATTGGCTTCCTGTACGTTTTAGAATTGATTTTAAAATTCTTTTATTGGTTTATAAAGCTCTTAACGGTCTTGCCCCTTCTTATTTATCTAACTTGCTTTTACCCTATGAACCCAGCAGAGCCCTCAGGTCTTCTGGAAGTGGCCTTTTAACAGTGCCAAAAGTTAAAACTAAAACATACGGTGAGGCATCTTTTTATTACTATGCCCCCCGTTTATGGAATAGCCTGCCTGAAGATCTGAGGGCAACATGTAATATTGATATTTTTAAAGGCAAACTTAAGACCCACCTTTTTAGTCTGGCTTTTAATTAAATTTCTAATTTTATCAATTTTTTTTTTTTTTTTTTTTTTTTTTTTTTTTAGGTATTTTATTCATTCTATTCCATTTAATAATTGTCAAATATTTTATATTCTTTTATCTTATGTATTTATTTATTCTTGTTTTTATTATTTATACTTTTATTGTTTTAATATTTTAAATTTATCTCCTGTGTTTCCTCATCTAATTTCTATCTAATTTCCTCATTATCATGATGTAACATGAGTGCTGATTGTATGGGTTTGTGTGATCCTGTGTGTGGGTGTGTGGGCGGGGTTGGGGGTGGGGGGGTATTCTCTTAGCTATGATTGTAAAGCACTTTGTGCTACAATTCCTTTTGTATGAAAAGTGCTATACAAATAAAGTTATTATTATTATTATTATTATTATTATTATTAATGATTGGTGTTCACATAGTTTTGGCAATAGTATGAGCTCTAAAATGACCTTTAAGATGGTGTTCATCCAGGTCAAAACTTAAATCAATGCTGAGACCTGAACAACAAAGATTTGTAATAATGAAGGATGTTGACTAGGAGCAAAGTAAAGTACGTGGACACTTGTAGGGTTTTTTGATTATTTATTTCAATATAATATTATCAAGAGACCATGTGAAACCCAGTGGTAGAAAGAAACTAAATAGATTTAGTCAAGTACTGAAATTAAAACGAATGTTAAATGTAATATTGTAATTTTTACTGCACTACATATTTGCCAGCTTTAGTTACTTTGCAGATAATTTAGCATAGTATAAAGACTGGACACAGGGGCAAAAACAGCTTGATGGACTCAGTTCAAAAGTAGCACACTCTACCCGCCCCTCTAAAGCAGGCAGGTGGGCACAAATCCATTGGATGCAGCAGTGTATTTGTAGTTCTACTTTATAACCGTCAGGGGGCGCTGTTTTCCGTTTGCGTCCCAAACACCTGAGGGCTCGGGCCAAAGAGAACAAATTAGACAAGAGCTCTTACTCTGAACGGAGTTCCGCTCCGAAAATGAAACCACTTTAATCAGTTGATTAAATCAGTTGATTTAATCAGTTGATTAAAGTGCTAATTAAAATGCTAACAAAACATTAACTGTTAGGCTATAGGCAGTTGTATATGTACGACCAACGGTTGTATTATATGGAGGACCAAAACTGCCAAAATCAAATAAATAAATAAATAAATAAATAAATAAATAATGACTAAATGATTAAATGAATATGCCATTAAAAGCACCCAAAAAAGTAATTTAAAATAAATGTAGGCCTTAATTTATAAAATGTAAAATAAATTGTTGTTCTATTTTAATTTGCATATGTATTTATTTGCTTTTGTTTTTAATGTCCCCATTCATTTTTCATTTCATCAATCTATTCATTTTGAAATGTTTATTTATGTATTTATTTTTGTGTTTATATTTATTTAATTTTTTTTGTTTGTTTGTTTTTGTTTATTTATTTATTTTTTTTATTTTGTTAGTTTCGGTCTTCCGTAGAATTAACGATCAAAGCAGCATGTATTTGAGTCTTGACTAATGGGGTCTGATCGCCTCCGTACCAGAGTGGTCACCATGGTAACTCCAAAGTTTACGATGGGTCACTTCCTCCTGATAAATCTGCAGAGTGAGACATCTTCTTAATAGACGATCTTCGTTTGAAGGTAGTCGCCAAAGTTGTGAGGGCAGGCAGGCAGGCGTGAGTGTACGGGAGCGAGCACTGATGTGGATTACACCGGCCAGGGAAGAACAGGAGAGACGGGAACGCTGCTATCTGACAGACCTAATAAGTAACGAACTAGTTTCACGCGCTGGTCGGTCGACAGGAAAGTTTACGGGAATTTAACCTCATCCTGGGTAATTGGAGTGTGTTTTCTTTTCACCCGGGACTGTCTCACTCCAGTGGAGAAGGTAGGTCGGGGTGCGGATCTTTGACTGCGGCAGTGTTTGGTTGGGACACTCAGGAATGTTTAGCCACAAAGCTAATTAGCTAGCTAACGTTAGCGACAGATTAGCTTCTGTAAATCATTGTAGACACCCAGACAAGAGCTATTACCCCATGGTAAAACTACAAAACGTGAATAAAAGTCAAGGGTAAGACTATTACATCTTGCCTGAACGTGCACAAAACTATTAGCATGGCTTATGAAGTTTAGAGGAATGTTGTGCAAATATCAGGAACTGCAAAGTTATCTGATCCCTTTAGAAATACCAGCTCAGGTAGTATCATCAAACCTGACACAGGTGTATTTGAAGTGTTCAGAAAACTTTTAGCACATTTTAATGTTGGTGGTTTAATTTCATTAGCTGTCACGAGCAGTAATATTAACCTGTCAGGGTGCAGCAGTGCTCCTGGTCATAAAACAGGTAACAGGTCATTTTACCTTTTGAGTGTGATAATAATGTTTAATCGTGTGTGTGAGAAATAATGTGTCTTAACGGTAATATCAGAAGGCTGGAGATCTTTGATTTAAGACAAACTCAATATTTGTTGGCTGGAAACTGTATTGTAAATCACAGTCGAGCTGGTTGGTGTGACTGTTGATTGATCTAAGCACTGTTTTGTTTTTTTATTATTACTCGAGGAATTATTAACTGTATTAGTTGTGGATGATATGTTTAGAGCTTGTACTCAAGTAAAAGCAATAACTAAGTGTAGAAATACTAATAAATAAATAAAAAATAATAAATAAGTGTATAAAATCTATAATATAGTATAATATAATATAATATAAGTAAATAAGTGTAGAAATACTCTGTTACTAAGTACAATAATGAAAGTGAATGTACAGATGTAATGGCAGCAAAATATACTGTAAGTAAAAAGTACTTATGCAGGATGGCCCATTTCAAAATATCACATCACATATCATATTATTGTGTTGTTATTACTGATGCATCAATGAGTTATTCAGCTGGTAAATGTGGAGCTAATTTGAATGACTTTAAATAGCCTACTTTACATGCTGTCCAGCTTGTGAGTTTCATCTATAATTTACATCTGAATTTTTTAGTTGATTATCTTTTGTACCATGAGTCTGAATATCCAGAGTAATTAAATACATGTGGAGTAAAAGGTACGATATTTGCCTCAGATGTGGTGAAATAAAAGTGGAAAATAGTAAAACATGGAAATACTCAAGTACAACTACCTCAAAATTGTACTTGAGTACAGTACTTGTATAAATATAGTTAGTTACTTTCAATAACTGCAATGATGAGTGGCCATCAAAAGTCATAAGTATTACCTTAAAGACTTTCAACCTTCATTATATTAAGTAGTTATTGTAACTTGGATAACAGCCTGTACTTATTTGCAATTATGAAGCTCTTACTTGACCTAAAAACAAAAGTGTTGACAGGAACTTGATTGATAACACTTTTAATTGTTGACGATGAGTAAGTCTATATGAATAATGAATGAATAATAAGTAATTTAGATGATTTCTAAAGAAAAAAACAAACAAACATTTGCTGCTTTTTTGTTGTAAATTGAATATCTTTTGATTTTGTTCTTTTATTTGGACATGTTTTGTGACATAGAACAGTTAGTTGAGTCACTGAAAATATATTAATTGATAGTTGCACGTCTAAATTTGATTATGAAAATTGAAGTATAAATTCTATGTCAATGAGATAGTCGTGTAATAGTTTGAACTTCATGAATAACCAGATTCTTTCCACATGGCTGTGATGCAACTTCTAGTAGGTGAACCGGTTTATTTATTACACATACTTGTTGTATGTGTGAGCTGAAAGATTTACTGTGTCACAGGAAGGTGATGTTGTATTTGACAGTGTCTGCTCTTATTCCTACACCGAGTGACCTATCTGTCTCTAAAGGTGTCCTCTTCTGTGTTTTATTTATGCTGTGTACTCTCGTCTCTCGTCTCTCTGAAGATGCCCACTTTAAGTGAGATGCAGCTGGATGTAGTTTGTTGAAGTGTGACAGATTGTGGTTATGACAGTTGCAAGGGGACCTCAGGGAGTTGAGTTTCGAGGAAAGTCGTGGTGAGAGGTGCCTAACTGGGACAGTCTGTGCTGAATCCGGGCTGTTTTGGGAAACGTGGACCTACATTTGGTGTGACTACGTGTGAAGGTCACAGTGCAGCTCTTGACTGGCTCTGCTCTCCTGATGATGTTACAAATTGGACAAAACTCATTCTTTCACTTATCCATCATGATATTGAGGTGTGGTGATATATTTTTTTTTATTTGATGTTTGTAGCTCTGAAATGTCTGCCACCACCCCAACAGAAGAGAAGTAAATGGTGCTCTTGCAGCTCAAAGCATTGAGAACATTTGCAAAACTTAAAGGCAACATGTCTGTCCAGATTCATGACATGGTTACAGAGGTTCAGTTTTCTAAGATTTGGTATTTTTTGTGATTTGGTGCCTCCAGTTTCAGAGTGCAATTCATTTAATACACTACAGTTGTAATTATGGACGGCTGTCCATTTGTTACAGTTACATTATTACTGTGCTGACCACTTTGCTAACACAGCCAAACATAAAGCGTGACAACTCAAGACATCACAAGCAGCTAATATTACTCACTAGTTGAATAGCAACAAGTAGAGCCAGATCACAGCTGCAGTATCCGTCTTTATTGGTATCAGCGTAATATGTTGTCCGATATAGAAACTTTCATTTTTACAAAACATAACGCAGGTTGTTTTTTTGTGTTTTTGCTTTATAAGCAGCATTTTGGACAATAGTGTTTATTGCTGAGCTGTAAAATATCCTGTCTTCCTTACATAGCTTAGTTACAAGTGTTTGCTAACCACAGTAGAGGGATCATTGCAAAAGATGTGTTTATGCATATATTGTATATTCTGTATAGGGATCGATATTGTTAGGATTTGGTTGATACTGGTATTGATATACTAATACTGCTCATTGATACTCTTATTGATACAACTCACCATAATTTGGTGCATAAAATAAAGACCTGACATGAAAAGATTCAACATTTATTACTTTATTGTAGAAGAGGTAAATTTGCCTTGTCGTGGCTCGTTTATGTTCATGTGCTAATTTGTTATTCTCAGCATGTAGGTTACTAACACAGAGGTTATTGTTGTTTCCTGGGGACTAAACAAGTGTTTATTGGCAGTCTTATATATCTTATATCTACAGAGTACACTCAGTGAATCACACTAGTCTACAACTCCAGTGCTAACGATGTAAACACCAATACTCTCCCAGTAGTCTGAGCTCCAAATCCAGGACAGCCAATGAGCTAATAGTTTACTCCACTGTCCATCAGGAAACAGTAAATCAGAGATTTGAGACAAAGCAGCCAGAGGACATCAGAGGAAGGAGCAGAAACATTTTCTCCATAAAATATGAGCCAGTATCACCAAAGTCTCTGACATAGTTGATGTCTTTGACTTAGCGCCACAAAGCATCATTAGCTTGTCTTGGCCCGGCCATCAAAGTTACATAGTGTGAGAACAGGCGTAGGGGAGGCAGAATGGAAATGATGGAGGAATCATTCATCATCTTACAAGTCAGTGTAGCAATAAAATTATTTTCAAGCTGTTTGAGGTAGAATAGTTAATGTTTCTTTAACTTGCTTAACCAGGAAAGAAGAGTCACAGCTGTCTTTCTGAAAAACTGACATCTTGGCTGCTCTGTAACAACATTATGTGAATTCTTAAAATTAGTTGAGTGAGCCTGATAATCATCTCTCCAACCTCCTTTTCCTTCTCCTTAAATAACTCCATAATGGGAGAGAAATGTGCTCTCTCTGATGAAAAGAACTCACTCAAAGTAATTATGCGCAGCCCGGCTCTGGATAGAAACAGTCTGAACTCTGCTAACGAGTGTCATGTGAGAGCCAATGCAGAGCGGTGACTCTGCTGCCTCTCTCGTCCATGTTTCAGTGGAAACATTTCATGCGTTAACAGTGAAAAACCTTTTCCAAGGTACTGCTTTCTGTTGTGCTGAGGTGGGAGAAAAAAGGGGTGCTACATATGCTGACAGCGGCAGATTTTCCACCACGTATCAGTTTAAACAGTCCCACACAAATTTCTTCTACCTTCCCATCACTTTATACTCTTCAGCCAAGGTTGTGCCATCGTGTCTTGTAGCTCTGGATGGTTTTATTCTTCAGATCCACCCATCCACCTTCCAGGCCGCTGTAAATCTTATTACCATCACATCAAATTAAGGTGCTTCCTCTGATTTTGCTGATTGGACTCTGAGAAGATTTGTGCTGTCTGCTAAATAGCAGTGCTGATGCTTGAGCTTAATCTAGGTAGAGATAAGTGAAAGAGACACTTAAAGGGATAGTTCGGATTATTGAAGTGGGGTTGTACGAGGTACTTATCCATAGTCAGTGTATTACCTACAGTAGATGGCAGTTGACACACCCCCTGGTTTGGTGAAGAAGCAGGAGTACTGCTGAAGGAAGTTAAGCAATGTACTATCATCATCATCAGCAAAACACTATCTTAAAAAAGGTCCACCTGAAAAAACTCAATATCAGCTGAAATGTATGCTATATTTACACTATTTTCACTACCGCTGGTCAGACAGCCTTTTCCATCAACAAACAGCTGTTATATAAGCTAAATATTGCTCTCCCCAAAAAACCACCAAACTCCATGGGCAAAATGAGTGATTGTATCTTGCAGAACATGGGAATCACAGGTCTACTGCTACCACAATCTGTTAGTTTGTGTTTTATGTGACTTTGGTGAATCCAAACCAACCAACTCTGCAAGTTAAAATTTCTGAGTTTAATAATGGAGTCGTGGAATATTTGGCTCATGTGGCTTCTCTGAACTGGGGGCGTCCTAACTGCCATCTACTATAGGTAATCCGCTATAGTACCACATAAAACCCCCCTAGAATAATCTGAACTATCCTTTTAACCTACTAAATGCTTTTTAAATGAATAATGAATAATTTAATGTGTTGTTTGTGGCGTTGCCCAGCTGTACTCAAAGGATCATTAGTTTCATTATATTTTTTTAACGAGAAGGCAGAATTAATTAAATTTAAGTGTTTCAGCTCTAAAATATTTGGTCTAGGGCTGCAACTAACGATTGTTTCCATCACTAGTTGATCTGTACATAATTTCCTCAATTAATTGATTAGTTGTTTGGTCTATAAAATGTCAGAAAATGGTGAAAAATGTCGATCATTGTTTCCCAGAGTCCAAGAAGACATCCTCAAATGTCAATTGCTTTGTCCACAACCCAAAGATATTCAGTTTACTGTCATAGAGGAATAAAGAAACTAGAAAATGTTCATATTTAAGAAGCTAAAATCAGTGAATATTAACTTTTTTCTTTAAAAAATTACTGATTAATTAATTGATTATCAAAATAATTGGCAATTATTTAAATCTTTAAAAATGTTGACCTAAAAATAAACAAAGTATTTTTCTCAAGATTTGTTGCAATTATGCTTATATGTACGCTGTAATGTAATGGAAAATTTGTTAATAATGCATGAAAGAGTTTCAAAATCTTTACTATGCCATTTTTAGATTTACTGTATCATGTGAGAGGAGGTGTTTCAGTCTGACTATTTAAATCAACAGCTGTCAGACTGGATACTGATTTACCTAAAAAATTGGGCAGGATACTGACGAGGAGCGAATGAGACAAGAAAAAACAACCGGGGGAAATATTGCACAAGGAAGACAGGAAATTAACTTTTATCTAACTTTTATCTAACTTTATATAACTGCTACAGTGACTTAAGTCACAGAATTTCTCAGCAGCCTGTTTGACTAATTTACCAGCGAAGTGATACTTGTAGAAAAGATGAATGATATTTGCTGCTGGGCTCTCTCAGGCCTGCTGTTTGCTCTCAGTTATTAGATTTGGAAAAGTACAGGAAAGATAAGGTTGTGTCTTGGCACACCACAGAGTTCTTAAAAGAAGTGCATCACCATGACAGATTGTGTAATAGAGCATTCAGTGTAGCAATGTGCACAGATAAAATCTCACACCTACTGGAGATGATGTCAGTAAAAGTCAACTGGAAATCCTGAAGTGTGGCTTCTTAGTTATGGGTTAAAAAAAAGTGCTAATACTGATCTTACTTACAATTTTTGGAAATGTGCTTTATAATTGAGGCTTATTGCTCAGTAAAAAAGCTAACACAGTTCCTCAGCCTCAGTCCACATGTCTTTGGGATTAGATAGAAATAGAAGAAACACTGTCTTCTTCCCATCAGCTGAATTAGCAGGTCACAGGTTAATGAGGAAAGCTGCCAGTTCTTGTCATGATACGCCCATCACCCAGTCTGCTTCACCAGTCAGCTGTACAGCACTCTGTGTATTGTTTCTGAGTTAATTTGGCTAATGGATATTCTGTTGGGGAGATTTCACTCAGTGCCTGTTTGCCTGAACCAGCGATGTAATCCATGGTGATATTATCCCTGCGGTCACTGTATCAGGAGTAATCCTGAGGCTGCTGGCCTAATCACGCCTAATCACAGATCTTTATTAAAGGGATAGTTTGGATTATTTGAATTGGGGTTGTATGAGGTACTTATGGCTAGTCAGTGTATTACCAACAGTAGATGGCAGTTCATGAGCACGCGATTTAGAGAAGCAGAGTTGGGTAACATCATGGAAGCTAAGCAATGTACTGCTGGGTCAGCAGCACGACATTAACCATTTAATAAAGGTCCACCTAAAAAAGTGTATTCTATATTTACAATATTTTCACCACTTTATCTTATTGTGATGGGAAACTGTTATATAAGCCAAATATCGCTCTCTTCAGAGCAACCAGACTCCTTAAGCGAAAACAGCTATTTTACCTGTAAGAACATGGGAGTAGCTGGTCTACCACTGCCTCAATTGGTTTGTTTGTTTGGATTATTGTGTGACTTTGTTTATGTTATTGTGTAACTTTGGTGTATCCAAACAAAACTTTTGAAACACCAAACTAATAGATCAAGGCAGCAATAGACCAGCAGCTCCTGTGTTCAGTGTGATAAAATTTCATTTTTTTCTTAAGGAGTGTGGTAGCTTTGGAGAGACCAATATTTGCCTTACAAAATGACAGTTTGTTGCTGGAAAAGGCAATCAGACAGTAGTGTCAGTAGCATTAAAGTGCCCCCCCAATAGTGTGAGAACCACAGACTTAGACTGACTTATTACCAGTGAGAGATGGTCGTTGACATGCTTGCAGTTTGGAGAGGCAGGGGGACTATCCCTTTAAACTAATGCACAACTGCCAAAGGTTAAACAGATGCCATAGTAATATTGCATAATAGCTGCCTAACCCACTTTTGCTGTTCAGCTGCCACTTTTATGGTAGCACCACTTTTAAAGTGTGTGTGTGTGCCTGTTAATTAAGTGGCTATAAAAGGGTGTAGCTCATGTCACTTTATGTGTGTTGAATGCGGATACTTCCTATGGTGTAACGCTCATTTTTGATTCTCCAGAGCCTAAGTAGGATGGCAAAATCATTCTTTGAAAATGTGAACCCTAAATAGATCCATCAGGATTTTGTCTGTCTGACAGCTGCAACTACAATATAGACACAGCAGTAAAAGTTATTTGTTGTATGGTCGGGCGGTGCTGGATTTTTCTCTGTTAGTGCATTATGATTATAAAAGCAGAAGGAGAGATTTCTAGTCTTGATTGTCCATTAAAATCATTGTCATCATAATCTTGTTTTTTTCTCATCCAGTGAGAAGCAAACATCTCACTGGATGTGACTCACTGATGAGTTAGTGGGATTGTAATTATGACCAGTATTGTAATATCCTGCTGTAACTGCTACTGACGCTGTAATATCCTGCCACTTCATCTAGATCAGATGACGCTCAGCCAGACTGCACCACTGTCTTTGAAACCACTGTCTGGGGGTAAAATTGAACCTCATTTTGTTTTTTCTTTTTTTTGTTTTTTTTTGGATGGCTAGGCACTCATTTATCTTAAAAATGCAGCTTGCGGGCGCCCCTATAGCTCAGTCGGTAGGGCGTGCGCACCATGTATTGAGGCTGTTAGTCCTCTGCAGCGGCTGCCGGTTCGAATCCCGCCTGTGGCTCGTTTGCTGCGTGTCATCCCCTGTCTCTTCACCCCCCTTTCCTATCATACCTTCAGCTGTCACTGTCAATAAAGGCAAAAATGCCCAAAAAATAACCTTTAAAAAAAAAAAATGCAGCTTGCCCTTTTGGTGAACTGAGAGCACAATAAGTAAATGTCAATATGATAAACGGTGTGACATTTGACATTGTTGATCTGATCAACACTTTGGTCTGAACTAGTCAAGAATTCACATCTAACAGTCTACAAATGCGACACCTCTAGTGCTGTTTTAATTAAGTCTGGAGGTATAATGTACCTATGAAGTGTCTGCATTGATTACTAGTGGGACTTACTGTTAACATTTAAGGCATTTGCCTCACACTCTCTTTCCTTGAGTAAATTAAAATAATAGGGCTGTTGTAAACATTGCATTTCCTAGATCACCAGCAGTCCAGGAAATACTAATAATATGTTCAGAAGTTAGTGTTGTAATGAACCTTCAGCACTGCAGCAAGAGAAGTTCAATATGTAGCCTATATTTCAAAAATAAGATGCTAGTAAGGACAGACTTCTAAACAGTTGTTTCAGATGGTAGGGTTGACTGCAAACAAACTGCTTCAGAGTTTTAGAGGAGGCAAACTGAGACCACCCTCTCTAGGCAGTCTGCCCTGCACCCGAGTGCAATTGCTGTCTTCACATACGCCCAAAACGAATTGAGCCTTGGGGTGAAACACTCCAGGTGTGAAGAAACCCTTCAGCTTGTTAGAACATGAAATGTTTCTTTCCCTACTACTACCTGGGGCTCCAGCTAACGCTAGCAGCAATGTGGTACCATATCTTCATATCAAAATAGTAGAGGTAGCCTGAGGCAGAGTATGACAAGAGCTCATCATGTCACACTCCTGCCCTTGGTCAAAATGTGTACTTAAAATTGTTTGTCGTTATGTGCCCCTTGGATTAGTATTATTGAACTCAAGTTTGCCCTCCAAGTTCCCTACAGATAAGATATGCCTTTAAACTAAGGTCTGGCTCCATTACATGTGTTTTGTTTCCTCTGGCTCCGAAGTTATTAGCATTTTTTTTAAACTACTTTAAAAAAGAGACACTTCAAAGCTCAGGTTGCTCAAGGTGTGCTGGAGCCTCACCTCATGTTGTAAGAGTGTCTTTGTGTGTGTGTGTGTGTGTGTGTGTGTGTGTGTGTGTGTGTGTGTGTGTGTGTGTGTGTGTGTGTGTGTACACACGTGTGACTTCAGCAGGAAACTATGTGTGATTCGACTAATCTCTGCGCTCAACATGCCTCAGTTGCTGCTTGACTAGCTGTCATTAGCAGACAGGAACAGAGGAGGAGAAAGACAGAGTTAGAGAGAGAAAACTGAGATACAGTAGTGGAGGAAGACCATGTGAGTCACATTATTGTCTCCCCTCCTGCCTGACATTATGTGCTGCTCTAAAGCTCTGCAACCTTTGAAGAGGATTAAAGTCTTCAGTTTGTGTCTCATTCATTTGTTCTGATTGGGTTAGGTGAGTATTAGGCTTGTTTGTGTCTTTGTTGTAGTATGTGTTGCGTAAGAAGACCGAAAAGGAGGCATTTTTTCTGACTTAAAAATACATAACAAAGGCTTAGTCACTTTGGTTAGGTGAGGAACTGTAAGATTGTTGTTTAGAAGGATTTTCAAAGTATTAAAGTTTTAGAGTAAAATATGTTTTAGACCCTAATAAAAGTAAAGTAGACTCAAAGGGCAACTTCATATATGTGCTTTTCTGGGTTTTTCAAAGGGAAACTCCCACTCAGCTGTTTGCAAAAAAGATAGTAATCTATCACTGATGTTCTACAGTCCCCTCCCCTAAACTTGGTTGTTTTTTTATGTAGGAACGTCATCATGCAGAAACCTACGTGATTTCACTTGGGAAGATGTTTTTGGAGGGCTTGTGAAGATGGCATTTTGATGCTAAAGTAAACATATATGTCTACTTGTATGTATGTATGTATGTGTGTATAAGTACAGTTAATGTACAGCCTGACAGGATCCTTGAACTGTAAGCCACTTTCTCGGTAATACTAGTTTTTCATCTTAATTTATTAGTTTCCTTTTGAAAATACAGCCATATGAAATTTAATCATAGACCAAGATGAGGTAAAATGCACTTTTAGAGAAAATAAACTTATGTGCATTCCTGTAAAATATGGAAATAGATGTATTTATATGGACATGTAATTAACTCAGGACTTTCATGGTCTATTTCCAGCTCTGCTCAGGAGACCATGCTAATCAACATCTTCCTCTTGCGGTGAGCTGCCTCGTGGACAGTCAGAGGCATCATGGCAGAGCTGCCTATTGCTCCGGGCCAGGTCTACATTGAGGTGGAGTATGACTATGAATACAAGGCCAAGGACCGCCTCATTTCCATCCACCAGGGGGAATGTTACATGCTGGTCAAGAAAACCAACGAGGACTGGTGGCAGGTTAGGAAGGAAGAAGGGACTAAAGCTTTCTACGTACCAGCGCAGTATGTCCGTGAAGTCCGCAAGGCCCTCATGCCACCTCCTAAACCACTCCTACATCCTCCTGCTTCCACTGGCAACACACCTCCACAAAGTGGTGGTGGTGCACTCTGGGTAAAGCCAACCAATCTGGAGCTGGGACTCCAGGACCGGTCCACTGAGAACCTTCACAGACGTGAGTCCAATAATCGGCGCTCACCCTCTGCACAAACTGCCTCTTCCGGGCACTTCAGTCCCCCCATTCATCGCAGGGACAGCAACCACCATCACCCCCCCATCACTCCTACCGACCATGAGCGAGCTCTGGCTGATATCCTTGTCCACGGCGGAGGCCACCAGCCCGACCACAAAGGAAGGTCCAGCACTCTACCCCGCACCCGAGCTCGATCCCCAGACCTGGTCAGAGCCCCGCTGGACGTGGACAACACCCAGCACTGTGACTCTGCAGGTGAAGAGAGACGCACCAATGACTCAGAGTCTGGAGACGAACTGAGCAGCAGTTCCACTGAACATCTCCAGGTAAAGACACAAAAGTTTAAAGATTACTTTGTGCTGTTAAATGTTTTTGTGTATCCAAAGCTAATTTCGTACCCTGTCTGAGACCCAGTTTGAGACCCAGTTTGAATTCTGGGCCTAATCCAGTGTCAGCGTTAGTTTTTATTTTAAAATATCCAGAGTAAATTTGTGCAGGGATCGTTCAAATCAAATTTTATGTCGGCATATGACACTGAAAATGTCACACCAGGTTTTGCACAGTTGGCTCTACTTATTTTTCTAATTTTATTCATGTAAACCAAGACTTCCCTCTAGTTCTTCCCTTTTTTAGCTACTTGATATGTTCTGGTGATCTGAACTCTTGACCTTATTAAGGTTTGTTGAACAGGAGAGTGATCTGTCACTCCCGGCTGCTAAAGCTACTGAGGTGCAGACAAATGCAGCTTCAGTCAGAAAGCCTTCGTGAGATGGGACAGCTGATTACTGGTGAGCTTGGTCAGTGGGGCTGTTTGTTCCTGAAATCATTAGCTCAGTCTGCCGCTGAACAAAAGCCAGTGACAAAATAGAAACTGGGTCTGTGTGGTGCCGCCACTGGGTGTAGGCCAGTTCTTTGTGTATAGAAAGAAGCAGATAGCAGTAAAAGTTGTGTTCAAGTTACACATGTATACAGTAGTACTTTTACAGTTAGTGGACTAGTGACCTGAATACCAATACTAATGTTATACATAACAATTGTACTATGTACTCATCAAGCACAACAACTTCTGTTGTGACATTGGCTTTGACAGATTTGTAGCAGCATTTTTAAATGCAATTTGGATGTTTTTCTGTGAGTATGTCACACTCATTTCATTATTTATTGTTCATTTATAAAGAACCAGTGTGCAGTTCTTTACCTTCTTAATCTTCCTTTCCCTTTTTTTTTAAGTATTATAACCACAATATAGACTAACCATAAATAGGGACAGGGATTGATAAGATTTTATAGTTATCAATGCCATTATTAATGCCTGACTGAAACTGGATTTTTGGGGCCAATAACAATATTAGGAAGTAAAACAATTCAGATATTGATATATCGGCTGATATTGCAGTGAAATGAAATGTGGTTATTGAACATTTGGTATTTTAAATAAAACTAAAATTAAAATACAACCATTATGTTCTGTCGAATTATCAAATTAGTGTGCACAATTCATACACCGATACTGATTTCTCAGTAATAAGTATCGCCTCCTTCTTGTTGCAAGTTTCAGCGTAGAGCATGAGTTTGACGTCATTGTTTTGGAATGTGCAACTGTCAGAAAAACATGCTGGCATTGATAAAAGGAATTGATAAACTTAGACACATACAATTCCAATGGATCAGACAGTTTGGATCCGCTTTTTAACTGGATCCGGTTCTCAACTCCCGTCCCTAAAATATACCATAACATTCATAATATAAGAGATTATGTTAAAATTCACACTTTACTGTAGCACTGATATTCAATTTACAAATCAGTGCACATACTCAAGTAGTTTTAAGCATAAACTATACAAAATAATACACTTTTTAAGAAATTTTTATACATTACACTACTGAAGTGGACAACACATTTGGTCAAAGTACTAAAAAATATAATATTCTGTCTCCCACAGTGATATTAGATTACTCCCACTCTTCTTATTGATCTAACTAAAAAGACTCAGACAACATTTTACTTCACATCCACTAAGGGTGCTTTCACACTTAAAAATTTGGACCAGGGTTAAAACCAAGGTTCACTTTTTTTGAGATGCTGTTTACATTTGGTTTGGTTAGTTTTTGCAGTTATCCAAGCGGACTGAAGAACTTTACACGTCATGCCTATATCCTGTCGTCTTGTGGCTGTGTGTCCCTATATTTTGCATTGATTGGTCTGTCTGAAGTTGGCGTGTTTACAATACGAAAGGTAGGCTGTCATCAGTGTTGTTTACATTGTTGTCACCATAATATTATCATCACTACTGTTTTTTCCAGTTGACTTTTTACAAAGTCCTCAGACCAGATGTCAATTCAATGTCTTGTCTCCCTCTGTCCCCATGTGCTCCTGCGGCTCATTTTGTTTTGGTGATATTGTGTCATAATTTCCTGTAATTGTTCCAAAAGTCTGAACCATCCAAAATATGTTTTCACGTTAGAAACAAATTGAGTCATGGTTCACTTTGATCTGGAATGAGACCACCTCTTTTTGTCCAGCCAAAGTCTGTTTTTTTGGTCTGGACTGTGGTCCATGGCAGGTTTTAAACTTGTAATTTTGGTCCAGATCAAACTAAAAGGTCCAGGCCAAATGAGGTAGGTGTCAAAACGCCCTAAGTGACTCTTGATACTTGCCTGTAAGCTTTTTCCTACAAGTGTTGGTCACACAAACACTCTGTCAACTTGACTTTCAGAAGTTCTGTTTTCAGAGCGATACATCATACAATGACATCACCAGTGACTCAGTGTGATGTGTTTTTAAAGGTTAACTAAATGTGAGCATATAGAATTTCAAAGTCCATATATTCTCTGAAAGCAGCCCCGGTCCACAATGGAGTTCCTTCCTTCCTCGGCCATTTAAATGGCAGGAGAAAGGCCAAAGCAGTCAAGCTGGTTTTTGGTAATGTAGACAACAGTTCAGCTTTGTGAGAAAGTAAACAAAACACTCTGTGATTTCCTCATTCTGTGTCATGTGATCTGCAACTGCAAGAATTGCATGAAATACAAAATCTCTGCTTTTGGTCACAAGGTTTTTTTTTTTTCTTCCCTCAGTTAATTTTTCAGGTAATGAGTGAAGCACAATGGGGAAACAGAAAGCACAAATTTTTGATTGGTTGTTAAAATTAGATATCAGGACACTGTTCTATATCTGTGTCATGGCAGTGTCATGTGTTTGACTGCAAGTAATCACAGCAACATCAGTCACTAACACTTTATGCTATGTTAAATTAATTGACAGTTGACAAATTTTGTTATGAGTTTATTACATTTCATGATGTTGTAAGTTTTAGCTGTTGTAGAAATTAACTTAAATAGTCATGATGAAGACCCAAATAATTTTATTTAAGTGGCTGTGGTGTATCTGGTACGATGCAGTTTGAGGAGCTATAAGAACTATAAGAGAGAAATGATGTGATGTGGTATTCATCACCTCCACCTTGTCCAGTATTTTCCTATATCAAGAGATGTAAATGACTGAATTGTCAACACCATGCTATTCCATAAGTGACTGATTGTTGTTTGGTCAGGTGTACACACACTGTCAGTCCTACAAATCAAATGTGAGTCAGAGGGTGGGCGTGTCTCTACACAAGCTCGATGATGAGAAACTGTCCCAGTTTCAGTGGATTGCTTGTTTGCTTTTCCTCTTACATGGCAGCATGCTGCTGGTGACCATAGCTCAGGTGTGAGTCAGGACTTCCTGAAATATACAAACCCCGCCCCTCCCCTATATCTGTTCTTATGCCTTTCCTTTCCTGCTGCATCCTTTTTCAAAACGAAGTAGGAAATAAAACAGGAGAAGGATGACTGATCATGAAAACAAAGCAAGAGTGTAAATGCAGAAAGTAGAGCTGTGTTTCTAGCTGCCAGGCCTCGTTCCTTATTGGCAGCTCATCCAGCTTCTTGTGATAAGCTACTCGTTCATGAGTGTGCAGAGCTGCGCAGCTCCTTGCCAGGCTCTTATCTGCCACACTGGACCTGACACTGGGCCCTACTTTGTCACTACTCTAGTGACTAGTCAACTTTCAACAGCCACTGCTGGCTCTGCCATCCTCCAGACTTCATTTCTTGGCACTTTTTAGGGGATTAGATTGTGGGGCTGTGATCACATCATCTATTTGTCATTACATCAGACAGCTGAGTTGCTTTTTAATGAGGTTTGGGACTGTGACATCTCATGATTGTCACTACTGTCCCAAAATGGGCATTCATTTGTTTGTCACTTGTTTGTTAGTCATTTCTCAGACACTGCTAAGTGAATGTTGATGATATCTGAGGGACTTATCAACAAGACAGGCTTTTATTTATTTAGTTTTTTTGTTTTTTCTCTCCTTTTTATTTTTGTTTCATGTACACCAGAATTTAAAACAGTGAAGTTAATTTTGGTGGAATTGCCATGATCAGTGGATGTGCTTAGGGGGCCGAAGTAAGTTCATGCAAATGTTTAACATCAAGTTCAACTTCGGTGAACTTTGACACTGTTGACTAAGGCTGCACAGTTTGATTGAAGAAGTCATATTGCGATTATTTTGATTGATATTGCATTTATGATATGATTAGTGGAAATGATCAGTTTTGCATTACAATTTTCATGTTCGTGAAAAAAAACTTGATGTGATGATGTGATATTTATTGAGGTTTGTGCCAAACAAAGTCCGGGTTTGAACATGGTTGGAAGCATTTAGGATAATGTTAAGTACACAACTTAACAAAATAAATGACATAGGTTTATTTTTAGTTGTTTTTAGACATTTTAATGTGGAAATGTTGCATATAATGCCTTTAATGCAAGCTCAGTTCTTCCCATTGCTTCTTCACAGTAAAATACACCCAGTAAAGAGTTGGTAGTTCAGTGTAGGTCAGGTTCGGTTTTAGCTGAGGCTAGAAGTTATTTTAAGTTTGCATTTGGGCGTTACTGAAGGATCAGTATGCAAAGGTTGGTAAAAACAAACAAACAGCATTTTTTGCAGTTAACCTCAACACATAATCAATGTAAACAATACTTTTCCCATACTGTTATCCCCACCACCTACTCCATTTTGCACTGCCACAGCATCCAAATTTAGAAGACACATAGTTCAGAGGAGACGCACTGCAACACAACTATGAGATAATAAAAGAAATGGTGCAGGAAATTTTGAAAAATGGCACTGCATTGTCACAACATTATTATCGAGTTTGTAATAAGCCCAATGGCCATTGATCGTTAGTTAAAAAATGTTGAAGTTACAGACTGAGATAAAACCTGATACTTTCATGCATGCAGTGTGTTTTAAAGCCCCTGGCCACGGTGGATTGGACATTGTGTCCACTGAAGCAGATGTTTCCCTCTAGCCACTGAGTATAATGGCTGTCCAGGTCTCAGTGTGTTTTAATTTGCTGCTTCACTGCACCGCCTCATCTATTCTGCTTTTCATCACCCCTCTTCCTTCAGGATCATAATAAACCAATAGCACTTGTGATAAAACACTGAGTATGCTATATACTGTATGAGCAAAACTCACATGATTAGTTTTGGCAATGAACACTCAATGCTGTTTTTTTGACTTGCTCCTGGCTGCTGAACCCTGACTTCTTCTCTTGTCATGTGATGCCACACATTCATTTTTGGGCATGTAGCTGTTGCAGTACATAATCAGGAATTCACAGGAAAGTATAGAAGTATGTGGTCATTTAGAACGCAGCCTTCACTAAAATAGTATTTAAAAAAGAGATGGCTGGAGAAATTGGCTCTACAAACTTGCACCTGCTGAAATGAGTTCATATAGCATGTGTTTATCAAACTAGACAATCTGGTTGAACAGTTTAGTCGTGGGAGCTTTGGTTTTACATGCATTAAATGACGAGTTTCTTATAATGCCCTGCTGCAAGCACTGCAGTGATGAGTTAGAGGACCAGTGTGTAAGACATGTAAGGATCTTATGGTATATATGGAATGAGGCAGTATGTAGTACTATGTTTTCATGAGTCTCACCTGAAAATAAGGATTATTGTGTTTTCCTTTCCTTAGAATGAGCACAGGGTCCTCCATAGCATGTGCTGTGTTGCACTGCTATGTTTCTACGCTATCCCATTACGGACACAGCAAACGCTGGCTCTAGATACTGCATTTCATGTTTTGTGCTAGTGGCCGCTGTAGGAAGGAGGTGTTTGCTATCTGCAAGCTCAGTGCTAGATGCCACTAATCCCACACACCAGTCCTTAAATTCTTCTGTAAAAGACCACTGCAGGATTTGTCACATTTTTTTTTCAATTCTCTACACAACCAAGACTAGGTCAAAATATATGTTGGACTGTGTACAGTATAAAATGCTAGAGGGCTTTTAATTTGAAACGGATACAGGAAGTGGTGAAATCCATGATCGGCATGCTCAACATAGCATCCCTAGTTTGCCAAAAGTGATGTCATTCTGCCTGTTGCATCGAAAATCACCTTCCAAGGATCTAATTCAGGATTGTTCGCACCCATTCATTTCCGTCCAAGAAGGAAACTCCCAGCACTTGATCACCCAGCGTTGCTATGGTCCAGACAAAAAAGCCAAAAATGGCTGCTTTCAATTGATATTTACTGGACTTGACCTTTACCATTATGCATTGGCATGTTGACTGTTCATATTAGTGTTATAAAATAGGTTTTGTAGTTTCAGAATTTTCCTTATTAGTAACTTTGTTTTGTTACGCTGAAAACACTGGGTGAACTTGAACCTCTATCTGTCTCTGTATGTTTTCGGTGTGTCTACAATACTTGAGAAGAAGTCTTCAATTTAAAAACTCCTATTCTGTAAGTCAGAAAACAAGGATCATCTCTTTCTTTGCACATTATTTTTAGCTTTTGCTTAGAGTCTCACTTTTTAAACTAACAGGCACTTAAGAGTTAGCCCCTCTCTGCACCCCCCACATTTGATTGTCACAGTCAATAACAACCACTCAACCCTGCAGACTCCCATCGTTCTATATGACAGCTGCAATCAACTAATGACTCTCAGCAGGATGACTGATTGGAGGAAGCACTTCCTCATTTGTTTGATTACCGAGTGTGGCAGGAAGTTGATTTGGCAAGTGTATGTCTTCACACTGTCACACCTTGTTGTACTTTTAAGTGGCTGAACACACCCATGCACATTAATGCACGTCCGGTGCACATAAAAATAAGTCACTCATTAATCCAGTCATAAATTCATCCCTCTGACGTCCACTGAGTCAAGTGGTCTTCAGCAAGGGCACCCGTTTCTGTTCAGTTATGTGAAGACACACGCACACACACAGTCTGAGGGATCTGTTAATGGGAGCCAGACCATCTGCACTACTGTTAATTCTCTTTCTCTGCCTTCTTAAAAAGGCTTATTATATCACATGTTGGCAGAGCGAGTCAGAACTCACTGCAGGGTTATTTAGATGCTAAATTATCCTCTCTATCAGGGGTCCCAAATGTTTTCATGCTGAGGGCCCCCCAGATGGAAACATAATAAACAATGGGCTCCAATTTGTAAAGAATTTTAATAAACCATGAATTAATTGCAGTGGAGCAAGTCTTTTATAACTTTGCCCTGGATTTACAGTGATACATTAAATATAGCAGCTTCTTTCTTCTTTCTCTACTTCTACCATAGGCATCTGGAGCAAGTGGAGCAGCTGCGTCCCCACTATTAGGCTTGGAGGAGCCATTATGTGCTTTTGCAACCCTGCTTTTTGATCATATAATTTTGCTAATGTTAATCATTTGAGTTACTTTTGATCAAAAATAGTTCATAATCATAATCAAATCAAACATGTTCATTATTATATGGAGGTAGGTGCACTTTCACCAGCACCAAACAAGAATCCAGCAAACCAGGAAGTTACTTTGGTCATAGACAAAAATCTCCTCAAATATATCACGCATAAGATAAATGATGAATCAACATTGTTATGAGTCAGTGTTTAATTTGGTGTGTATCCGATCCACAAACCAGCACCCATTTTAGTGAGAAATTAAAAATTTTGGACAGTTTGACGTACATTCCCACTGTATTCTACCACTAAAATAGCGCAACTAACCAACAGAGGCTGGTAATTAGTTGAGGTGATAAAATCCAAAATCAAGTTTATCTTTATTCATTATATTGATGCCAAATTGACAAGAAGACTGCCATCATATGATGCCTTTTATCTTGTGTTTCTAGATTTCTGTGTTTTTTCCCATACGTAAGGAATTGTTAATAAGTCGCATTTTTAAAGGGAGTTTGGTGAAGTATTTTCCGCAGAGAGTGCGAGGGGCTTCAGTTAATTCAAACTTGTAATGTGCTTTTTTCCTTTTCACTTTTCTCACCCCTGCAGAAAAAAAATCCTGCCATACCAAGTACATACAAGTCTTGCACCCTCACTTTTAATTATAACTAGGCTTCCATGACTTTTACAGAACTGCTGCAAATTAAATAACTTGCTCAAGGGCGCTGATGCTAATTGTTGACAGAACGAGAGTGATGTCAAAATTAAATAAGCCATTCATATTTTTCCCGGACTTCACCTTTTACGGTCTTTGCTAAAATAGTTGATAACCTCGGTTGTATGTTTATATCCTTTCTTTTTGTCTTATCTTCCTCCGTCCTGTTTCCTGCCAGATTGTTTATGGATTACAACTGGTGACCTTCTGTCACAAACCCACTTCTCTCACATCTGGGTCATCATTCAGCCAACCAGATGACTGTGGCTTTCAGGGCAGCAGCTACTGAAAGTTTTTCTTATTATTAATCTGGATAGTGTTGCATTGATTATTTGGTTTATTGTTTTGTTTATGAATTGTCATCTTCAATAATCTTGTTTTGGCTGAAAAACTGTCCAAAACCCAGATGGAAAATTTACCTTCCTATGAAACAAATAAAACAGAAGCTGGAGTCTTTTTGGTGTTTAAAACAATTTACAGGTTTAATTGATCATTCCCAGTTATTTCCCCTTATATTAATTGTGTTAGTCCTGTCTTTTAATGTATCATTATTGATTAATGAAGACTTTGGTTCAGTGATTTCACTGTTTTCTGTTGTAGATTCTGACGTATTTTAGGATTGGAGCCTCAAAATTACTTCACAGATGTCTCTCCTTCCAGGAAAATTACTGTCAGCAAACAGAAGTTCATTTGGGAAAAAAAAATCAGCAGACTCAATGGAGTACAGCAGACTGTGGTAGTGTCAGTTTTAGTGCTGCTCATCGCAAATGTTATGAAGCAGCCCTGAGGGCTTTATAGTACTGTTCTGTACTGATCTCAACCTGAGACACACACACAAACATAACGAGCTTCAGGCTGTCTGGCAGCTGACCCACTCGTTTGCAGTGTGTTTGGCTCTTGTGTAACAGAGCAGGGGTGAGGTTAGGTTTGACACCTTCCCTTTGTGTCTCTTTCTTTGTTCTCTTTCTCAATCCTTTTTTGTATGCCTTCATTTATAATTCACCTACTCCTCTTCCAGCTCTGGTGCCTGTCCAACTTAACTTCTTTATGTTGAAGCATTTAAGTTCTTACCACCCTGTAATACAACAAATCGCTCAGCCTGCTTGAAAGTCAGATTTAGAAAAAGATTCTTCCATAAAGGCAGTTACTGCATAACAATACAGATTTTGAACTACGGGGGGGTGATATGAAGAAAATCTTCAATCCTAATGGCAATATCCATGTATGTCATAATGTAGTGTCAAAATGATATTTGATACCTCTTTCGATACCATGGCAAAAAGAATTATAAAAAGGTCCTAGGCACATAAAATAAATTATTTTTCTTGCTTTCTTTTTTCTTTTTTTTTATGAACAACCTACACACGACACTGGTCCAGAAAAAGTCACTGAACACTGAAAGTAAAGTCTAAACTAAACTGAGGTATAGATATTTTGTTTTTTATAGCATTGGTACTTTACATACTACTATATGTTAGTTTTATATTGTTTTTAAACGTTGTATTGATAAAATATTGAAATATTGACATTTGACAGCCTTCATGCAATGCATTCTGTATCCTGGAAATGTAACTGATTGCTAAAACAGAATTTATATAAAAAAAAATTGACTAAAACTCTGTGTAGTGTGAATACAGCCAGTACTTGTCTAACACTGATCCAGTGTATCAGATTCTCTCTGAAGAACTCAGAGGTGTTGTTTTCCAGCCGTTTGACACCAACAGAATTAATTTACATATGAACAAGAGTGTGGGAGTTGTGACGAAAACTGCAGCCAAGATGTGAAGATTTACAGCTTTCACACTATTACAAAAATAGACTTTTATTAAGTAGATACTGAACATGATTTTAAAGTAGACTGATGCCTTTTTAGGTAAAAGAGTGACGATCCTCCTCACCCTGAATGATAGGAGTTTGACTTGTCACACAACTGTCAGCAGGATAATGAATATCCTGGATAGTGATTAAAGGGGATGATCCAGTGTAAAGCGTAACTCTGCCCTGTATGACTTGTTTGATTAGAGACAAAGAGGAGAAGATGTGTCTTTGTGTGTGTGGGGGCAGGGGGCACAGTGTTCCTCACTTTATGGAGCTTTTCTTAATCCCTCTGGGAGCTTCAATTGGATATCTGTGTGTGTATGTGTGTGTGCGCGTGCGTGCGTGCATGTGAGCTATTATTTCAGCTGAGGCGTCCTTGGTTGTGTGTTGTTCATAGTGGCATTACGGCATTAGGGGTAGGTCAAGCAGTGTGTGTTGTGGCATCATTCAGCTCTGTATGGACACTCTCTCTCTCTCTCTCTCTCTGTTTATGTAAGGATGTGTGTGAGTGAATGAGAGTCCCTGTGTGTTGGGGGTGTGGGTGTGTATGTTTGAGTGTGTACAGGGCCCCCAGTGTGACATTATCTGGTTTGCCACAGTGACATGTCAGTCAGGGAGAGAGTTTGTGAATAGGCAGCGACTGCTGTGTTTCTCTGCATCATCAGTGCACTCGTCAGCAGCACTGCCGACTACAAGACTTATTCCTCTGCAGCAGCAACTCGGCTACAGGACAGTATGTACCCAGATGAGAATGAGACGGTAAGACAGCTTTTTTATCTGTGCATGTGTGCCAACAGCAGGGATGCTATCACAAAAAGACAGAAACAGTCAGACATCCACAACTTGATCTGTTACTAAACTGCATGCTTGTTTGTGTTGCAGAGTCAGCACAACCCATGCGTAAAAGTAACGTGCTGCAGTGACTTAGAAATATTTCTAACACAATGCAACTCATTATAAAGCTTTTTGGGTTGCCATGTCAGCTAAGATTTCAGCATTTACCATGTTTGTTGCTTTCTGAAGAATTATCATAAAATGAATTTTCTGTCTGCTTTAAATTTCATTAGTCGTGCTACTTCTCTGATCCCATTCATGCAAGCAGAGAGTGCTGATCCCTAAAGTTATCGTCAAATGCTTTTAGTCACATGCACTCAGAGATTTGTGACTATTCTTTCTGTCTCTGCCTCGTTCTCCCTCTTTCACTCACATGCAGCAGCTGATATTGCAGCTTTTTGTTCACTAGAAGCTCAGGGGCAGACTTTATTTTATTATCCATTCGTTCAGCGTGAGCGCTCACAGTGATCTATAACATCGATGGTTTGAATCCCAGCTACTTTCTAGCCAGAAGGAACAGACGGGGAGGTTCAGTCATACTCTGAGATGCTTGAACTGATGATGGCATGAGACGGGGAAACTAAGAGGATGCGCTAAGCACTTGCCATGCTTCATTACATAAGCGCTGGCTACGTAACATTTGTTTGGACAGCTGGCTGGTGAGACGAGCTCGGGGCAGCAGTGATGATGGGAGAGAGGAGGAGGCAGGGTGGCAGTCAGGACAGAATATTCTGTTATAGTTACCTTGATTTGGGATATTATGTTGATTTTCTTTTACACAGCTAGAATGATTGATACACTGAGTTCATTAAACACAAAACCATTAAGAACTGAATAGAAACTAGGGCTGCAACTAGTGAGCATTTTTATTAGACCTATTGATTGTTCTGCTGATTAGTATTTTTTTATTAATCCATTGGTCTATAAAATATCAGAAAATAGAGAAAAATGTCCATTCTCGTTTAGCAAAAAACTAGTCCAAGTCCAAAGTGATGTATTTAAATGTCATGTCAGTCCAAAATCCATATTCAGTTCAGTGTGATATAGAGCAGAGAAAGGCAGGAAATCTCCATGTTTAAGAGGCTGAAATCAGTATTTTTGCTCAAAATATTACTTTAACAGTTAATAGATTATGAAAATAGTTGCAGATTATTTTCCTATAGACTGACTACTGATTAGTCAAGTAATAATTTCAACTCCAATGTAAACTTTGCTAGCCACGTTTAGTGTCTTAAAATATGAATTTACTGGCAGCATAGAGCCATAAACTGATAAATTTACATAAAGATCCTTTTTTAAGAACAATAGTCAACAATCTAATTAATAGATCTTTGTTTTTTTAAACTACAATTGTGTCATCTTGAATCATAGCAAATTGTGGCACCCTCCTTCCTCCCGTTTCCTTTATTTTCTCCCTTTTGTCTTTTTTTAAAAAGCCAAAAAACATTTAAAAATGGTCAGCAGTTTACACATCAGGATCTCAAGAAACAAATGTAGACACAAAAAGGAGGAAAGCCCATAGGCTAGCTATTGCTTCTTATAAGATATACTGTTAGGTTTTTTAGTACACAAGAAGTGAATTTTTAATGAAGTTTATGTTTAAACATAACTCTTTGTCTGTGTAATGAGACCAATCCCCGCCAAACCGCCACATATATCTGAGCAGCCACTTAATGACAGAGAGCCGTTTGCACCATATAATCTCCTGGTCCAATATAAATAAAGGTTTGCTTGTTGCCCTGCCCATGTGTACTCATGCTTGTCTGGCTGATGACAGTGTGCGCTATAATTTCTCACTTTCCAGTCGAAAGGACTGTCCTTGTGTGCACTTTGCCCCCAGTGAGGCTCAGAGTCGGAGATTATTAACTTGACAACATGGAACCAAGACTTACATATAGCCTTATTTTGATGCAATGGTGTAATAAAAGACAGAGATAAAGAGCTGTAAAGAGCAACTTTTAGGTTTTTAATGCTTTGATTTTCTTGAACAGTATTTACTAAAGTAGGATGGCTCTTTTAGGAACATGCAGCTTTCTTAAACTGTATTTGTAGGTTCAAAGTATCCAGAACAGTGGAAAACTGATTATTGATACAAACATGACAGAGCCTCAGGTCCTCACAGCAAAGATTTTTTGCCTGTTTCAGTATTAAAGCAGAATACTGAGAAGTGTCATATGTTTGTTGCCAAGATTTTGTAACTTCCCTCAAAGTCTGACAGAAGCCAAATAATTGCACAAAAGCATCTTTAAATACCCTAATTTTCACTGTCATTTTCTGATATGATATATTTGGGCATGGCATTGGAAATACTGTTCAGAGTTTAAACAATTAGTCTAGAAACTGCTTAGTAGATTGCCAGGAAATTGATCAGGAAGTATTTTGATAACTGGACAGTTTTCTATCATTATCATATTTTAAAGCAACGGCAGCAAACATTCTCTGGTTCCAGCTTCTAAAAGCTTTTCTCTGTTTTCTATCATTAATATTTTTTATATAGATTTTTTGATTGCTGTTTGGACAAAACAGGCAAGAAGACGTTGCCTTGAGCTCAAGTGAGCCAAAGTGTGGTGGGGCATTATATCACAATTTGTTTCACTTAAGTTTTAGCACTGGGTTTTTTTTTTATTGAGAAAATGATTGTCTGAATGAATGAAAACAGAAATAATCATTATTTGTTTCCCAAATACAGTTTACTTTCTTTATTTTATCCTTTCTCTGAATAGAAATGACAAAAATAACAATGGCACATTTAAAAAGTTGTCATTTTCATTTTGCCATACCATTGTTAACATAAGAGAAGCTTGGGATGTACGTGATATGCAGAGATGGGAACAGGAGTTGTCATTGGTTGTGATGGTTTCTGGAGCTCAAGTGTAGAAGAGCAACTTATATGCATGTGATGCGGTCCGGCTGGTTTAGCCTTCAATTACAAAGACCTACTTTCTCCCCAGAGCTTACAGTGGGTTTCTTAAGGACGTCACAATGTGAAGGTTTGATGTCAGTAGGTCACTGCATCTTAAGTGAATTTTCCTTTTTTTTTTTTTTAAGCGTTTCATTGTACATGTAGCCCAATAATGCAACCTAGTTTTGTTACGATGAGGTCAGAGATCAAAGGATAAAGAAACCAGAGTGTGAATGGTTCTAATATGAACTGGTTGGGGATCAATGGTAGGATGATCCTAGCTTAAGCTTTGTTCTAGTTTTGCTCTGTGTGATGTACAGGCTCTTTCTGTTTCTCTTTTTTCCTTAGTATATAAACCTTAAGTTACTAATAAACCCTAGATTAGAAATAAACTATGACACCAGATCTTATGCACACAGTTCTGCTCACTGGGTTGAGAAACTGTTATGTTTGTAGATGTGGGATATTGACATGCCAAGTGCAAGTCACAGAACTAGAAATAATACATGCCAAATAATTCACATGCATTTCTCACAGCAATATTTTTTTAGACAAAAACAATGACACAAGTGCATGCACACTTTTAGGCTTCCAGTATTTTTTATTTTACATAGACATGTTTATCTGTGAAAAAAGAACAACATTAACCACCATGTTGTCCTTTTCATGCCCTTTGTGGTTGAAATGTTGTCACTCAAGTCCATATGGAGTAAAAGTACAGCTGGGAACAAGATGGCACTGTGCTGTGATTTCTTTGTCTTTTTGTGCAAGTAATTATTACTCAGCACTTTGCACAATTTATGTATGTGTGTGTTCCTCTAGAGGGTTGCCTCATTGTTGAAACACCCAGGACCTGATCATCTACTTTGTTAGTTTCATAGTGTTAAAGGGCTATTTTGGATTACTTGATTGAGGGTTGTATTAGGTACATATCAATAATCAGTGTATTGGTTACAGTAAATGCCGTTTGGCAAACACTGAGTCTGGACAAGCAGAGAGAAGTAACATGGAAGTTCAGCAATGAACTGCTGTGGCTAGGGTCGACAGCAAAATGTATTTTAGCTACTGAAAAAAACCCAGACAGCCTTTCTGATGGCAAACAGCGATTACATGAGACAAATATCGCTCTCTCCAAAGCCAATAGACTACATTGGCAAAATCAGTAATTTTACTGCTCAGAATACAAGACTGGCTGGACTACCACTTTGTGTTATTTTGTGACTTCTGTGAATCTGAATTATCCTTTAAAAACACAGAAGTCACACAGTAACACAAACAAACAACAAATAAACAATCAAACTGAGGCAGCAGTAGAACAGTTACATTTATATTCTAAGAGGTATAATTATTGATTTTGCCTATGGAGTTTGGTTGGTGTGGGGAGAGCCATGCTGTATTTGGCTTGTATAAGGGATGTTTCCCATTATTCCTGTCACTTAACCTGATATTGATTTCTCTTTTTAGGTGGACCTTTTGTAAGTGGCTAAAATACCTTTTGTTGCTGACCCACAGCAGTTCTTTACTTAGCTTCCTACGCTGGTACTCCTGCTGCTTCTCCAAACTGGGGGTGTGTCGACCACCATCTACTGTAGCTGGTATACTGACAATCTGTAAGCACCTCATACAACCCTGCATCAAACAATCTGAATGAGTCCTTTAAGGGTAGAGGAGATAAACATTGGCAGACCAAAAGTTGATCCTCTCTTCATCCATATACATTGATCAGAGAGAAACAAGAGCTGAAGATGCATTTAAGCATTTTATGATGAGTTCAGGCTGTCAGGGCTGTTTGAATAACAGTATTCACTATATCATTGGGTTCTCAATCTTTCTTGGATATGGGGACTGGCAAGCGGGTAGGAGTGGCTGTGACCAGACTAGACCAGAGTCTACTTTAAAAGATCCTCTCCAAACACGTTTTGAAGCATCTAGAAATAATCTGCCTGATATGGGTTTTCTACATTGTTCTCCCATATTCAGAAAACCTGAATCTATGAATATGCAAATATGTTTGACACAAGATGTCTGCTACTTCACTGAGGTGGGTGGGTGGATGAACGGTTCTTGTCAGATAACGTCTTAACCGCTCGGTAGCCCACACTTTGGACCATAGTTGACAGTCACTGCACTGTATTATGCAATTATAGTTAAATGACACAGCTGTTTTTAACCAGTTGATCATAACATCACTGTAGTGGTCTGACCATCTGAATAAACTGAATGCTTTTCTAGCCTGAATGTTTCTTCATAGCTCAAGGCCTCCTTATTTGGAGTTAAATCATGAATTAGGTAAGACTTGTTTAGGCTTGTATTAGAAGTATTTGCTGACTCCTCAGCATAATGGTAGTTTACAGTGTGGTGTAATAGTTGGATGGTTCAACCTTAAACTGCACAGCTACAAGTTCAAACCAAGCTCTGCAGCTTCTGCGTTTATTTCTCAAACCGTCATCAAGCAACTGGGCAGCCATGAGTGTATGTCTGCTCCCCACACACCTGTCTGTAAAACTTGTACATTACAAAGCGAAGGCATGAGCTCCCAAATACACTGTCTGATTTAATTGCTTTTATTAAAACAAAAACGGACAAAGATTGCAGCAGGAGTAGACAGTCCTGCAGAGTCATGCTGGGAAATGAGCACCACACCGTCAGCTCTCCTAGGTTTAATGTCAGCTCTTCTTCAGCAGGATAAAAGCTCCTTAACTTCCTGTTTGGACTGTGCCCCTGAGGTAATTCCATTTCAGATTAGATTAGTAGATTATTCTAGGAGACCTGCCTGCCCGCTTCTCCTCATCATCCTTTTCCTTTCACTCGTACTTCTGCCTTCTTATAATGCACTATGTTTAACAGACATAATATACCATTTCACATTATCTGTGATTTTGTGCTGTTATCTTTTAAATGCACTTAAATCCCACAGAGGGAATCCAGTGAACCCCCTTGTCTTGTTGAGCTGGTTTGACACGTGCAGGTTTTTGTACTTTGTGCAGGTTTGCTTTTCAGAGAAGCCAAAGACGTGATGCATACTTTTGTTCATTTGCATTCAAGACCAGAAATACAGGTTCAGGCCCTGTGAAAGGCTGTTTTTCTGAAGAGCATTTTTTTTTGCCAAAGACAGTTGGAATTTTGTACGCCTGAGTGAATATAATTTGTAATCACATAATGCTTGTTGTTAATTGTCAGTTTCACAAACCCTTCTCTATTGTGACCCTTCTGCTCTTTGTATTCTTATAATTTTTGTAATAATGAAAAGTGCAAAGCGCTGAATCTCTTTGTTGTTCTCCTTTTTCATAGAGTAAATGTATCAGTGGAGTGTTGAGACTGAGCCACTGAATATTACCAATATTTTAACCTCTGCAGCTCTGGATTTGTGATGTATCGACTCTTGTGGTGATAAAATATGTTCAAGCAGAGAGAGGCCGTGAAAAAAACATGCTTCATCCTGACCCAGAGATGCCATCATTTTTTTCCCTCTAAAAGCCACAGTAACTTCACCTTTATTGTCTCCAAGGGGAAGCTGGTCTTGTAGCCAGGTATAACATAGAACATACACAGTCTAAGGTTAAGTGGCAACAAAAACCCTAGAGCACACGTCACACTCAAGGCCCGTGGGGAAAATATGGCCTCGCACCTCATTTTATGTGGCCCACAACAGCTTTCGGAGTGCAAAACAATACAAGTCTATGCTTCATTACAGATGTACAGTGTCCATAAACTACTACATGTTCCAGAATGCATCTCCAGCCACGTGGTTATAGCTGGTAACAGTAGCAGCTTTGCTGTCCAGTGTCTTTTAATTTTTAAGCAAATATACATTTTGGATTTGATATGACATATTACGCAGCCCTAATTCACATCTATGTCATCATGGCAGATGCTTGTCAATATGAACCTTGGAAGTTTGTGGTTTTTGACCAGTGGGTTTTATTTATTGCCATTTTTCCTATTAGTTTAAAATAACACTGTACTGTAGTTAATTAATGCCCAAACTGAGAGAGACGCTAGCAGTCAGATGATCTTGCAGGTTTAAAGCAGATAATTTATTTGGTTGGGAGGAAAGGGTGAAATTATCACCAAAGTGTTTGTTGAAAACACCCATTGTAGTTTACAGACCAGCTTCCTGGTTCAACCCTTGTTACTGCTGTTATGTGCAGTTTCCTGTGCAATGAGGGTCAGAGGTCAAATGTATTAATAGAACTGTTTACAAACACACCAGGTCTGAGCCAAAGTCGTTTCCAACAAACATAATTGAGTAAAAAGATTATTACTAGACATAAGTAATTAATTAAAAGCATGAGTATATAGTGTACATTATTAGGCATTCATACATATCAACACAGAATGCAAATCATGTCAAGAGTCATTGCAGGGTAGGCAAGGGGATAAAAGAAGGTTTTAAGACACTTTTCAAAGGAGTCAAGAGATTATGTTGTTCTTATGTTTTCAGGAAGACTTTTCTAGAGCCTTGGTGCAGCTACAGATAAAACTCAGTGGTTTTTAAAGACATTTCAGGTGTCTGTCCAAGTTCCCAGAGCTTAGGAATTAATTTGATGACTACAACTTTATCATAACATGACAGAAAAGACTGCCAAAACTACAGAAAATAACACCAAGGATGTAATAAACTGCCCAGATTTTAGCCCCAGAACATCATATTGCTTAACCAAACATTGTCATTTTACTGCTGACGATTGTTTCTTAACATGGCCGCTTGAATAGACAAAATAATCAAAGTCAGGAGAACAGGAAGCTGAGACTCTGTTTGATGTCATGCGGTTGTTTCCATTCAGCCTTGAATCTTTCATGGAAAAAACAAGCTCTTATCAGATTGTTCTTCTCAGTTTTTCTCACTGTCCCTTTTATCTCAGCCAACTAGACAAAAACACGCCACATAGTGTGATGCACACGTTCAACTTTTAAGGTCTGCTGTAGCTCAGTAGAGTCACCTAATATTAAGACTGATGGTTTCTGTTACAGCAAGCATATATGGATTTATTTGTAGACTGTAGTAGTTTTGAGTTTTCATTACTAATGTAATTTATTTCACTACACCACTTACTCAAACTCCATACCATTTACAGCAGAGTGCTTCATGGGCAGATTCTCACTTTTCAGTTCAGGTTGGGACATGTCTGGTGGACATAGCTGTCTTTTACAGTGTCCCCCTCCCCCTGTTGAATTGTTGTCACCACGTCATAATTGCAGCACAGTTTTTCTTTTACCTCTCTGCCTCCCTGCGTGCCGATCAGAATGACCTTGCAGGATTTGCATGGTCATTGAAGTAATCACAGCCAGCAGTTTCTATCTCAGGCTCATCTCTCCACGTTGCTTCATCCACTGAGTTGAAGCTAGAGGGTGGAAAACTGCCAGGAATCATTTTGAAGACAAGTTACAGCAGCTGACAGCGTCTGTGCAATGCAGTTTTTCTCCCACTTTTTCATTTTGTTCCACTTGCTTTGTCTTATGGTTACTGAGCCGCCCAACTGTAACAGCCAGGGTGAGATGCTGTTCTCAGCTGCTCCTTATTCACTCACCTAGTTTTGTACAGTCACAACCCCACCTCTCAAGTCTGATTTAATATGAGTTATTGACAAAAGTCAACGCACTAGAAAGATTATAGGACCGATAAGGTATACGTAACTGAGTTCTGATCTCACTGTGTGGGAAGCCTTTGACTGTTATTTACTCTTCTTTTATAATAATAACAATAATCTTTATTTAAGTTATTTGAAGATCAACAGTAGAATTTTAAAATCACTTACGCTGCTACGAATAGTGGATTTTGACGGGACATATGGATACCTGGGTGTCGTCAGCATAACGACAGTACTGTACGGACCCAGCATTGACCCTTTCAGAACACCACCATGAGTGAAATGGGAAACAGAAGCACTTAACTTGTGCCCAGACATATTATTCTGACCACAACTGAATAATGATAAATGTTACAAACAATCTTGGACCAAATATTTGGCCTTTAAAGTGAGGTAAGAGACCAGATTTAGAAAAACTTGTTCACTGAGAATAAATTATTTTCTGAATAATACAGCTCCTTAAAGGAAAGGTGTCCTGTTTCCTTATTATTATAAGGATTTAAGTACTATTCCTCCTTATTCATTCCAAACAGATTCTCTCAATCCGAGATCATTAAGTTTAAAACTTAAAAAGAGAAGTTCTGACATGCTATTGAATGAGGGATCATCCTTAGCCAGGGGGGAATCTCTCCTCTTGCCTCTGTCTTCCTCATACCTGCCCTTTTACTCTCCTCCTCCTCCATAAAGAGGTGTGCTGTTTAGGCATGCAGCTGTAAGGAAACCGGGATACATGGCCTCCTCTCTGTAGCTGGAGGAGGTGAAAAGGACTTGAGTAGATGTTTTTTTTCCCTCTCTCTCTCTCTCTCTCTCTCTCTCTCTCTCTCTCCCTCTTCGCTACATTCTTTAGTGTTCAGAGACAGGTCGATACATGATTCCCCGGTGAACAAAAAGAGTGTGAAATGAGCTATGAAAAATACCATTTGAGAAAAGATGTACAAAAAAGGAGAAGATGAGGAGAAAGACGACATTTTTGAAGGGGCAATTACAGTTCTCCCATCTCAACAGAAGATATTTTGTGCTGATATTAAAAATCTTAAACTCCTCAGATTTTACAGCGCCACACCACTTCATCTGCAAAGCACTTGTGGTGTACGCATTAATTGATTACTAAACAAAACTAATAGCTAGAACACTTTCTGTTGCAAAATGTGTTGTGGTTTTGTCTTGAAAAGAAAATATAGTAATGCTGGCCTGTTTTCTAAAGGCTGCACTCTGCAGTGTGTCATGGTCTAACCGGGATACATGATGATCAATGAGGCCCTGGGTGATGAGGAAACACAGCAAGCTAAACTTCATGGACTGAGAGAGATGCAGTTTTATTTAGCTCTACTTCAGAACCACTGAAACCAAAAATGAAAACAACAAAAAACTAAATAATCAGCAATTTCATTACGTATAGGCCTAGTTGTCCTCTGAACAATTATATAAGGTTGAGGGGACTCTTCATCAGGTTTGTTGTATCTTTGCACTGACTGACTCTATTATTTCCTTGTTACTTACTGCCAATTACTTTGCACTGTTGTTGACCTTGTGAAAATACTTTGGAGGGAATATTTGGGCACGTTGTCAAGCTTAATTACACTCTGTGCTTTTCTAATTGCTGTGTCATTTTGTCATTGCATGCTGCTGCTCAGCCTCCCTGCATTGCAATTATTGGCCTCTTCTTTTGCTGCATTGTGGTGTGTTTAACTGGCATTCTGGACCTGAAGGCGTGTAGTGTTCTCCTGGTGTTGTCTTATCTGTTAAGTATCTTTGTGGGTTTACTCTTTATTCCATATTTTAAACTGGGGCTGCAACTGACAATTTTTTTCACATTTGATTAGTCTGATTACTTTCTCAGCTACAAAATATCAGAAATGCACGTCAGTGTCTTTTTTCATTAGCCGGGCAAATTGTTAAGGAATCTACTTGCCCAAAGTCGATTTTTATTTGCCCCATAGCATTTTTTTTTTTTTTGCAGTTATCAAACAACAACAAAGACAAAAGTAACTGAGGCCCAAAAGTGTTGAGCCCTGAAGTGAATGAAAAATTCCCATATAAATGTTACAGATTACATCTTCAAATGTCTGTTTGTTTGTTTTGTCCAACCAACAGTCCAAAACCCAAAGGTGTTATGTTTACAATGATATAAAACAGACCTACCTAGTACAGTTTGGCGACATGTTTAAATTTTCCCACTAGCCACCGTCAGCCCAGCAACTGGTAAAAAACTAAATAAAATTCTTCAAAACCATTACAGTTGTCGTTCCACTGTTTTAACAATCACTGGCTCTGGTTTGGTTGATATTAATTCTGAATTGATCGTTTTCACTATTATTGGGACTGACACTATCAGCGACTCTCACTCGTTCTTTGTTGGAAGAACTTAGCAAAATAAAAAATTGTCAAAAAGACAACAACTGGCGATTGACTCAGACAGTTGCCCAGTTCCCCAACCCTAATTTCATTCTGGCTGCAACTCCCGATTACTTTCATTATTAATTAATTGGCTGATTATTTTCACAATAATCTAATGTTAATCTAAAATCACAAGAAATTATAAAAAAAAATGCTCATCATAATTTCCCAGAGCCCAAATTTACATCTTTATTTTCATAAACGACAAAGACAAGCAGCAGGTCCTTTAAGAGTCCTTTAAGATGCTCTTTAAAGTCCCATGCAAACAACATTACTACCTTTTAAGTGTAATATATTTCTGTCCTCAGTCCCCTTGAGGGATTAATGTTAAGTGGAAACCAGTAGGATATGACTTTAGCTATAGACACAAAGGCAGTTTGATTTGATAGTACAGGCAGAAACCTTTGTGATGACTTTGTAGGGTGGACTTTTTATTTATAGCTCCTGGTGTTCAGTCTTCGCTGGAGACTTTTGAAGGAAGTAGCGGTTTACCAGGAGGTTTTCAAAGATGGGAAACATGAGTCATAACAAAAGAAAATATGTAGATTGTAGAAAAGCCTTTGAATCTTTCTCATTCAACTTAAAGACTGCGTTTATATTAGTATGTAAACAGCCAGCACTGGTTCGCAATTTAATCTCAATTTAAAGCAGTGGATGTATCTGACTGGTTGCTTTCTAAATTAAGCACCATTAGCTTAAAATACAACTGGGTCCATCAGTGGGAATGTCCCATTTAATGTCAAGCCAGAAACCTAGTTAACCTCAATCAGGTCAGCTGCACTGACTCTTTAAAAGCAGGCAGTTTGTTGTATTTTTTTTTTTTTCAATTAAGTGCAACAGTGTGAGAAAAAGAAATCACAATTAACTCACTATCTAGTTCTTTTATACAAAATTGCAGGGTTGTTTGGGCTACCAGATGGGAAAATCAGCACCAGCCAAATAAAGACAATGTTGAGTTAATCTAACACTGCAGCTATGTGTAATTAGAGCTACTGATGCCATTCGATTCTGAAAAGGTGGACCGCTGTTGAAGTGGTTGAATTTGGTGCTTAATTTTGCATTTTGCCAGAAACTGTGGCCTTAAGATGAACCATTTAAATCAAGTCTCAATGGAAATTGGTTTTGTGTTAGCACATTTCTGACTCAAACTGACAAACCAAGTCTGTGAGGAAGAGGGAAGAATCTTTTAACCCAGGGTACCATCAGGGTTGGTGCTGTTTTAACACATTCCCTCTGTCTTAAGTAACATATTCTTCACATTTACAGTAATATCTTAGTTTTTGGGTTCTGTCATGATTTGTTGCATCAGTAAAAGGTCACTTGTGTCACCATGTCTCACTCATGACTCACTCTTTTCCAGTGCCCACTCATCTATGAAGCCCACTGTTGTGTCTATGCTGTGAATGCGCATGACGTTTAGTGTTTCCATTATCTGTACTCCCCTGTAGAGGTTTTCTCCAGATTCTGGTTCATGATGTCTTTGACTATAGACCTAAAGTTCATTTCTATTAAGAGATTAATCATTTTAGCTTGTTTCCTTTTTCCTTTGTCTCTTTAACTTCCTCCTAGTCGTTTTAGTCCTCAGATCTTGGAATGTTTGCATCTGGTTAAGTATCTCCTTCATCCCGTGTTTGTCACTTTGATGTCACTTTAATAGGGAACTTAAGTGTCAACATTGAGTCAAAGAGTGCGTAGGATGTTTGATGTGCCTATAGTCTCTCTGCTTGCCTCCGTCATCGGCCCTGCTGCCGTTTGACTTTTCACCCACACGTTTGACCTCACAGTATTATTAATGCCAGAAGGGAATGTATGTGGCTTTTCATGAGTCCTGAAGTAGGAAGAAACTGTTGTGCGCACTAAACTGATGCAGTGAGACTGATGTTGGGATTGTGTTTGTTTTTATTGCTGAGGATCTACAAACTTTAGAATGACTCTCCTGATTTTAGCTTAATGTTCACCTTTGTCATCTCTTCATGGTTAGATAGTGGTTTTGTATTGAAGTTCTTAGGGGTCTATGGCTGCAAATAACATTTTGATTATCAGTTATTCTGCTGATTACTTTATTCCTTAAAGCTATTACAATAAAGTTTTGTATTCTGAGGCCCCTGTGAGCAAAAGTGACAGTGTTTCCACCTATATAACCACAAAATATAACATCAAAAATAAATTATCTAAAGAAAAATCTCATCCTGCCCTTTTTTAACTGGCTAACATACAACTCAGAAATGGAAATAGCCAATCTTATCACTGATGGTCATGTTTGCTGATGTAGGTCATAGAGACACATCAGTATTGAACTGAGTTTCATGACCAGTTAAATAATAGCTTTAACTGATTCATTGTTCTGTCTGTAAAACATCAGAAAATAGCTGTGAGGGTTAGATCAGGGCACAGTAGCCAGGGGCTCAATGGCAACGTCAAAGAGTATATGGGACATATTAGGCATCACTGTCTTGTGCCCCTAAAGATATAATTTCATGTCCATCGGTTATAGTATTGAAAAGGCACTGTGTTAGACAGGAGTACTCAATGCCATCATCAGTTAATTGTTTAATTCTTTTATCTTTGCGGAAATTGTTGTACGGTTAGGTGTTATTTACATGAAAAAGGGTGGTATTCAAGAACAGCAGTGATTGGTTTATTTGGTTTCCTGCTGAAAAAATAATTTTAACTTTGGGGACACCACACATGACTTTGCAAACAAAAAAGGTTAGTAATATTTTAGTTTAAATTAAGTTTCACCTCACTGAATGGAAGTTGTATACAGCCCAAACAAAGGTTTTGAATGGATGTTTGTCTCTGTTTGGTATATTAAGTAACCCACAGTTTTGTGTAAATAGAAGAGACACAACTTGTGTGCTGGGTGAGGTCCCACTATGATTTGTCCTTTTGAGGAAGGCCACAACAGCAGACAAGAATCTAATAGACATCTTTTGACAGACTGTTTTGAATGAATAGTGTATTGGGATTATTTCTGATCCCCACTGAGTTTCATTTTATCTTTGTCAGCTACACTGTGCTGAGCTCAAAGCATCATGGTTGTGTTGTGTCTCTGTTTGCTGGGTTAATGGGCCTATAGCCTCATTCATGTACATGAATGGATGTCTAGCACATTTGAACTGATGACCTTAAGGGACCTGTGTCTGTGTTTGAAGGAAGAATACTCAGTTCTGTTCCTCTTCACTGAGTTTGGTCTTAACCCATTCAGTGGGTCCAGCTGGGTCAGGCTGCTCAACAGTGTAGCTGTGTCTGTTGTACTGCTATCAGACAGGATGAGCAGGGAAGTAAATGGATGTCTTCATCTCCTCACTACTGTGTTTGGTGGTTTCCAAAATTTCCTGAAAGTTTTAGAGCTGATTTCATTGATTTTGTTTGGTCATTGATCTGATTATTTGTAGCTGGTTGAATCATCAGGTTTAGGTTCTTTTTGCAAGTTGATGAACACAGTAAGGATGCCATCAATGTATGCTTTTTGAAAGGAAACTGTTAAGCTTGTGTGACAGTATTATTAGTAGTGTTTACAGACAACAGTGGCAACTAAATTCCCAAATTCATCCATCATAATCCTCAAAGCCATTTTGTGTAGAAATTGAAAATGGCTGTTTTTCCAAAGCACTTATTATTGGTCTTTTTTCTCTCATTATAAATAGTTTTTTTTTTTTTACCTGACCCCAATGGGTATGGATATATCGGGCCTGGAAACACAGGGAAGCAAGTCATCTGCATAAAGTGAGACCCTCTGCTGAATCCTGTCCCTGCTCACATTTGTAATGAGGGTTAGATAGGAGCGCTATAGTGAGAGGTTCAGTGGCAGTGGCAAGGAGTATAGGGGACATTAGACATACCTGTCTTGTGCCCCTAAAAAGAGGCAAGTAGTCTGCGTCTGTTGTACGTTCTGTCTGTTAAAAGGGAGGTTTTCCTCACCCCGTTTGCCAGGTTCTTGCTCATAGTGGGAAATTTTAGGTCTCAGTAAATGTTATAGTGAAGTGTATAGAAGTGTATAATAAGTTGACCCAAGCAACGAACCTCTTGCCAAAGCCGAATTTCTCCAACTCACAGAAAGATAATCCCATTCCACAAAAATGAGTGACTTTGTTGTTTTTGAATCAAAAAGACATTGTGTCAAACAGGAAAACACACTGCTACCTGTCGCTCTCCACTGAACTGATCACTGCAAAGTGCAAATTTAATAGAATTTCCAGAAATTGGTATCCACAATTATTTTCACCACAGCCCACCATGACCTACTCTGCCATCAGAATAATTTGAATTATGTTATAATCACAAATTAATTCAAATGTAATGAAAGCCAGCAGTATGTTTAGAACTAAGGTGAACTTCCCAATAAGTGTGCTGTATGGATCTGCAACCAGAGTCAGTGTTTGATTGGAGACTTCTGCTGTTGTTAGTGGACTCCAGTGGAAACCAGGCTGTGTCCCGCTTGTGTTCTCTAATGTGCTGCTGAATGGGAAATGAACTGAATGTGCCCTGTCTGCCACAGAGGGATTACAACACACACACACACACACACACACACACACACACACACACACACACACACACACACACAGCCATCTGCCACACCACTTCCAAATCAAATCAGAGGTCTGGTGCATCAAATTAGGCACACAAAAGTCAAACGCTGTCTGACAGTAAGTTAAATACTTTCTGCTTTCAAAAGCCTTTGGATATGTGAACTTTACCAGGCTAGAATGATTGAGCATATTTGGGCATTTAAACAGCTCCAGACTTGTTTCTGCCTGTTGAGCAGTTAACATAAACACAGACATAACTTAAAATGTAACTAATAGCATAATTCTATTAGCTCTGAACATCAGTGTGTGATTACACTGGTGCAGAATGGCAATGTACAGTGTTTCAGAAAAGAGAAAAAGGCTGAGATTAAAAAGCTGGACAGGTGCATCAGGCTGCAGGTGCTCTCTCTCACTGACTCCTTAGACCTCCAAACCACATTTCCCCCATTTCCCATTCAGTTGGAAATGTTTGGTATGCTGTACAGTCTGTTCTGTTGACATTCACTGCTGCTGACAATGAGGAGTGAATTTTTTTTGTCTGTGTAAAAGCTGTCACCTACTCCTCTGGCTTTGTCCGTGACATTTTTGCATTTGTCACTTTGACCATGAAAATACATCTAGGCAGAAATACATACAAAAGTTAAAAGAAGTGCACAATTTCACTACTAGGACAATAATTACAGAGGGATGGTGTGCCACTACTGAAAGTTATATACATTACCAGACAGTCCCTCCAGTCAGACAACTTCTTCAGGTTGTGACCCTCTGTAACTTATCTATACCTACACAAACACCCTTGTAACAAGTTGTATATGTCGATGAGGTTTGAGCAGCTCAACCAGAGAGTTAACCAAGAGTCATGTCAGCAAGATTGTGTAATACTTTATCTACATTTTTTTAGATGTCTGACAAGGTAAAACTGTATTATTTCACTTAAATTACATACAAAGTTGTTCAGCATAACTGTTTTTCTTCTCATTTTTTATCTCATTAAAAATCTCACAACCCCTCAGATTTATCTTGCAGTGCAGTTATCTCCAGAACAGGAAATAATTATAATTTTTTTGCACTTTCTGTGCTTACATAGTTACAGGTCTTTTTTTACCCTCTAGGTCAGATTGCTGGCTCCAAATTAGACACTGAACAGCAGCTGTACATTAGTTGGGTTTGTGACCAGAAGGTCACTGGTTCAAATCTCCAGACCAGCTGGAATAAATATGGGTGGAAACGGGGCTAAGCGATATGACCAAACTCTGGGGATGGACTCTATTTGATTGCAGTTTTTGCATATTATATAAACTTTAACTACAAACTGAGAGAAGCAGAAGACAGATTGGTGTTAGCCCCACTTCGTTACCATGTTACTTTATGCTGTTAACGTTAGAGGACGAGTCAGCTCAATTTATGTGAGCTCTTAACATTGAAATACCCGCTGCTTGCAAAAGTCTTTCAAGTGGGCAAACTATTAAACCAAACTCCATTCTAAAAGTAGGTGTCTTACAGTAGGGCCAAGGGGTGTAACGGTTCACTCATGCATCCGATGCATCAAGCTTTAATGTGTGTACATCGATTCAGACAGCCTGTATCGATCAAAAGCTGAACGTGAATTGGAAAAAAAATCGATGCAGCACTAGGATAAACAAATTCAGATTACTGGTGCACATGCAGGTCTCCACGAGGAGGTTGAGACCAAGCCTGGCATTAAACAGAGTAGCGGAACTGATATGAGGAGTCCCTGTATCTCTACTTCCTATCTTAATCCTCCTCAGCTGTGTTGGTTCAACAGAGCTGGATTGCCACAACAGGCGTCAAGATGTAAACATCCATCAGTGGTGATTTAGATACCGTCTGAAAGCCTGCTGTGTTGTGGTTGGCCATTTATTTCTAAGAGAGCGGAGCAGCACAAGCAGCCGAGAGGGTAATCTCAACAGAGTCTTGGGCTTTTCTTTTCTGAAAGTGAAAACCTTATCTTTCTAATTTTGATAATCCTGCTGTTTTAGCTTGTACTGAAGGAGTTCTATCTTTCATTTGGGGTTTTGGAGAACTTTTATTTGTCTCATGTTAGCTTCCAGTCAAAGTTAGCGATTGTTTTTTCCCACTTGAAGCTTCCAACTTCCAACCTCCTAGTAGTCCAGGTGTACAATGCCAAATGCAAACAAAAAACATGGCTGACCATGACGATTAATGTTTGTTTAGATTTCTGCCACAGAAACCTGTGCCCATGGCATTAATTATAAAGATACCTGTGGTAGACTTGTTGAAGAAATCTGAGGCACTCAAGAGGGTAGGCTTAAAGGTAGGTGAAGGCTTTTTAAATGTCTACCCTCTTGACTGCTTCATATTTCTTCAAGTCTAAACTGAAAAGCACAAGAGGGAAACTTTTTTTTCACATCCCAGCAGCACTCCACGCAGATTGTTTTGTGAATAAATATATGTTACTCGTTTAAATGTGTTCCTGTGTAGCAACATTGTCAGGTAATCTGCAAAAGTCAGTAAATGTTGCATATTTCCTAATGCCTTCTCTTTTGGGGGTATTTTTTAAGTTTTCTTGAATAACTTTTGTGCAGAGAAGACAATTTTCAGAAATTGTTTACTGTAACCAGCTACTTAATGACACCAGTGACATATTTTGACATTAATTTACATGCAGAACAGGTTTTACAATATGATATTATGTATGATTTAGATGGAATACTGGCAAATATACTTGATGTGGCCTTTTAGCTGATGGTTTGCCATTTGCAATGTTCCCTTGGTGCTGCCATTGTTGTGTTGATGTCAGACAACTATTTCTTTATGAAGTCGGGGTAGATCGGATTGGATTTACCCAGAGTACATTTTCTAGTAGGTTGGAAATAGTTTAGCTCAGAAACACATCATGAGCCCTTGGAAAAAAATGCCATTTCAAAGATACATTTTCTACCCATCAACAGGGTTTTATAGCTCAATGTTTCTTCATTAGATAATAACATTTGCTGGTTGACTAGGATGTCATTCCCCTCTGTTCACCCCCATTTCCTGTCTGCCTTTTCGCCCCACTCCGTCCAATAAGGATGAAAAAATGACCAAGAAATCTTAAATCCTCCACAGTGTCCAAATTGGAGGAGAAAGCTACACACAGTGTTTCATCTTTCTAAGTCACATCTCATCACATTATGTGTCCTGAGCAGTGACCGCACCTGTCCCCCTGCTACCCTCTTACATAACCACACACACAGAATTTATATACTGTATATATATCCTTACTGGACCCCTCCAGCCTCCATCCAACAACCACGCAGCAGAATTAGCGTCATTGGCTGCGACTAGTCACTGAGAGAATTAATCAGTCAGTAGAGGCTGTCACCACAACAGCACAACAGCACTGATCATATATTTTAAGAGTGTTACACAGCCATTTTCAGAGTTTATTGAAAAACCGTGTATCATTAATAGGAAATGTGTCCAACTCAGAGAGAGAAGATGTGTCACTGAACAGCTCTGAATCCATTCTTGCTCACTTGTTTTAAATCTCTTTGGTTAAAATGTCTGTAAGGTGTCTGAAAGCAAAGAGTCTCACTGCAATATGAGCTTTTTTTTCCATCTGTCCAGAAACTGTGGGTTCAGGCATCATGTCCCAGCCTGCAGGGAATAGCCCTCGTCCCCTGTGGAGAGGACAGAGCAGCATCCAGACAGCTGCTGTTCCAGACACACAAGCATATGGTCATACACTCTGCAATCTAAAACATACACACACAAACATCTGTAAAAGTTCTTTTCCTTTTACATTTGGGCAGTGCCAACACTAACACTCTTCTGTCTGTGCTTCAGTTCTTTGTACATTTAGTCATGCAACCCACAGTCAGCTGTATAGAGTCACCACAGCGAATCATAGGCTGTAGAAGATGTTACATGTTGCTTCAAAATCAGAGACAGACAAGAATTTTTTCAATTTGTTCCGTTATTCAGGGGCATTAAACCAACTTTTGTCCTGCATGAAAAAAACAGTCCTCTCATTCATTTAAGTTCAAACTAGTGCTGGATGACATGTTCAGATTTTCCAACCGGCCTCCGTCAGCCTAACAACCGTCGATTGCCAATTTATTTGTGCAGTTTTGTGTGTATGTGAGTTTCATTGTGCGAGTGGCAAGTTTACCACGTTACATATGCTGTTTGCTACATCCAATAAATAAATGTAAAAAACTGTCAAATGTCCATTCACCTATTTCCTTTTGAAACAGGAAAATACAGCTTTGCACTTTCTGAAGTCAAGTTTCTCTTTTTTACTGACAAGCTTAATTTTGCCTTATTAACTCAGTGTGAAACACAGTTTATTCAAAAAAGTAAAACTTACCAAAACCATTGTGGTTAGTCTTTCCCTGTCCCAAAAACAATCCTGGTTTGGTTTAATTTAGAGTTAATAATGATTATCAATAATTGTTCAATTACTGTTAAGAATTTCAAAATCAAAAATGTACTGATCAATAATTAATCCATTTCAACCATCAGTTAAGGTAGAGTCACAAAATCTGCAACCCTAGTTGAAAAACAATCCTTAATTCATCCAGTTAGATGTCAAAAAAAGGCCCGAAACCTCTTATTCGGTCTTCGGCTCAGTGTGTGTGTCAATTAAAATCTTTTGATGAGCAGCGGCCCCCTAAGGTTTACCCACCCGTAATGCTATGAGTACTAAAGTTATTACTACTGTGACCTCTTTCCACATCAGTAAAATCCTTCCTCATGTTATGAACCGCTGCACAGTGTTTTATCATTTGATAGACCTCAAAACCAACACTGTCTGTGTTTTCAGTACAGGGCTGTAAAAACACACAGAGGGCTCCACATTGTTACATTGTTGCTGCAAAAGTGGATTTATGAGGTAATGTGGGTCAGTCAGTCAATTGGGCTTATCTTTAGGACACATCTGGTTATAGACAATTGAAATGAGAGACTGGAAGACCGGCAGCGTTTTGACTTTATGTATTTTCTTCACGTGGATGTTATTTCCAAGCACAGTCACATCAGGCTGCTGTAGAATTTGATAGTGTTTTCACAAAGTACTATAAATAAGTACGTCTCAATATATATACAGTATTTGGCATAATATATTAATGTTTTCTGGCATGGTGATATGTAAATGAATAAAACCTAACTGCCATGTACATAAACTTAACTCATAACCCAAACTTTTACATTTCAAAGTGTTGAATTTGGAGGATCTTTTGACAGTGTGTCAAAATTATGAGACAAGAGACTGATCATCTTCTCTGCCTCTTTCCTACATCACTTTCTTTGTTACTTTCTCTCCCTCCTGCTGTTTCTTACATTTGACCCATTTGCAGCTCGTGTAGAGACACGAGCAGATCAGAGTTAGATCCAGAACAAAATCAGGATTCCTCTGTGGACCCGTTTCTCTGACAGACTTCAGCGATGCTACTGTCAGGCAGGATTATGTGAAAGAGGGCACCGTACATCACTTCTGTCTGATCTCAAACTATGTAGAATCCTGTATCCTGTATCCTGCAAAGAACAAAGAAACTTTCTCCCCGCTTTTCCAAAATGCACCCCAAACGAATTTTATTGTATATGTCAGAAAATATCACCAATGGGTGCATGTATTTTGTGTCAACCACAGGAGAGTTGATGGGTCTTATAATATGTGCTTTGATCCATTTGAACAGTAAACTCCTTTGTAATCACTACATAATCAACTTAGTACTGAAACACTAAGTCGATTTCCATATTTCCTCAAATAAAAGCCAGCAGTCAAATAGAAGCCAGGTTTCGAATAACAGCCGAGAGTGTGGTTGAAACAAACAAATAGAGGCAGGCCCCCAAGTATAGGCTGGGATGAAACAAGGATGCATGCCAACTAAGAATAATGTATAATTCCATGGTTTAATTTAATAAATTCAACAATAATGCCATACTGTTTTCATCAAATTTGATTAAATATGTTAGTTGAACATATCAGTGCTGAATATCACAGTCTATCTAGCTCTAGTTGTCATCCTAAAGAAGTTGGTGGAAGATTCAAGTCACATGAGCTGACTTGAATCAGACTCAAGTCGCAAAATTGGGGACTTGAGACTTACTTGACTAACACTGATAAAAGATTCAACTTGACTTTGACTTGGTATTCAAACTGCATTTGAATTTTCTCAATGCTGAGATGGTATTCTTTAATTTTGAAACATTGCTGTGTGATTTCTAGTCCAGTGTGTGCAAACATGGCATCTGACTAGGATAAAGCAAAGGAGGAGAGGCCAATGCAAGAAGCAGCTATCATCGAGGGGGCTAGCCCAAAAATAAAAGCCTAAAATTTGGATTCAAGGACCACAGCTGTATGCAAGGTCTGCGCCTCAAAAATCAGTAACACGACCACCAAAACACCCAACTTCATCCATCACTACAAAACCTACAAAGAAAGGTAGAAAGCTTAAGTTATGTTAGATTTGGCTTTGAATTGATCCTGCACTTTATTGAGAAAACATTAATGTAAAAGATAATTGAGGGACTGATTTAAGGCCATGTAATGTTAACCAGTTATGTGGGCATGTTGCCAATTAGCACAAATGTGTTTGGTTTAGATGTAGAAACTGGGAGAGATCATCAGAATTTAATATGACTTGACTTGTGACTTTCTGGATTTGAGCAATGACTTGACTTGTTTGATTCTCACCACAGTAACTTGGGAATTGCTTGGATTTACTTGTCATTCACATTTTATACAATAATTTAAAATGCTCCTTTCTTGCTCGATTCAGTAGCTCCCTCTCATTTTGTATCTGTCACATTGTCTCTGCTGTGAAGGTAGGTGTGAATGAAGGGATGCTGTCCCCAAATAGACACATGGATGTATAATACTCAACTTTAGCTGATGGTTAGTTTTTAGTTGATTATTCGTTATTTAAATGTGGATGTAGCTACCTGTGAAGTGTCCAGGGCTGCCTGACTGACTGCTTCCTGAATCCAGCACCCTAAACTTCATAAAGCCACTCAGAGCTCAAACTCACCTCAGGCTATTCACTGAATTTCCCTGCATTGCTTTGTCTGCTCTTTTCTACTGTTGAATGTACCATAATTGCGCTCTGGAGTTGTGTAATTGCCTTGGGTGGTGCCGGTGTTCAAGGCGTTTTTGTGTTGACTTGCAGTATGTTTGTCCGCAGTTTGCTTCTCTTCCCTATTATTCATGTCAGATTTCAGTTGGATTTAGCAAGGTTACCCCAGACCAGAATGAAAGAGACACCAGACTGTAATGGACATGTGTTTCCCAGGCTTGAAGTTCTTCAGGGTCTCTTGAGGATACGTTTTTTTGGACTCCAGCCATTCACCCATGTTTTTGTTCTATCTTTTGTGCTCATGGTTAATTCTTTCCTCCCCATGACAGAGATATTTATGGGTGAAAAATGGCCAAAATGAAGACAGATTCTAGTTACAGACACAAAATACAAGTCTAGAAATTAAGATATCAAAATAGCAATCATGCAGTCAGCTAATAAGTTGGAATGTGTTATGGTATTTGTGATGTAATCTCACATAGAAAGACAGCTTGGCGACTTTCCATGTGCTCTTCTCTAATACAACCTCCTGTCTTCCTGTTTCGATCAGGCTCTTTCACACCTCCTGGCTGGTTTCACTGGTCCTTTGTCCACCATGACCAGTGAACCAAAATTTCTCTTGGTTTTAATCAGCTTGGATACTCAATCCTCAGTTATGAAAGGTACTATGACGCAAAATTTTTATTGCATGCTTGAGTTTTGAAGATAGGTAAAATACCATGTTTGGCAAGTAAATCTAGCAACCCACATGCCAAACTTGGCAAAACATTGCTAAACTATTAACTTTTTTAATAATCAATTATAAATATGTTTCATGCAGAATAACAGAACATGCTGTTTTCTGCCTCTCAAATATGGAGATTTCCTGCTTGTCTTTGTTTATTGTCATATTAAACTGAATATCTTGTCATTTTAGACTTGGATCACCTTGGATTTTGAAAAATTGGAATGGACACTATACAGTATTTTCTGACATTAAATTGATGTTGCACTCCTAGATTAAACATGACAATTAACTTTAGTCTTTTTTGTTATGTAATAACCACCAAATAAAACAATTTGCATGGGGCAAGTTATAATTTACTTAAAACAAGTTTACTCAAACTAAACGTTTTACCCAAACATGAATTAAATTAGGTATTTAGCTTTCTTGCTATTATAACTGTTGGTGTTTCTTGTTGCTCACGATGCTCAAATTATGATAGCTGTCCATGGCAGACAAATTTTGATGCACAAGGTGTATAAACAGTAAAGTGCCTGCCTAAGGATCAAATTTTGTACATTATGGCAATGTTGTCCAGATCCAGAAATAATGAAGAAGTGACTATAAGATGAAATCTGTGTCCCACACGTGAAGGAAGGAGTCTGAATGTCTGCCTCTGTCAGCTGTATTGGGATATTGCCAAATTGGGAAATATTACAAAACATTTCCTACCAAATGTTATGCAATATGTGTCATTTGGCAGCCCCTCAGTGACAGTGAACATGTAAAGCTCTGCAGCGGCACTTTGCCTCAATGAAACTAAAAACTGAATGGATGAGGAAGTTGAGAAGAGGTAGCTGTTGTCTGTTTTTGTGGACATGTTTGGACATGTGTGAACTTGCAGGTTTGTATATCAGTCTTACCCACACACTCATGAGGTGGCATCAAAGTACTCCAGTGTGTGTGCATGTTTACAGCGTGTGTATGTTTTATGTTTTCATGGCCCAGATCCCTGTGGTATGCAGCAGAGCAGGTTCATTGGTGTCAAACAGTAAAGGGGAGGAGAGAGGAGGTGAACATGTGGAGCCCCACCTCCTCCTCAAGCAGAGGAGGAGGTGGGGCTGGTATCATGCTGCCACCTAAAGGATGCTGATGTCTCCACCTCTGGTCTATTTGTGACATATCTGATGTTTCTGGTTCCTAGAAAACAGAGAAAGATTTTTTAAGCGGCAGTCCGCTTTCAGTCAGTTTGGATTTGGACTGATTTCATTAGTTTGGTATCAGCTGAAGAACAGGCAGCTTAAACATGTTGGTTTAAGTTTAATGTTTCCCATTGTGTGTTTAAGTACATTCAAATACATTTACTTAAATGCTGTACTTAAACATACTACAATGAGTTTTGAACTGCTCAATTTAATACCAATGCGTCTATAAGACCTACATAAGCAAACAAGACAGCAAAAATATTGGTTATTTCTCTTTAGTCATTCTTAACGCCTTCCCTCGCGTCCAGTTTTATTTACATAGCCTAATATCACAAATCTCAATTTGCCTTATGGGGCTTTACCATCTGTATTGTGTGGGACACCCCCTGTGCTGTAGACCCTTGATCATGTTTGGAAAAACTCCTCTCAAAAATCCTTTTAAAGGGAAAAATGGAAGAAACCCCAGGGAGAGCCACAGAGGACAGATTCCTGGTCTAAGGATTGACAGATGTGCAATAGGTATCACACATCTGGAATGGAACTGTAAAATCACATGAAATACAGAATTTGTTGACAAAATTTCTAATATGTAAAATTCTTAAACATATGTTAAGAATGTGCATCCAGGAGAAAGGATCTCTCTCTGTAATTTGATCTTTTTGTATGTTAACCACTGATCAGACAAACTAAGCAACCTGCAGACAAGAAGTTGAGCCAAATGATCCGAAGGCACCGAAAGAAGCACTGAAACCATGACTGAAAACAAACACTGAAAGCACCCAACAGGCTTCACCTGCTTTTATAAAGGAACCCAGCAGTTTTAGAGTGACCCCCCAACTTTCTGCGAATCAGGACAACATCTTAGAATAAAATGAACAGTGTGTTCTGAATCTCACACCAGACTAGTCTAAATATAAAGCAATGTGTTGCCAAAGCATCTGCAGCCATATCCATCTAATATTAGCTCTGATGCATTCAAAGCCTGAAGCAGAGTCCTCGGTCTTCTCTCATTTCTCTCTATCTCTTTTTCTGTCTGGCTCTGATGTGGTTTATCTGCGGCTGAAGAACACTGGACCAGTTGATTGTTATTCCACTGCAGAGCTGCAGGCGGTACAGATAAGACTCTGCAGGTCTCCTATCTGGAACTGGCAGCGTCACTCTCCATCCCTTCCTATTCTCTACCCATTAACTTCTGCTCTGGCCTCAAATAGGAAATTAGGAGTATGCTGAGCTGCAATCAGAACTGCTGATTGGCTGCTGCAGTGTATGTGCCCTCTGGCTCAGTGCTTCTTACTGCAGACTGTACTGTCGGTGTTGTGTAGCTGCAGTTGATTCTGCTGTGATAGAGGCTTAATGCTGAGTATTTAAATCAATCTGATCAATTCATGAGCGCCTTTATCCCAACAACCAGGTGTTGTGATCATTTGTATGATTAAAGCTGTGATGGGCAGTTTATCTTTGGTGTCACTGGGCAAAAATTCCACAATAACCTTTCAGCATATTTAATTTAAGGGGTCTGAGAGAAAACTTGACTTTAGCACCTCCTCTTGGCTCTGTTTTCAGGCTATAGATAATCTGTCCCAAAACTCTGGCTATTCACATTAAGCAGTTTTGGAGAAAAATATTAGAATTTTCAGTCTCAGTCCTGGGTCGGAATGAGACTCAACAATCAACTATGTTTTTCTAGAATCTCTTACTGCACTTTTAATCGAAATGTCTACTTTAAATGCCAGAAAATAGTGAGAAATTCCTCTCAAAGTTTCCCAGAGCCAAAAGTGGAGAGTCTTTAAAGTCCTTGACTTGTTCCACCAACAATCCCAAAGATGAGAAAAGAAAAACAGCAGATCCTCACGTTTGAGAATCTGGAACCAAAGAATGTTTAATCTCCTTTCTTGATAAATGACTCTAAACAATTCATCAGTCATCAAAATGGTTACCAGTTCATTTTTATTGTCAGCTGAAGAAGTGGTTTTGATTATTTAATAATACTAAGTTTATGTGATAGCAATCAGTTTTGATCATTTCAATTTGTGAAGTCCTGTCGTTAATAACGGTAAGCCTCGGCAAACATTACTATAAAGGAGAATCAGATCAAATTCAACATGCCTCCCCATGGTTGATGAATTTATTTAACATTGATCCAGAATCTGAAAGTGAACCAATTTACTCTGCTGAATGTATCAGGTGTCTGTGACGTGTAATCTTAAGCTTTCACTCAACATTAGCAGCTCACACATCATTTTAAGCTCAATGGTCAGATGGTAAAAAACATCCTACATTAGCAAAATGGTCCTTGAAACATAACTTGATCAACATATTTGCAGCATATAAGACTAAAGTTAACAAGTGCCTTGTAACATGGTTGTACCCTTTACTGCATGTCTGTGACTTGTTACTGGTAGCCAGCATTAACTAAAGCATTTAAGGACCATAAAATGAGACCAGCATGCTCTCTGTGTGACTGTATAAATACAAAACAACTGTTGCAGGAACCACGTTAGCTGTGTGTTCATGGCTTACACAGCAGTGCAAGCTAGCTGGTTAGCTTATCACTTGGCAAAGCTAATTTCTTAACAGGCTAATTGCTGAAATCAATCTTTACTGACATTACAGTGGTACAATAAATACACTTAACATCAACAAGACAGAGCTGCATCACGAATAACAGAGAGAGTCGAGTTATTGTGCTACATCACACTGTCACATCACATTGTCTGTGACAAAGGCAGAAGCATGACAACATAACAAAGTGTCTCTAAACAAAAATGTGTGAACATGAAGAATTCACAACATAAAATAAATATTTAGAAATTTCTTTCAGTTGATCGCAAGAAACATGTCTGCAGCAAGCCTGCCACCAGAAGATGACTGGATTGCTCTTTCTTATACACAGATTTGTACTTTTGACATTTTATCAAAGTACTCTCTTCAAAGTACTATTTATTTTCTTTTAAATTCAGTTGCTCATCTTTGAAAATGATTTTTCAGTCAGGAGAGTTTCATGGCCATCCAACTGCCCACCACCTAACATATACAGAAAAGCAAGACTTTTACTTTCTAAACCTTGAACGCCCAAAGCCCTCCTGCCACTTCACAACTCTTTAGTACATGATAACACTTGTACACCTGACAACCTCCACTAAAGCACGGTGCACTTTCAAAGAGAGCAGCTCCCTCCATGTAAGAGGTCAACCTCTTAATGTCCCCCTGTGGTTCAGTGGTTCTAGAGCTCAGTATTGATTAGGTGGTCAGTCTGTTCACACCAGATGTCCAGCACCAGCTGCTCAGAAATATACCGCTATAATGCAGTGAAGAGACACCCCCTGCATTTTTAACGAGCCAACCTGGCGGTGCAGCCTTTAGTTACATAATGAGTGCTGTTATGTGACATAGCCTGTATTGCTACTGTCACTGGAAGACCAAACTGCAGTTTCATTGGGATCTTATGCTCAGGCTAGGGCTGCAACAAATTATTTTTATTGTCAAATAACCTGTCAATCATTTTCATACAAAATGTGTAAAATACATGTCTTCAGGGTGCTTATTTTATTCAACCAGCAATCCAAAACCCCAAAACATCTTTCATTTACTCCCATAAATGGCCGATAATAATAATAATAGATTTTCTTGAGTGTTTGCACAGGTTTATTAGGGACATATGCCATCAGGTAAAATGATTCCCTGTTGCACTAATGTACACTGCTGTGAAAACCCACCTCTTCAGTATTTTTGTGGAAAGTTTGTGGACCCTCCCATCACTTAAGTGAAGATTAACAGCCTTGAGAGGAAAATATGGTTTTGTGGCTGAAGGGGGGGATACTAACTCAATGGCTTTTTTAACGGTCGATTGACTACCAGGACTTCCCCTTTGACAGATCCATGCTCTAAATCACATGTTCACTCAGCATTATACAGGAAGACCACAGAACGGTGTCACCACCGTTCACTGCACGCAGTAATTCAAACTCCAAAAACATTACGCAGGGACGATGGCAATGACCCGTTTGAGGAGAAGTTTTTTTAGAGCAATCTCAATGCATGAAGAGGACGATGTGTTTAGCTGCTCACCACCAGAGGTAATACTTTATGCATTTTCAAATCTTAGGCATAACTTGGCTTCTAAGCTGCAGCTTGCTTCACAGTGTAGTTCTGTTCTGTACATGAAACATCTGTTGCATTTATGTCCATCCTGTGAGGGGATCCCTCCTCTGTAGCTCTGTAGCTGTAGGTTTTCCCTCTTCAGGAAAAAAAAATGCATTAGATACATACTGTGGACTTTTTATCATGGTATACCCATGATAAAAAGTCCACAGTATGTAATTATTGTGATAATTACCACTCCTCTCCATATAACATGTACATATTTATTTTTTCTTTTAACTTTAAAAGCACCCAGCCATGACCTAAGAAGAGTGTCTGCAGCAGTCTTTTACTTTGGAAGTTTAGTGCTTTTTGTAATGACTTGATGGTCGAACTTGCAAAGTGAGTTTCCCTGTTTTTTCTGAGCTTTCTGACCAGTAACCAAAAACAGGTAGAGGAAACTACTTTAAATTATGTAATATATTATGTATAATGTATGCACTCCACACCTTTGAATTGCCATGCTGTGATACTGTATTGAACGGCAGAGTGTCCAGGCTTCCTCTAGTCCACTGATTATTGGATTCTCGCGTGTACCTCCAGCTGTTTGCTCGGTTCCTGCATATTTCATCCCTATTGATCCCCGTGCAATAAAAACATCACAGAGCCAGTGTTAGGAGGCCTTGGGGCACTGGCATTATTTATGACTCTCTCTGCCCTGTCGCTCTGCAGCCAGCCAGCTTCTTTGTAATGCCAGCATGAAATAATCATGACAAGCAGCAGCCCATTGACTGGATCAGTCGCGCGTCAGGGCTTTTGAAGAATGATGCTCTGTCATTAGAGGCACCACGCTGGCTTTACTGCAGCTGTGGAACGGTTGTAGTTAAACTGGATACAGGAACTTTTTTGTGCACTTGTCAATATCATATCGATACCAACAGTGTGCATTGATTCGATACTTTCCGATATTCTTAATTATACAACTCGCTATAATTTGGTGCAATAAATAAAAGCATGATTGAACAAATTCAACAGTTATTTTATTGTTATTTTTTTGTAGACTAAATGATTAATCATCTAATTACTTGCAGACCTACCTATCACTACTAGAGAACTGAAGGGATTTTTTTCTTATTTTGTATAAGAGCTGTCTTTCCAGATTAAGTTTTAGGGTGGGTCTTTTTTGCAAATATAATGTTTATGATAACTAAAAGACCTCTACATTGCTACCATTTCAGTACCACAAAAGTCTGACAGTATAGTCAGGCTATATAAGAATTGTCATATTGCCAGTTGCCATAGTTCTGTGTGTTCACAGCTGTGAGGATGAGTGTGGACAAACTGTCCTCCTAGTGCTCAGGATGCGTGTTGATGGTCAGTTTTACTTCCTAATTTCTACCTGACATGGGTCACTGCCACTCTCAGTTATATAACCACAGCACTTCCTTCCCCTGTCCTCCTCCTCCTCCTCCGACTTCATTCAATTTCTCTGCTCCTTTATTGCCAACAATGGCCTATGTCAGCTTGAGCTACAGCTATTTGACATTTCAGCCATTTCCTTTATGCTCAAATGTCATTCAATGTGCAGCACAAACACTGCACAGATTAAGTGATTGACTCCACGTGGAGCTCAGTGGGAACATGATATTAACCGCGTGGGGGTGAGGTGTGACAGAGGGTGTTTTAAGTGTCCGTCAGTTTACAGGTGCAGCTGTTGATTTACACTCTGGGAAAGCTGTGATTTTCTTACATCATGGCTTCATCACTGGACCTTTTCCCAGATTATATAACAGACTTAAATCCTCTCACACATGACTCACAGTTCCATATTTCTTTCTTTCTTTTTCCTCAACAGACGGTGTCTTCATCCGGCCACGGCCGCTCTGAGTCACCAGTCTACACCAACCTCCAGGAACTGAAGATCACTCAGACCAACCTGCCCCCTTACCCCTCTGGCTCCCCTCTCCACGTCCTCGGCGACTGGGAGACCTACAAGGACCAGAACGGCAGGCACTTCTACTTCAACCGCTCCACCCAGGAGAGGACCTGGAAGCCGCCCCGTGCCAGGGACACCAGCATCGGGAGCTCCAGAGGAGACAGCCACAGTGCAGGAGAGAGTTCTGAGGTAGAGATCATGTACAGAGCATTCAACCAAACACACATGGATACATACTGACAATTTTTTTTCTATCTTTATGAAGAACTTCCAATGTTAGATCACAGAGACCTGAAATAAAAAGTACCCATTGCTAGTTGTCAAGCCAGTGCCAAAAACAGTGATCCTTTATTAAAACAAGAGGTTGATTGGCTGCCTAGATTCTCAGCAAGCCTCTCATTAGTCAAAATTGAACAATATTCAGATGTGGTGATACTGTGAGAACAAGTAAAATATGAATAAAACAGAATCAGAATCTCCTCTTGAAAAAAAGGGGTTTTTACTATCCCAAGTAGCTGTCTTCTAGCTTCAAAGCTTAAGCAGCAGTTATTTGTTTTTGAACCTTCACTATGACGGGGGGTCTTCTAACGGAAGGCAGAGGCAGCATGTGCCTTTTCTTTTTCTCTGATCCACTGTCCGCCTTGGTGTCGCTCATGCTTCCATTTGTTTTGTCAGCCTGTTGCCGTCCCTCTCTGTTGGAAAGGTGTTGGTCTGAGATACTCCAAGGCCTGCGCAGTGTGTCCAGTTCACACAACAGCAGAAGCAACTGCTGTTTCTGTCTCTGTCAGGGACAGGGAAAGAAGCAGCTTGATGAAGACTGACAAAACACTGGCAGCAGGAGTGACACCGAGACGGCTAGCGAGAAAGATAAAAGAATAGTCGAATGTTAATTTTGCCACTTGAATACTATGGCAACATATGAAGTTTCGAAGCATTGGGTACAAGCTTAGTTTATGTTTAACTGTATTCTAACAAAACAACTGAGGGCCCTTAGGAGAATACAGTCCTTCAGAGTAAATTCAAATGATGTGTCAGGTGTACAGGTGGTTGCTGGTAAAAAGGGAAGTTATAAAAATAAAAACATTGTATTTACAGGTAACACACAGGTAGCCACATGTCTTAGGTGTGTTGACAACCAGCTGAGCCAGTGTGATTTTAAAAAGGTGAATTAGAACTGTAGGGAGAGTCCTATGGACAAAGTTGTTAAATCACATCTAAGTCGCTTCACTAAAAGCACACCTCCTCATTATGACTGCAAACACAAGTGCCACTAGCGCAGCGAACACTGACAGTAAAGGACGGAGGAATCTGAAAAATGTGGAGACAAGAGTTTGTGAAGCGCTTGACCTTTTGTCACACATTTGTAAACACATGGTCAATCACTGCAGAAGGCAAGCGGGACTGCTGTTTAAGTTGACTGACAGGGATCTCCGCTCCTGTCTGAAGATGAATTATTGTGTTTTCCTTACCTTGGAATGAGTTCACCATGTTGCACCACCATATTTCTACAATGGCCCAGAATGTACAAACTAAACTGTGGCTCTAGATATAGCCTTTTGCTTTTTAATGAGTTTCATGACCACTGTATGTTTTCTACATACATGGAATAAGAGGGTGAGACGAATTGTTTACAATATGAAACCACTAAATGCCACTAAATTCCACACACAGGTCCTTAAACAAAATAAACTGAAAATAAGCTAAACCAGTGGACATGTGAGGCTTAGCCAAAAGGATGACTTTACAAAAATGTCTCTAAACTCAAACTGGTTCTCACAAGCACAGAAATACAAGAACTCACACACACTTGATAATTTATACCGAGTCAGAGACAGATATTAAATAGATAACAAATACAACAAAATTGTTCTGTCGGCACTGACAGATTGTTAGGAGAGATTGGAATTGTCAGACAGAAACATCTTAGAGAAAATTATTTTTGTTTTTCTTTGTGACATGAAACTTGATTATACAGCCACAGCAGAATGACTTCTTAAAAACTGAATAAAAAACACATGCAGGCTTTTGCATTGCATTGATTTCTGTGATTAACTGGGAATGACTACACATTTTTTATGATCAATTCTCACACAAACACACACAGTTTGTGACACTCAGATTAGCCTGATTCATTACGGAGTCATCTCTGATTTTGAGTCAGCCTCTGTTTCATTAATGGCTGTAGCACACTGCCACCTACAGGCAAGAAACAGTCACTGTCACTTCATTCATCCCCTGTGACACTGCAGCAGCAGCCACCTTCAAATTCACGCTACACTGTCTGTAGTCAGGCTTGAACATGAGTGATTTTTAGCTCTCTGGTGGGTCTTCTGGTCTCTTTACTGTGTTTAAGTGGTGTTGGATAGTTTCTGATGATTTACTGGTTCTGGGTGCATGACTGTCTTCTCTTCTCCTGTAACTCCATGGTGAAAGATGCCCCTCTTTTTTTCTCCTCTCCTCTCTTTGCACTAATGATAGACCACTCCTCTCTCGCTCTCGCCGTCTCTCCTTCCCTTCCTCTCGCTCTCCATCGGTCGACTGCAGCCTCTGTCATCGGAGGACACCTGCTTCAGTACCTACTCTAGCCAGTCAGACAGTCAGTACGGCTCGCCGCCACGTGGCTGGTCGGAGGAGATGGACGAGCATGGCCACACGCTCTATGTCAGCGACTATACTAATGAGAAGGTACCAGCTGCATGGGGATGATCTGCTGCTTCTTTACTGTGGTGGTTTCTGGGAACGCATGTGGGAGAGGATTTTGGGTTGATTGACAGTAGATTTCCCTCAGTAGTGCACAACACAAATGTTTCCACAGAGTTGTAACACCACAGCATGAGAACGATTAACACTGCAAGAGAAACTATGAAAACATGGAATTGTTTTCTGCAGTTTTCTTCAGAAGGCTCTCAGAAATAATGGTCCAGAATCAGATATGCAGAATCAAAAAAATACATTTACTGTATAAGGTATAAGAAAAGTGACGTAATTACTATTCATGTCAAATAAAAGCTTGATGTGGAAAGGTGGAAAATATATGCAGAGAGGACTTAAACTCACCACTGCATAATGACCTGTTTGCATTTTATAGGATTAAAAAAAAGGTTCATCTGTGGTCCTTAGATTTGATGTTATTGCACAAATACTTACTAATGTCAGGACTCATACTAACGAGCCTTGTGTTTCTCCTGTTTGTCTGTGTGCACCACCAGTGGTTAAAACATGTTGATGAGCAGGGCAGACAGTATTACTACAGTGCAGATGGTTCCAGGTCAGAATGGGAGCTGCCAAAGGTAAAACTCTACAATTTCTCAGACTGATAAAAGTGTACAGTTCAATATAACTGTTATGAGACTATAATTTGAACTTCTGTTCCTAAAAATAATGTGATGTGATATCAGCAAAACTGAATATAACATACTCATACTTAGTCATAAACCTAGCTATTTTGCAGAAACAGCAAGCTGCAAGTAATAAATGTTTTCATTGTGGCTCAATCTTAAAACTTATTTATTTGAGTAGTCAATTAATTGTTTGGTATAATATATATGGAAAAATAGGGCCCATCTGAATTTCCCTTCTTCAAGTTTACCAATCAGTTTTTTTTTTATCTGACAATCAGTGCAAAACCACAAACACAATATTGACAATAATATTAAATTATATTATATTTAAAAGAAAAAATCCTGTGGATATCATTCATTCTTTTAATTTTATTTATTTATAAGGACAGCACACATTAATGAACATTTCTGTAAATGTACCATTTTTAGCCAAGTGGCTAATTTTCATGTGCGATGCTTTGAAACCAAAGAGATGATGCCCAAAATTTACAGACAGAAGACAACAAGAAGCCCGAAAACTGCAACAGCAGCAGATATAAAGATGAACTTTCTCAAGCCAGTGCAAAAGCTATACAGAGAAAGAGGAAGCAGCAAATCAGTGCAGTAATACAGCAGATTCCATACATGTACAAATGCAAGCAAGCAACACGAAATAGAGCCAAGCAATAGTGATTACAGACAATTTTTGACACATGACACGGGACAGCAATAAGCAAAAGGATATAAATACAACAGTCATGAAGATTCTCTTAAAAATTAAAGAGAAAAATGGTGATATCACACACAAACACTATGTCATGCAGCACATGTAAATTACTAAAATGATTAATTTGTTATCAAAGCTATTAATAGTCAAAATCAGCTTAGATTAGTTTCAGCACCAAAGAGCAGTATTCTGAAGACGAAGAGCTCAGTTTCTGCACTGGTGAGATTTGTCACCTTTTCCATACAGACATGTAAATCTCAGGTATTTTTTTTAGAAGATTAGTTCTATCCACAGACTTCTGTTAATGGGGATACTGTGCTTATACAAAACAAAAATGCTAGACAAACAGTGATAAAATATTATCTAAAAGTATAAAAGCTGTGCAACATAAAGTAAACTGTATAAAGTGATTAAAATAGACAATAATCAATTAAAAGAGAATAAAAATATGTATAAAAAATAGGCTCCAAGAAGGAATATATTTGTTACATTCAGGTGAAGAGTCTTATGTGTACACATTTGCATAAGGCAACATTAAACAGTTTATTGACACATGGATTGTGTGTTCCCTCCAGTACAACCTTTCCCCTCTGCAGCCATCTGGAGATGCTCCGAAGAGTCGCAGTCTGGACAGGAAACAGGTGGAGCCCATCGTCCTGACCAAGTGGAGACACAGCGCTTACGTCCAAGACCCCAACGACAAGGTCTGACATCAAATCTGCAAACTTAACACTCAAGACTAGATCCACTGTTTAATACTTGATTTCACATCTTGCAAAAAAATCTGTGATGACTGTTTCCACAGAAAAGGAAATTTTATAATTTCTTTAACACCTGCCTGTTGTGCTAAATGATTGCAGTTTTACCTTTGTGTGTGTTTAAAAAGCCTACTTTACAGACTGAGAGTTTTCCAGATGGATGTGTTCACTAGTAACATGTGTTACATGAATCCAGAGTTTCAGTTGCTTAGTTGTTGCTTTGCAGCGGCTGTTCAAAACCAGGCGTTTCCGCGCAGGCTCTGCCCGCCTACACCCGTACAAACACCAAGTCAGTAGCCGCTCAGACCAACCAATCAGTGCCTTGTCCCTAAATCCGAGCACAGAAATCAGCTTGCATGGGGAAAAAAAATTACACAAAAGGAGTAATAATTACACCCCCATCTTCACTTGATTCCCTAAGTTGATTGAGCCTGTTCATTTTAATCATTCCACCGAAAAACTAAAGGTTTAATCTTGGACTTTAATGGTTTGGTCACAATGATACGTCAGTGATTTGTCAACAGAAATGCTGAAGATGAAGTAGTCTGTAGTAGCAGCATGAGCATTGTGGTAAATATCTGCCTCCGCCTCTAATTAATAATCCATTTGTGCCTTCTGGACGTCACACAGGTACTCGACGGACTTTGCAGCTTTATAATCTCATTGATAATTGCCATCACACTCTCTCATCTGTCTGTGTCTTCTTAACCCCTCATTATCTCTTCTCATTAACCCTTTTGTTGTTAGTCGATGTGACAGTTTGTGTTTTTTTCATCCCTTTCTCCTCACTAGGACGCTCCTCTGGGCCCAAAGCCCCCTTCTCCTGACTCTGACTCCTGCCCTTCGTCTCCCAAGCCCCCCACCTCTGTTAGTACTCACCCCTCATCACCTCACCTCCTCACCCACTAGACTCTGTCCTGCAGGGGTTTAACTTGGTCCTTTGTTGTGGGCAGTGACACATGTTGTAACTTATTGCAGGGTTTCTACACAGGTGTAGAAAATGTAGAGATAATTGGAGAGAAGGATTGAGTCAAAGTATATCTCACATATTCTGATATATATTGTACACATACAGCAATACAGTTGCTATAGAAGAGTAAATTCAAACTTAAGCCTGTGTAGAATCCCTGTTAACAAGCAGTTCTGATGGGTAACATTGCCGAGGAGTTGCTTGGATGTATAATAATCCTACAGGAGCCTTTTTGCCAGGTTTTGTTCCTGGGTGTGTTAATCATCTGTGTTTCCTCAAAAATTTCTGTGTGTGTCAAAGTCTGAAACTAAAATATCTCTGGCTAAAAGCTGCACAAATAGTCTTGCCAAGAATCAATAGATTTACATTTGTAATTTATTTTATTCTGATGTCCATTTCTTGTCTGTATTCACTTTCCTGAGTGGGAATAATGATAGTAATCTGTTTTTCCTCCAAGCTGTAAGCTGTGGTTGCTCTGGTGGTGGGGTACTTTGTGGTGTCTGTTGTGGTGTTTTACAAAGGAGTGACTCAGCAGCTTCCTCTCCTTTTTCTCCTTACTGTGGTTGGCAATCGTAGTTGAAATGATTAGTGTGCATGTGTGTGTCTGTAACCTGCTTTTTTAAAGTGTGTCTTCATGCTTGTTTTCTCTTCAGCCATCTGAGAAGTGTGGCGTTCTGAATGTGACAAAGATCACTGAACACGGCAAGAAAGTACGGTGAGTAGCGCTCAGTCTTTGGCTGAAACTAGGCCAGTACTGACATTATACAGTATTATTGAGCTAGTAGATTTTGACCTCTAGTAGTGTTTTTATGAGTGGATTGGTGTTTGTGTCTTTTGCACACACACAAAGACTCACATGTACACACATGATCAATGCAGTACAATCCTGCTGATAGTTTTACACTATTCCACAAACTATCTCTGCGCAATAAAGGCAAATAAGCCCCCAAAAATATATTTAAAAAAAGAAATGAAGCAATATATTAACAAAGGCAAGAAAGAAGAATACATTTTGGCAAGGAACAATGGAGGTAAACCTTTTTTAGATGACTTAAAGTTTCTTGAATCTCAAATTTTCAGTAATACAAAACCACATCAGAGGAAACCCAGCAACACAATTCGTAATCCGCACCAGACGGAAGAAAGAAAAATGCTAATGAGATAATATGGGAAAAGACTTATTAATACCAAAAGCTAAAGACAGCTGTACACTTACAAATTTGTATTGTATTGTTTGTACTGTGCTGTTTTTTCACCATCTACCTGCCCCGTGGCAGCAGACGTAAATTACCTATATAGCTACCTCTGGTGTGTGTGTTGTGCATGGCCCCTGGTAAATACACTAATAAACTAAGAAATAAGCTAAACTAAAACAAAATAAACAATAAATTAAGATAAATGAACATAACAGTATTAGTATGACATGATAAGTAAACATGTCAGTTATTAGATTTCCTGTAAAGATGATCATATAAATAATGTCCACATAACAGTGTCCATGTAATGTTTCCTTCTGCTCCACCAGTGTCACATCTGAGTTCCTGCATTCTTGACAGTCTCAACAAGAGCTGTATTCAATACAGAGGATGTTTCTCTCTATTTTTACAAATGGGCATGACAACATATTGTAACACAATATGTGTGTTTTATGAGCCCAGCACTTAACAAAATCACTCAACCTATGACTCAGAAAGGTGTTCACTGGATCCCCTGTGGTGAGTGAAACCGCAGAAACATTCCTCATATATTATTGTATTTTTCTACCTCATTTATTAGGCTGTAAGGTATCCTCTCAAAAGCTGCCACCAATTCTGAGATCCATTCCTGGGATAATGGGCCAACTACACATTTTCCCTTTCTCATGAACTGCTTATCAATCATAACAGAAAAAGTAAACATTTTTTTAAGGACAAAAGTCCACAGGGCAACTTAGATTTTATACTTGATTTTCAGTGCTTACAGTGTTTATGAACTCTCTGTTGCAGGAAGAACTGGACTTCCTCCTGGACTGTGCTCCAAGGATCCACGTTGCTGTTTGCCAAAGGCCAAGGAGGCGGGACCAGCTGGGTGAGTGACGGGGATCTTTTCCTGGGGAAAAAAAAAGAGAGAGAGATTGTTCCATATCAACACAGCAAGATCCTGTCTAGACTGCCATAAATAGGAACAATCTTTAAAGTTCATTTTTAGAGGGTGTGCTGCTCTGTCACATTAATGGACCTCCAGTGTTGAGTGTATTTTCAGTGGTTTATCAGGTCACTGATGGGAGTTGGGGTTGAATTTTCTCTCTTCTACATGTTTCCTTCTCTATCTCTTTATCTCTGGCTTCGTCCCCCCTCCCATCTTCCTTGTCGTCACCCCCCTCCATCCTTCCATGCAGCCATACTACCACAGTGGCTCCTTCCCTGAATTCCTCCTGTCACTGTTGAGTAACTGGAGGCCGTCTGCTAAGAAACGTCCTGCTGTGTCCTATGGCTGCTCTGAGCTCGACAGAGCCTCTTCTGTATGTGCTTCCTCCTTCCTTTTGTGTGCTTCTCTCTCCTCCTCTGCATGCCACCTCCCTCCTGTCTGTCCTGCTCTGACCCCAACCCCTCTGTGTGTTGTCTGTTACTGTTATGGGTCAGGAATCAGGGACAATATCACCGTGTCATTATTTGAGAAAACGCTTCACTCTGTGGCTTGACTGGACTTTAAATGGATATATTGAATGTAAATTATAGGCAATTCGCTGATGTTTTTGCCTCAAAAGGTTCATGAAATGGTGATTTTGTAAAGGTCAGGCTTTCATTAGATGGATAAATGGGGTGGAGGTCTGTAGGGGTGTAGTAGGGTGCTGTCATGTTTTCTGAGAGCATGGCACACAGGCAGGATTACTGTCAGTTTTTATTTGAGTGTTTGTAGGCTGATAGAGCAGAACTCAAGACTCCTTTGCTTATAAGAAACTTGAAGGGTAACTTTGGTATTTTTAAACATGGACCTTGTTTTCCCATGTTCACGTGTCTGCTGCAGCTGGGGAAAAGTGCTTGTTTTTGCCACAGTGATTGTTACTGTAAGTGTTTGACAACATTATTGTTTGCAGCGCTATTTTTGGTTATTGATCAGAAAGGTAAATCCTAAAATGTAACTTTCATCTGCCCATGTCCTATATTTTTAAAGCAGCCCATTTTTTCTCTTTGTTGCATGGTTGAGCACTGAAGATGTCTATGAACGTGCTGTATTTGTGTTAATCTGCCCTCCTTTGATTTGTTTCTCCTCTCCATCCAGTTTGGAGGCGGTCAGTCCAAACCAGAGTTCACTGTGGATCTGAGGGGCGGCTCAGTGGAATGGGCTTCCAAGGACAAGTCCAGCAAGAAACACGTTATAGAGGTGAGAAAGAGTTCAAAATGAGGTTATTGGTCTTTCCTTCATCTTTTGAATCTGCATGTGTGTTTTGTCAAATGAAAGAAAGCACTCAAAAGTCATAGTGGTTCACCTGTGCACTGTCCACGATTTCAGCAGTTTATTTCACACTAAACACTAAATATTAAAGATGTCTCTGCCTTCAAAAACAAACTTGCCAAATACTGGCAATAAATGTACTTTATGAGCTAACAGACTGACAGAGAACACATGAGAAGACAAACATGATGATTGGTATTGATAACTTTGTGTCTTTCTCCTGGTTGCAGCTGAAGACTCGGCAGGGAACAGAGCTGCTGATCCAGTCTGAAAATGACGCGGTTGTTAACGAATGGTACCGTGCCCTGCAGGACACCATCAGCACCCATGTAAGGATGAACTTTTCACCCAGTCCCAAAATGTCTGCCCAGTCAGAGCCTAGAACCCAGCCAGTTGTCATACAAAATGTACCTTCTCAAGTAAATAAAAAGTAGCCAGATTGTTGAAAAACTTCCCAATCAACACTGGCCTCTGTTTCAAACAGGTATAAAGATTAGTTTAGAAATTCAAATGTCCACAAGAGGGATTCAAGGATTTTAAGTTAGATGCACTTAAATTCAGCTGAGGTAAACTTAGAAGATAAAGAGCTAAATACAATTATTTCTGCTAATATTTGGTGTTTGCAGCATAACGAAGAGGGAATTTTGGATGTTGAATCAGTGGTCAAATATCATAAAACACTAATAATCAAAAAAAAAAAAGAAAAGTTAATGATGTTTTTTATTTTACATTTTGAGAATAACGTTTTAATATTGGCAATAACGGTCAAAATGTTGAGAATATATATTTTTAATTATATAAAATTTTATAGTTTATTCTCAACATTTTGAGTTTATTTTTGAAATACAAAATAAAAAAGAAAATCTTCCACCTCTCATATATTATTTTTCCTTATACCTGGCCCTAATACTCTCTCATGCAGAAATACAGTAATACAATTTGAAAAATTGTATAGAACTGATAATTGATTTAATGTGAAAAATAACCCTGGAATTTAAAATGTCATTTGTTTTAAGTTTACTCAGGTGAATCAGTTTGGCTTAACTTGTAGTCCAAAGATCAAGTTTGTTGGTTTCCTGTCCTGAGAGTCTAAAGGGGCAGGAGGCAGAGGTTTTTATAACCAGTATCTTTAACTTCCACATGTGTTTATTTGTGTTTGTGTGTCTTAGGCCTGGGAGTCTGATGAGGCCATTGAGGAGGACATGCCGGAGTCACCTGGTGCAGAAAAACATGACAAGGAGAAAGAACACAGAGACTCAAAGAAAGGCAGGGGTCTGTGTGGTGTTTAATGGTGTAAAAACACATAGCATGTTAGTGGTATTTGAAAATTCATGTACGACATTAAAATTTTGGTTAAAACTTATCAAAAGTCAAATATTTACGGGTTAAAAGAATTGGAAAATGGCAAATATGACAGCAGGAAACAGGGTACACACATTACATAGGACTGAAAATGAAAGTACAAAGTTTCTGTCTGGCTCAGTTCCTCACGTGTCACACTTTGCCTATAAAACCATTGTTTATCACTGTCATTCCTTCAAAACATCGAGTGGCCGTCATGGCGATCAGTGTGTTGAGACGAGTGGTGGACAACACTGTCCTGTCCCATCTCTCCTCCTCTGCAGCCATGAAGACGTCCGCCAGCATGGACGGCTCCGACAACAAGAAGACCAGACACAAGCTGAAGAAGTTCCTAACCCGCCGCCCGACACTGCAGGCCGTCAGAGACAAAGGATACATCAAAGGTACCACAGAGAGTTCCATTTAGAGACTTTTTTTTTAATATTTGTGTACATTGTGAAAAAGATCTTGCAATGTTATGGATTTCAAAAAGGTATCACAGGCAGTATAGTTAACATAAATCCATTTTCTCTTGAAGTTGTCAGCCAACAAGACATCAGTGAGCCCACAGACAGGAAACATTCCCTTCTTTTATATGTAATAGACAGTAATAAAGCACAGGGAGGTTTTCCAGGCCCATGGACTTTGAATTCTTTTGCAACTGCTTTTTTTTTCCTGTGTCTTCAGATCAGGTGTTCGGCTGCAGTCTGTCCAGTTTGTGTCACAGGGAGAACAGCACAGTGCCGAGCTTTGTCAAGATGTGCATCGACCATGTGGAGAACAGTGGTGGGTTCAGATGTTTGTCACTTTACCAGACCTGAGTCAGAAGGAAATGATTCTAGTTTTTTTTTTGTGGTAGTAGAAGAGGTGTGGGGTTTACAGCCTCGTGATAACACGGGTAGTATCAGGCAGGGTGTGGTGGTACTTCTTGTTTTGGCTGATTTAACTCTTCTAGTGCCAAAAACGAACAACAGGTATAATTTGTAGATGTTATTAAATTGTCAGTGGTTTCCTCCCCATATCCCCCGCAGGTCTGTGTATAGACGGGCTGTACAGAGTTAGTGGGAACCTGGCTGTCATCCAGAAACTACGCTTTGCTGTCAATCATGGTAAGTTACTCCTGACTTGAACAGCTTCTATTCATGATTTGGGAGAAAGCAATGCAGAGAATAATGTGAAAACAGTGAGCACTGTGTACTTCGAAAGTGTTAAAATGTCTTAAATTCACATTTACTGCCTTAAGAAGTATTATATAGTCTTAAATTCTGTCAGAGAAGGTATTAAATATTTATTTATTTAATGCTGTAAGCACTGTCTAAAGTTAACTCCAAGTTCAAAATGATTACCAATATTTATCTGCGGGAAAATTGACTGAGCACTAAGCTCTTTTACAGCAACGCCCCGAGCTCACATTCATAAAATAATACACAATGATGAAAAAGTCAGATAAAACAAATACCTAGCAGAAATATTTGGCAAGAATAGCATACAGCAATAAAAACAGTAAAATGATGAAAAAGAAATAAATAAATAACAAGTGTAACAATAAAAACAATAAAATGTAGGAAAATTCAATTTAAAATAATAAATAGCAACAGTGTTTAACATCAGCTGAGGCCGGAGCACTGTACAACAACCGTATAATCTAAAAGACACTTGAAATGATCTCTTGACACATACCTGTCCAATTTCAATACCTTTACCAAGGTCATTATTGATCTGAGGAGTTTCGAGGGTATGAATTCCTGTGTGAAGTAAGGTAGAAGGGTAGCTTGCCTAGCAATGCCTTATAAACAGGAAGGATGTCTGCACATTTGATCTTTGGCAAAATCAACAAGGGCTGAATTTGAATTCCTCTGTTATTCTGTTACAGTATTCTGTGGGTTTACTTTCTCCATAATTGTAATCCTTTCTCCAGTGCGTCTGTTTAGCCATTAATCTCCAGTCTCATTCATGTCATTGCACCCATTTCGACTTGTATTTGTTGCAGTTTCTTCTGGTCACGTAAAGCTGTTAGAAGTGTGTGTTGACTGACTGAAGGGTTTGTGTGTGTGTCCAGATGAGAAGGTGAACCTGGCAGATGGGAAGTGGGAGGACATCCATGTGACCACGGGAGCTTTAAAGATGTACTTCAGGGAGCTGCCGGAGCCTCTCTTCACCTACGCTCTCTTCCATGACTTTGTCAGCGCCATCAGTACGTGTTACAAACAGCTGTACCACAGATCTCACACATGCATTAACTCGCAGACTGGACTGGATGTACTGTCACTGTATTATCACTGAGAATGTTTTCAACCTCTTTACTTCAGAAGTACGATAACTGCAAAAACCTCAAACTATCATTTTAGCAAAATTCTCAGCTCAGTAAGCCTTTTTTTTTCTCAGGAACTGCTTATGGAGATTTTTTTTAATTTATTTTGTAATTAATTAAAGAATTTAAATTGAATTGGGGAGAAGTTAAATGGTGTGAAGATTTGATTTGATTTGAATTTTGGTTCTATTTTATTATGCAGATGGAAAGTAAAATTAAATTACTGTTTGAATACTTGCATGGACTACTGAGGACCCCAAACCCCGCTTAGAAAACCGCTTATTTAGTGATTAAGAACCAAAAACTTAGCCCAGACAAACAATTCATGAGTGAAACAGTATAAGATGGCTGTTGCATTGGAAAGAGACTAAATGTAAGTAACTCTGTGATGTGTCAGATTGTTCTTTCAGACTTTGATATGTGTTGTGTTTTCTGTTCTGCAGAGATTCCAGACTACAAGCATCGAGTTCAGTCCATCAAAGACCTGGTCAGACAGCTGCCGAAGCCCAACCACGACACCATGCAGGCTCTCTTCAAACACCTCAGGAAGTAAGTAAAACACTGCATTATACTGATTTCTTTTTCTCTCCAGAACAAAGATCAAACCAGCACAATTCTAAAAAATGCAAATCACACATCTGAACCACAGAATGTTTTTGTACTGTTATACTGGGCAGCTGTTGCTCAGGAGGCAGAGCAGGTCATCCACTCGTCACAAGCCCGGTGGTTACCCAGTCTGCATGTCGAAGTGTCTTTTGTCAAGATACTGAACCCCAAATTAATGTGTGTGTGTGAATGGGTGAGCATAAAATCATTGTGGGGTACTTCGGATAGAAAGTGCTGTATCACTCCTGGTGAGCAGGTCGGCACCCTGCATGACTGTGTGTGTGCACTGGTGAATGCAGAGTTGTGTTGTAAAGTGTTTTGAGTGATCTGTATATGAGCTGAAAACATGCAGTCCATGTTTTCTGATGACAGAATGATTAATTAATAAATCATTTGACCACTACATAGATTTAAGTGTTTGGAAAAGTCAGTAATCTGGTTAGAATGGCAACATTTTTAGGCCATGCACCCCCTGGTACACCACACAAAATAGCAACGTAGTGTGTTCTGTAGGTGTTGCCATGGTAAAGACAATGCGTTCAGATGCTATTACAGATCTGAATTAAATTGCAATTAAGTTTCACTTGATCTGCCGTGAAAAGAACAAAGAGAACGACATGCGTATGCTCAGAAATAGATTCAGTAGAGGCTCTCCCACTGATTGAAGACAGTAAGAGAGACGTTACACCACTACATCACTATTACATTTGTCCCCTCGAGGCGGCTGGTGCACCCAGAGGAGTGCACACAGCCCACTTTGGGAAGCCCTGGTTTAGATAATACTGTTCATCTTTGTATTACTCTGTCACTTTGCACTAGTGTCCAAGTGCAAGTGTATGTGTCATCAGATATTTTCATTACAAATCTGATTCTCCAAATAAAACAACATGATGGGGCAGGTTGACATTTCTTTGAGAAATAATGTCTGACTAACTCTACTATAAGAGCCATCAGGTTTTAATATTTGACACTTGTTCTTCCAGGGTGATCGACCACGGTGAGGAAAACCGTATGACCACCCAGAGCGTGGCCATCGTGTTCGGCCCCACACTGCTGCGGCCTGAAACGGAAACCTGGAACATGGCGGTCCACATGGTCTACCAGAACCAGATAGTGGAGCTAATACTGCTGGAGTACGAGAACATTTTCGGAAGGTAGAAAGAGACGCCAGAGGATGAGCCTCTTTGTCTTTTTTTTTTCTCCTCTCCCAACGCAGAGCTCTTCCTAACCCAGCATGGCCCTGCCAAAAAACAGCCCCGCCTGGCCTTGGCACTGCTCGATCCAGCCCGGCCCGTGGGCAGCTTCTCTTCATCTCAAACCAACGTGTGTTCACTGGCTTCTCCAATCTCGTAACCTCCTGGACCAAAGCCACACAAATATGACATGAACCAAAACATAGGTGTAACAAACTAACGACCAAAAAGTTTTAGACTCTTTGCACTTTTCAGTATCTCATTCTCTCCTGCAGCTGCGTTTGTGCCACTTTACTGCAAATATGACGTCCCGACACTGGATTCCTAAAACTAATACAAGGGCCAGCCAAGCCTCTAATAACTATTGCACAGACTGACTGAGACCGAAGGAGCCTCAGGAGCCTCGATTACAGACTGAGGAGGCATCAGTATTGGAGGTTGGAGGTGGAGATGTACCCTGTATGTACTGTACTGTATATCTTATGACCTGTATAGACCACACTGGGGAACTGACAGAAGAAATCAAACTGCTGTGCTTAGCTTTAGATACTTAGACACTAAGAGAAGAAACAGAACAAGGAGAAGAAGGGATGATACAGAGGTCTTATATTTAGTTAAAGGGATAGTTCACAATATTTGAAGCGGGATTGTATGAAGTACTTACTGATAGTCAGTGTATTTCTGACAGTAGATGCTGGATGGCGTGCCCCCGGTATGGAGAAGCAGCAGGAGTACCAGCACTGAAGCTAAGCAATGTAATGATGTGGACAGAGTCAGCAGCAAAATGTGTTATGAGTATTTTCACTGCTTTAGCTGCTGCTCTACTGCTGCCTCGATCCGTTAGTGTGTTTGTGTCACTGAATAAAACTCGTGTTGTGAGGTCAAGTTAGCGATTATGCCAATGGAGTCTGGTGGATTTGGAGTGAGCGATATTTGGCTTTTTTCATCAGAAAACTCTGTTTGTCAGCAACGTACACCGGTGCTCCTGCTGCTTCTCTAAACTGGGAGTGTATTGACCACCATCTATTGTAGGTAATACACCGACTATCGAAAAATACCCTGTACAACCCCACTTCAAATACCAAACTATCCCTTTAAAAAACATGTTCTGTCCTTTCTGCTCTCTCTTACTTTTCTTGTTATTTTAAATATTTGTTCCCCTTCTACCTCTCTCCATCTGAATCTGTTTCTGCTTCTTTGTTTTCTTTGCTGAAATCCTGAAATACTGGACCATGGTCCTCTGAACACATACAGTTAGAGGTCATCAATCTGCACGCTACTTTCTCCATTGGGCTTTAAGAACAAATCGTCTCGCAGCAGTCAGAATCTAAACGGTACTCAGCTGTGTCTTTCCTCGACTCACGGACATGAAATGTTCAGGCTTATTGAACATGACTCCATTGATAAATCTGTACAGTGTTTATGTGTGTGCATGTGGATGTGGGGGGTGGATGGATGAATGGATTTAATGACAATATATTGTACAAATAGTAAATACGATTAGTTATTGTATGCCTGGAGTGTTAAAATATGATACGAGGGAGAAATCACTATTTTGTGATCATTGTGTGACCAACAGATGTGAGGAATAAAGTTATGAACTGGAAATGTGGAGTTTACCTGCTTGTCAGGTAAATGGTTGATTGTGAATGTAACTTCAGAGAGAAACTGTCAGCTTTATCAAACTGGAATAAAGACCTCTAATAAGAGATATTCCAAAGGAGATGCTCTTCGTGTTGTTTTTATACTCATTCATACATTCAGTGTCCACTCGTGCTACAGTAGTTCAGTGTACAAGAATCAAAGAAAAAGCTGAAAAGTTAGATCTGATATAAAGAGAAGTTATTCAAGTAAATTCACCTAATGAGCTTGAAAAATATGAGAAAAATTAACAATCTGAGACACAAGGCCAAATTTTAAATCAAAGTTACATTTCTTTTTTACTTACATGTACTGTTAAACAAAAAATAAACAAGATTCAATTTACGAGACAAAACCTGAATGTTCTCTGAGATCATAAAGTTTCAATTTTACAGGAAAAGATTTTTGAAAAATATTTTTTGGTCATGAAATCACATTGCTTCACCTTACAAGGTTGGACCAACCTCATCACACCACAGACACCACCACTTGCCATGTATTATTTTTGCACTAACTTAATCAATTTATTCCCTGAAAGTGGATAAGAATATTTGATTTTTTTTTTTTATTTGTTAAATTGTGACTTGAAACGCAGTGAATTTATTTAGCAATTCTAGACTTTATAATCTCAGAGAATTTTCAGTTTTTTTCTCTTTGATCTTGGAAATTCTGAGTTAAAAAATACAGAGGATTTTATTAAAATTTAAGCTATTTGTCTTGTGATCATTTTATATTAGCTCATCCATGTCCTTTAGGATGCCAAGTCTACTTGCAGAAGTGACACGTTTTGAAACATGAAATTTTGTTGCGTTCTCATTTCACTTTTTTCACCTTAGTGTAGAATTCTATCACAAAACATAATTTTGGTTGTTTATAGCACAATCGCATCTCATGTAAAATGATGAAGAGGTGAGATAGGGCCCAATCATTTTGAGCCGAAATAATTATGTCATGTACCACAGCTGTAAGGTGCTGCAAAGCTTGAAAAGTACTTGATTTTGACCATGGAAAAGGTGTGTACTAGTATGTTAAGTTTAAATTTGACTTAATATCTCATATGCCTTCCCGTGCCGTCACTTTGACGGAGAACGTAAAAATGATAACATTATATTGTAAGTTATATTCCTAAGTTTGATATTCTATTGGATTTGTTTAATCATTTTCCCTCACCCTGTCAGGAGTATAGATGCCATTTGAGCAGCGTCTATGTTTATAGCTGTCAGGAATGAGAAGAAAATTCAGTGATAAGTGAAGCATGAGCAGAAAATTCATTATTTCAGTTGGGTTTCTGTGCTCTGTGACAACTCTCCAACACACTTTTTATGGCTACAATTATTGTTACAATGAAAACAGCTCTCAGATAGCCCGGGGATAGAGTTAGTAACTTTTAAGCCGTAAAATGAGTAATTCTTTATTTCATGTGCAACTGCTTAACTTGACTGTCTGCTGAGGCTTAAACTGGCCAAATGAATAGAGTATTTTAACAGGAGACATTTTTATTTGGCATAACGGGAACAGAACAAGTGTAATTATTAACATCAACCATGGCTCTGCTCCATTTGGGTGTCATAGTGAGCCAAGTAAGTGAGTCAGCATGCTATTACAGGGTCTTTGAACTGATACGTAACTGGAGTGCAGCCTTAATTAAGGTTATTAAATACATCTGTGATTTCCTGCTAATGAGCTACACCTGTGGCGGTGACACTTCTTCCTCTGAGCCACAGGATAAAGAGGCCTGGGGGAGAGGATCCCTAAATTGGCTGAAACTCAAACCACTGCTCTTCACCACACCTCCTCAACCAAGATGAGCAGTACAGTAGTTTAAATGATTATCTGAAAAGCAGTGTGGGTGTGCCTTGTCTTTTGCCTATAAAAGATCTGCCAGCAGAGGAAGTACTCAGTTATTTTATTTGAGTAAAACTAGCTATACTAATGTAGAACAAATGCCATTTGAAAGCCCTGTATTCAAACTCTTACTTAAGATCAAGTAAAATATAAATACCAAAGTACCAAAGGTAAAAAACAGGCTACTCATCAGAATCATATATTGCTGTATTATGACTTAGGATTTATTGACATATGCATCACTCAGTGTTACAGCTGGTAAAGGTGGGGCTAATTTGAATTACTTTATATTAGGGATGCACCAATACCACTTTTTTTCAGACAAGTACAAGTACTTACTTACTTATGAGTACTGATATGAGTATTTAATAATGCCATTAAAGTTCTTACAATAACTTTTAATAAAACATGTTTTATTTTCATTAGATTAGTTATTTGTGGTAATTTACTGATTTTGTGTTCCTTATTAAGCTGTGTAGTTTACTGTGTACATGATATATTTCAGTACAATAATCTCACAACATTATTATGGACTTGCAGAATTAAGTTTACTGTTACAAACGGTGTTTTATATGATAAATATTTCATTATGATTACAGCCTTTAACTAGTATTTTAATTACACATGTAGTTTTTAACTTCCGTCTTCAAGTGTCTCTTGTCTAAGAGCTAATTAGTTCCTACCTGTCATTGTTTAGGGGGGACAGGTATGAGTGTGGTGCCATGTGTGCAACAGTTTTGTTTTCCCTCCTGTGAACCCAGAGAGTGAAGTTGTGTGTCATGTGCTGTCAGGCCGTTTTGGTGAAGAATAAGTACACAAAGAGAAGTTGTAGCAACTTATTATGAAGAAAGGCGCATCAGTGTTTTTTTTTTCTTCGTCTTCGGATTAATTTGCTGAGGCATCAACTAGTTTAACTCGCCGGGACTTATTGGACAGCAGCTGGCTGCGGTCTGCAGGTGGACTGTGCGTTTATTCAGTTTTACATGGACTTACAAGGAATTTTCCGGACAGTTTCCAAAGTCTCTGCGGTCATTAGTGAATGATGAGGTGATGATAATGACGGTGTGTCCAAAGAAAGACGGTAAGCATCAGAAAACGTCTTGAATTCTGCATCATGTTGGATCTTCAGATGTTTGCTTGTATCCAGTAGTTTTATGAGTAGTGCATCCCTACTTTATATATTTTTTGCCTCTTGTCAGCGTATAATAATACATCAGTTTAGCAGTTAATTTATATTTTGTATCAATAACTTAAATTCCCAAAAGTCACTAGTAATTAAAGCTATTAAATAACCAAAGTTCAGTGGAGTTATAAAGTACAATATTTGCCTTCAGTGGAGCAGAAGTATAAAATGTCATAAAGTGGAAATAAGGTAAAGTGCAAGTAGTACAGTAGTTGAGTATATGTATTTAGTTACAGTCCACCACTGTAAAGATGCTGCAAATGTCAGAGAATATGGTGCCTTCATGGTCAGTTCATGTGTTTGAATTAGGGCTGCACAATTAATTGCAATTGCAATAAAATTGCAATATGGCCAAGTGCATATTGCAAGTCACAGAGCCAGAACCAAATTGCAGTTGTTTCAAAAAGGAAAAATGTGTCAGAAAACAGCATTTTAATGAGGAACTGTAGTGTTGCATAGATGACCTGATCTAAAACTTTTCTTTTCCAGATGAAAGAAAACATTGTTTGTTTGGTATAGACCTCAATAAATATCACATCATCAGGATTTTAATTGTTTTTTTTTCCAGTTAACATGAAAATTGTAATGCAAAACTGATCATTTCAATTAATAGAGTAAAACAGAGCACTGGTGGCACTCTTGCAGCACTAAACAACTTTAATATATATACACAAGCAACAGTCATTATGACTTCAAACTGATATTGATTTGATTGAGAAATAATTTTAATTCACATCTGGGACAAATGTATACAAAAATGATAATATATGATAAATTAATCTTTGCAGCATCTGGTTTGCCAAACACATAACTGACCCACAGGACTCTTCTTTTTTTGTACCCGATCCAGTTTGTGAGGAGTAAAAGACCTCATAAAGAAGTTGGTTGGATAAGATGGTTTCTTTTGAATAGAATTTAGACATAAGAAAGAGGTGATGAGGCCATTAGATGAAAAATCATAAAGTAAGCTTGGAAAATGAGAATAAATCAGACATCTCTCTTTGGAGCTAAAATGTGGTTGAATATGACTTTACTGTTTGTTGTTTGCACGGTTAGCTTGAGCTAGCCGTTATGTTTTTCCCAGCAGCATTCCATGAAGACCCCCTTTTATCTGCGTCTGATTGGCTTGAGTTTGTTTTAAGAATATCAGGGTAAGCCAATCAGAGGCAGAGTAGGGAGAGTCCTCATGGGATGCTTGTTGGTGAAGAAAGCAATGTTTGAGCCATTAGTTTGAATGTGCTTTAAGCTAACTGGTAAACTTCTACATTTCATGCAAATGAATGCAATGCAGAGATGGAAAACAGGAAAACATATTGATAATAAAAGTTTAAATAAATGATGAGAGACAAGAAAAATTACATTTAAAATAAATGTAAAATAATTCTAAGTAAGTGATGTATTGCTAACAGACAATTAATACACAAGAGTGAGAGAAAACTGTAAAACTTTGGTAAGGTAACCTTTATAGCAACATTATATGATACATTTCAAAGGATGATTCCAATCAGAAATGACATTAAAGCAAAGCACAAAGTCAAATTTTGCAGTGCAGGTGCACAGAAAGGCAGCAGGATTGTGGCACATCGCTTCAGATGAGATCTTTGATGTCTGAGCTAAACCTTGATAATGGGTTCTTTTATCAGAGATTTCCTGATGCAAAAACAGAAATGCAAAGTATTTGGCATGGGGCAAAGGTTTTCCTTTATTCTGCTGTAGATAATATCTCCTATTTTGGAGAAATTGCCAACATTTTGACTTTCCTGCCTGCTGTTCTCACTCTGATTGCTCCAATGCTTCAGATCCACAGAAGAAAAAAATAAAATCTGCCCTTCAAGAGTTGCAACTCTATTAGCTGTACAAGTGTTTACTCTCCAGCAGGAATTAGGATTCCCTTAACAGAACATGCTGATTAGTTTTAGAATTTAAAACCTCTAAACATTAGTAGCCCTGAGGTGAAATGATCTGTTAAAAGCCCAAACTGCTGACTTCCTCAGCTGTAAAACAGCAGCCACACCTTCTGCCACAGCAGTCGGGGAAGCACACACGTGTGAAATAACATGTAGAGATAAGACGGATCTAGCTCAGAAACTGTGATGTTACTGATATGACATGATGTGCAAGCGCCTACAGATGTGCAGTTCAGAAGCTCCGAGAGCTTTTCATGTCAGGAACCCTGCCCACAGATCACTTGATAAGATGTTTTTCTCAAAAACACCAACTTTTCTTGTTAGATGCAACTTTATAAGCAGCGGGAATGACCACCAAAGTAGGCTTTGTACAGTCTATCAATCAACACACGAACCACAGGGGTAAAAATAAGGACTTACATTGATCATAACAATGACTGATGTTGTTGTCACCCCCCCACTCTTCTCAGTTACAGATTTTCTCACACTGTGATCAAAAGTGAGAAAAAGAACAGGCACAGTTGAGCTGTTCCTTTGTTTGCTGGCGTTTGAAATTAGGTATCAGAAGAACCTTTTAAGTTGTGTCCATAAGCTCCCAATACATCCAGGTCCATCAGAGAGGTCCAGTGGGTACAAATATCAAATAAATAAATATGAAAATGAGTGAAAAAAAGCAGAGCTAAACTTCCTTGTTGTGGTTTGGGTGGCTGAAAATGATACAAAATTAAACACAGTGGTAATTTTGAATTGAACTGTGTTCAAATAGCATTGTGTGTGTGGTCATTGGGTGAGTATAGTTGTAAATTAGGTCACATTTAAAGGCTGGGTTCACCCACAGACATATTTGTTGACCTATCCTAGTGGTATCTAGCCATTTTGGATATTTTGGTTTAATTTTTCCAGATTTTGAGATATTGTTATTTGTATCTCCAGTGAGAATTAATGTTGTGATGCTCACAACAGTGAAAAACTATATTTAATTGGTAAAATCTTGAATAAACTCTAAAGGCATGTTGTTGTTGAAAACAAGGCTACAGTGAAGTGAAAACTTCAGATGTAAATACCAGACATAAGACTATGTTTAGTTTTGATAAAGGTTGAAGACTAACAGATCAGTCTGTAGTCTGTCTGTATTGTGTTGCTGTCCAAGGTGCTGATCCCAGGACCCTCTGCATGCCAACAGACAATGACCCAAAGCATGTATTATACAGAGGTAAAATATGCCTAAAGGAAAAATTTCAGCTATTTTTATTCACATGATTATTGCCTCTTGATGTAGACTCAGTAACTATGTGTTTGATTGTAAATCATTTTCATTGGATCTGAGCCTGTATTTTGCCACACACCTCTCGAAATGGGGACGATCTGTATAAGCCCCTAATCCACCACTCAACACACAAATGGTAACAAATGCACAGAGGACTGTGCTTCTCAAAAGTACCAAAGTATATACATACAGTTGCCCGTACATGGACAGATAAAGCTGTATTGAATTGAATTGCACAGCAATCTCAAATTCATTTGGCGGATAAGGAAGCATTTGGAGTCCTGTCGGTCCCAAGCTAGTGTTTATCTTTTTTTAAGGGACAGTTCACCCTGAAATAATCCTCGTACCTGTAGTTCTGTCACCTGTAGTTCTGTTTATTCATCTAGATTGTTTTGGTGTGAGGTGCAAAGTTTTAGAGAAATCTGTTGCTCTCTCAAATGTAATAGAACTAGATCAGACTCGACTTGTGCTACTTAAAATGCAAAAAAGAAAAAAAAAAGCATTTGAAAAACTCAGCAGCAGTGTCTATTTGCAGAAATTGGTTACTCAAAATAATCCACAGATCTTGTTGTAAGCATCCAAATGGGTGAATAGCCTTACAGGTAAGAGTAAAAATATGTATTTTTGATTTTGGGATAAACTGTCCTTTAAAGCTGCTGTAATCAGTATTTTTACGTCACCAATAAATCAACTGACTACCTGTATGTGGTAGATCGTAATGACAAATCCACATAACTACCATCACCTGACTTTACAGTTTCTCTCAGCTATGGAAAACTTTTCAGCATCTTTCTGATGTTTATTTTGGTTTTTCAGCACTGAACTCTTAATTCTGTCACTGTTTTCCATCAGTTTAATAATCTCTATAAACTGACTGTATGCTCTCTAACAAGCACCAAACAGCTGCAGAAAAGTTTCCAACTAGCGGGTGCACAAACTCAAGCACTTAATAGCTAAAAAGACAGATATTTATGCTGCCGCCAAGTGGCCAAAAGAGTTAATGTAGGTTTAGATAACACAGAATACTTCCAGATGTACTGTAATATGTATATTGTGTATAATTTAGACTGATCTTTAAAAAGGCAAAGCAAAGTTAGCTGCTGTTATCTCATGGCCCGCATGGTCTCACAACATTGCACTTTAATTTATCCAGGAAAGGGGTTTTGCTGAGCTGGCATGCTCCTTTTTAGGACTGACCCACTTTAAATTGCTCCAGTTACAGAGTTACACCTGAGAGATGAGGTCAGGACAAACTCTGTTCCCCTGGTAGTCACTGACTAGATACAAATTGGCCAATTAAATAGTATTTTCTAATGAATTTAACCTGAATAACAGTCAAAGTAAGCTTAATCCAGCTAAGGTCTATGGAGGGCATCCTTGCATCTTAATCAAACTATGACATGTGAGCACCCTTGCCTTTTGGCTGTATACTGTAAATAAAATTGACTTGGCTCGACTACAAGAAGAATTTGAACATGAAAGAGAAGGGTTTGAATCTGTAGGAGTGGAAATCTAATGTTGTTGCTCGGGCTGCTAACATCTCATTATAGATTACTCAAGTAAAATGTCATGAAATAGTCAAACATGCCCATCAAATCCTTGAGAAAGTAAAATCCGCAAATGTCTGGGTGTTTTGGGGATGGAGGTCTTCAGTCAAGACCCTGGTTCAGTTCCACAACTTTTAAACCATAGTATGAGAAAAATCATTCAACGAGCAACCAGTGCTTTAACAGAATATATGCATTTCGTGTAAATATAGTCTTTATTAGAAGAAGCTGAGGATCCAGACTGCAGGCGCTGGTGAAGGAGCTTTATGTCTGATCTTTGCTGTCCACCCTCTGAATTAAAAGCATCCAAAAAAAACATTTTTTTTTAAGTTAATATCACTACTCCGTGAACTCAAGCTTTACAGAACAAGGAGATTCTTCTGTTAACATTGAAATTACACGGTAGCTGTTCCTGCTGCTGTTGGTCCTCCTCAGTGAGGCTGTCATGGTGGCGCTCAAAGCCCCGCGTCGGGCTCTGGCGGTGGGGACAATCATTAGCTGCCTACCGGAGGAGCTGTTCCCCCCTTCAGCATCTGCTCCACTTCACCCTCGGCTCTTTGTGGCTCCTGCTGATAAGACCAGGGAAATATCTGCTCACTTGCTGGCTGCATCGGAAATGATAAATACAGGCCGGGCTGCTGTCCACTCCGTCAGGACAGAAACTTAAATCCAGCACCAAAACTGCATTTAGATTTAATCTTAAGCACAATCTCAAAATCATTTTACGTAAGCGCCTTTTCCTGATACTATCTGAGACTGTAATCAGCAATGCTTATAGTTAATAGTTTTTCATGTTATTTGCATCACTTCATGAGTTCACAGTTCGTGTTGAATAATGTATGTGGTAACATGAAGCGATTAAAATCAATAATAATGTTGCAGGATCCAGACAGATGTGTTCACAGCCACCCTGCAGTCTGACAAAAGAAAAATCACTTATATGAATGGAATATAAATTGGGGTTGCGACTATTTTTCTTATTGCTGATGAATCTGTTAATTATTTTGTGGACTAATTTATTAATTGTTTAGTTTATAAAATGTGAGAAAACTGACAAAACTATGCCTGTCACATTTCCCAGAGCCCAAGGTCACATCTGCACTTTTTGGTTTGACAAAACAAGTGAAGATTAAGTCAAATTATGACACAAAACAAAAAGTTTTTGTTTTTTTTCACATTTGAGAAGATGGAACCAGTATTACTTTATCAGAATACATGAACCTTCTTTTATCCACTGATTGTAAGATAGGCAAATCATTTCTGCACTAATATGTACAACAGAGACTGAGAAACAGAAATTTAGTTGATAATACTATTTAAATATGTTATTATTTAAACTACTTACTGCCAGAAATTCTTATTGACAGGTGTGTAGTGTTAAATACTTTTGACAGTGTGGGATTTTTTGAATTTGTTCACACTTTATGTATTAATATTATAATACGATAGTGGACATGAAATTCACTGAGGTTCTTCTCAGACAGCTGCTTTTGACTTCACGTCAAAAACACACTTAGGCAGAGCTGCAGAAGTTAGTCAGTTAGATGATCAAAAGAAAAGCAGTTGCCAACTAATTTTGACTATTTTGATATCGATGAATCATTAATTTAGCCAATCAATCAATCAATCAATCAGTCATTTTTCAAGCAAAGATGTCTTAAAGTTTCTTAAATGTAGGTATGTGTGACTGTAAATGAAGAGTCTGTGGGTTTTTTACTGTTAATTGGACAAAAAAAGCATCACTTTGAGCGTTTTCCACATTTTTTGACATGTTCTAGACTAAATGACTAATTGATTAAAATAATGACAATAATCATTACTCGATGTTGATGTTTGCTGTAGCATCATGTACAATCGTGTCTCATTTAATGCCTCTGTGTTTTCTTAATAGGAAGTCTGACTGCGTGTTGCATTAATTAATAGAATATTTCCACATTAATTTAGGTTTCATTAAACAGCTGAGTGACAACTGCTGTCAGAGGATGGTGAGACGTCGCCAGACGAAGATGGATGGAGACACACGAGGGACATCATCAGTGGTGGTCAGTGACAGGTCAGCACACACCCTCACATGCTCTTTTATGGGTTTACTGAGTGTCAGTGTGTGTGACCACCTCTGAGGAACTCCCTTCCTGTCTACACACATGTAAATTCAGACAAGACCTCCTCTGTGTCTCCGGCTACCAGTTCTGCATGGTAATTACATTCTCCTTAGTCATTTGAACACAAACACACACTCACACTCACTTAGAGGCTGACAGGGTTCCTCTCTGACTCCTGCTTGCGGCTCTGCATGATGATTATGTTCCACGCAGCCGTTTATGTCGCCAGCGCCGGCACGCCTCGCTCTTAACCCAGGCTTAATGCTAACAGCCAGGTGGGCTGAGTGTGTCGACATGCACTTCATGCAGTAAAACCACTTCACGCTGAGTAGTTTTGCTATATTGAACTTTCCTTAAAGAGAGCTTTTAGTTTCGTCGGTAAGCTCCCACATTGTCTGGGTCCATGAAAGAGGTCTGCTAATAGATACTTATGAATGCAAATACAAAATAAAAACTAAAAACTAAAAATGAAAAAGGAAGAAAAAAATAGCAAGAGCTAAAACATATTATTTTGCTGTAAAAATGGCAAAATTAACAGATCTCTTTAACATTTCCGCCTCCACTTAAATACACTGGGTGTTAATGGAATTCGTTTGTGATGCTAAAATGAATTGTTGCGGTGTTGAACACTGAAAATTGTGAAAAATTAACAGATTGAAGGCATTTCAGGGAGGCTGGTGAGTCAATGTGTTATAATGCAGAGATGATATAGATGTATTATGAGAATAGGTTGACACAACAGACATAAAATAACTTCTCTAGACTCAAACTTTGGCTTAAAGATTAATAATACAGGGGTGAGAATTTACCGTCTTTAAAGTTCGAGGTGTCCTATCTACAGTTTTATAGACCTCTCCTTTTTAATGTCAGCCTGTGTGGGAAATGGTTGACTTGTCGTGTCCAGGTCAGTACATCCATGCTCCGTTCCTCTTTTTGTGTTCAATATTTATGTAATGTTGCCCAATAATCTGTGATCATTCATGTCAGTGGAATAGCTGTGATCCGTGGATTTCTTCACTGAGACAAAGTGAAAAGATGCTCTTCCCCTGCGTAGAAGTAAAGAAATATTGATTGGTGGATTTGCAATATTGACCAGCTGTAAACTGGAGGAAGCTATCAGATTAGCTTTATTGTACCATCCAATTTGATTCAACCCCGCCTTGCTGATATAGAAGCAATGCCAATAGAACCTTCCTCTTTTAGGCCTTTTCCATACATATGTGCTGGCTTGGTTTCAATCGATTCGGCTCTGCACATCAGCACAGCATGACAGGGATTTGCATTTGCATTGTAACAGGTCTACTCACTTGAAGGTGTGTCTTTAATTGATTGCATGCTTGTCTTGGTGGTGAGCTGTTTGCAGAGGTGCAGTAAGAGCCTGTTATCTGCAGCTCTTTATCTCATTTGGTGATGAGTCAGGCACATTTTTAGTCTGACTCTGAAGATCCATCTCTGCTGCAACTTGGCACATTTTGACTGATAATGGAAACGCAATGAACATGGCACAGTTTGACTTGGCGCGGCCCGATGGAAAGAGGCCATTTGTATCATTTAACCATGACTAAAACCAGCCACAGCAATAACCACTACTTATTTACTGTATCATCCAGCTTCCAGTGCCAAACATTTTCCCTCCATCACTCAAATCAATTTTGGTGTGGACATCAAGAAAGGAGGTTGCATTGGGCAAATGTAACACCATGAACTGCTTGCTTGCTTGATGGAGCAGTCGTTTCTTCATGATATTGCTCAGACAAATGATTCATGTTGTTGTTAAAGCATGAGGACACGTTGAAATCCACCGAGCTTCCGACTGAGTACCTAAAACTGAATTGGTTTGCTTGAAAAACAGCAACCAGAGCTACATTTCTTATTACAGCTTTGGCTGGCTTTTGTCTCCACATGGCTTTAAGCTTCAGTGGTTACTGCAGGCTGTGAGAGAGATCTCTATTAAGATTGACCCGAGTGACAAGAGCTCCAGGTAGCCAGGTGTAAGCCAGTCACTACGGGGAGAAAAACCAGCTAACCAGCAGGATAAAATCTGCTGTAAAAGCTGTTCAGTCTGTCAGAAAGCTGCTCTGAATTTATGCTCCTTTTTTTTTATCGCAGACAGGACTGAAGAGTCGCTCAGAATGAAAACTCATCCTGTCAAAATATATTTCACACCCCACTCCTTCCTAATCAGGTTTTCTCCCTTTAGACCCAAAGTGTTGATGTGTGAGGTGATGTGCTCTCCGGTGATATCTATCGCTACTTTCGAATGGAAATCATGAAGGTGTATTTTCCACCTAGGAAATGGCATTGAAGTGATTTTAAAATGAGAGAAAACTGCTGCAAAGTGACTGACAAGAAAATGTTTTCTGCATGTTAGTATCAGGTTGGGCTGCAACTGATGATAATCTTTATTATTGGTTAATCAGCTAATTATTTTATCAATTAGTCAATTACTGTTTGGTCTATAGAAAATTGTGAAAAAAGCCCAAAGTGACGTCTTCAAATTGCAGGCCAAAACCCAAAGAATCTTTACTTATCTAATATTTACTGTCATAAATGACAAAGAACAGCAGTAAATCCTAACAGAAGCTACAACCAGCAAATGTTTGACATTTTCGCTTGAAAAATGAATGAAATAGTGACTCAATTACGAAAATAATTGGCAATTTTCTTTCAATCGACAAATTGATTCATCAACTAAACATTGCAACTCTTGTGTCATGGAGCAAGAAACTAAATAAATAGTTAACAACACAGAGAAAGCAGGATATGCCACAACTTGTGAACTTAAAGCTTTAAGAAAAGTTCCATGTACTGTACAAATTTGTCAACACATCAGTAAACACAGTTAATGTCTTTCATAAGAATTATGGAGAATTGTGTTGCTCAAAACAAGAGTAGTTGTGTGGGAAAGGTATAATACCCCTATGTCATGTTTAGAGCTGCAATGAATAATCGATTATTAAATTAATCCCTAATTATTTTGATAATAGATCAGTCAGTTTGAGTAATTTTTACTGAAAAGAAAAGTAAACATTCTCTGATTCAAGCTTCTTAATAACATTTGTTCTGGTTTCGTAACTCCTTTACAACAGTAAACTGAATATCTTTGGGTTGTGGGCAAAACAAGATATTTGAGGAAGTCATCTTGGGCTTTGGGAAACACTGATCGACAGTTTTTAGCATTTTCTAAATATTTATACACCAAACAACTAATACATTCATCAAGAAAATAATCAACAGTGTAATAAACAATAAAAATAATTGTTAGTTGTAGCTCTAGTCATGTTGCTTACTTAACATCTGGTTTTAGGGTTCAAACATGTGACCAAAACTTGTTTCAGTCACTGTCTTCTTTAATGATGTTGGTCGAGCTCAGAGTAAACTCACACTCCTCCGTGTATGTCCGACTCTACTCAGTCATCATCTCCTAATGTATTTGAAGCTAAGCATCACTGAGCAGGTGGCCTGACTCATTTGGCTCTAACTCACTCCAAAATGAGAGATGTACTCTTTGGTATAAAGTGACACCTATTTCATAAGTTGATTGATAGTCTGAAGCCCTAAAATGAGATGAGATTTAGTTCTGTGAGGCAGGTTGAGCGATTTTAATATTATATATGCTGAGCAGGTATGTCTGTTATTATCCTCCTCTGACCCCAGTTTTATTGAGAGACGGACAGCTACTGGTTTTTGGCTTGCTTGTGGGTCCTGCCATGTTTAAAATCCCTTCTGCCCAGCACTTATATTTTTAAAGTGAATCTTGGGAGCTAGAAGCCCACTGTGGACCGCCGTGTTAACGCTTTACCATATGGAGTTTAAGTCCTCGATCTTGTTTGAATTCCCTCACCACTTGTAGAAAAGGTGCCAGTTTTCTCTTGACATTTTGGTTTGATGAGTGACAGCAAAATGGCAATGTTACCCAGTTAATGAGATTTATCCAGAAAGGCCAATCTGCTGATCCACAGAGGCGCTGTGACATTTCACTCGCTGTAGATTGATCGATAAGTGGCCAGACCATCCCCACAGGCTAAACATTAAAACAAAAACACACAAAAAAGCATCGACTTTAAATGAAATTGCTGCTGGGCCCCTAACAAAACAAACTTTTTCTCATGCAGAACGGATTGGGTTGAACTTTTGCAGTATTCTAAAATATGGAGGATTTATTAACATATGGCATTGTCATTAGATCTGTCAGGGAAATGTGCTTTAAAAAATAGGCTATTAAAAAATCTGACTGTAAAATAGTTTTATAATCATGAAAACAAGTTTAAACATTTAATGAAATTATAAAGTAAGCGTGGAAAAGCACAGTGGTAACGTTTTACATATTCATTGATTTTTATTTCTCCTTTGAAGACTGTTTAAAGACCTTTTTCTCCTGTGAAGACTTTTACTTTGGCACAGGATTGAACAGGTTTGTGTGTGTTTTCATATGCAGCCAAGGAGCTTACACATATTTATAGCTCGCTCAACTAGAACCACCAGCATTATATCCATGCTTGCAGGTGAAGCATGAGCAAACTATAAATTAGCTGCGTCCTCACTTGTTGCATTTCAACATTCCCTTTATTTTTCAGTGTAGATCAATGGAAAATAACTTGTTTTTGAAGAACGAATATTTGTTTTATTTGCTTTTTTGAACACTAAAATATTTGTGTGTCCTTAAAGATGAAGACTTCCCTAACAGACTGACATTTATCCCTTTAGATTGATCAGTAGCTCACTTTATACACACTTAAATGAATGTATCTTGTAATTGAAGTCTACATCTTACACATTTAAAATCGGCGTGAAAATCTGTGGATCTTTGTTTCATACATCACATATCTGGTTTATCTTTTCCTCACCAGGCTGTCAGATTAACGATTGTCTTGCCTGTTCTTAATTTAGCCTATACATATATGAAGAAAGACAGAAAGTTATAGCAAAGTTGCCTGTTATTTGTCCATTGTCATGCTTTTTGTTTCACTTTACTCAAAGTATTTTATTTCCCAACGGAGGACATCTAATGCCTCACAAGTTTTATTTTAGGATAAAGCAGTGGTGGCATAAAGGTAAAAAAAAAAAAAAGAGATTGTGTTGATTCTGGATTGGCAGGGGGTGAATGTGTGTGACAACAATTTGATCTCCTCAGCTACACACACACACACACACACACACACACACACACACACACACACACACACACATATGTATAGATAGATAGATATGTATTATTTAGTGAAACTTTATTGTTAACATATTATATGGTTGCATGGACCTTATATAATATTCCTCTGAAAATTGGAATAATAGCCCCATCAGAATAAATATGCCTTATGTTAACACTTCAGTTGGAGGTGACTGGCTTGATTCAGCCCAGTTTGAAGGAATTTTCAATGAGGGGCGGTGTAAACACTTGCTAATTCATCCAACAGGAAAATATTTGCACATAATAACTACGTAAATGTTTAATCTGATCAATTCTCTCTGATTGCCAAAGCCAGAATCCACCAAATCAATCAAACCAGTCAAAAATAGTTGGAAAAGTTTGCTTTAACATGTAGAATCTCGTCTTCCTCGGTCAGATGTCTAGCAGATTAAATACTTGACAGTGGTAGAACCACTTTGCACATGTCAAAAAAGTTCTGATTAAATGCTTTGGGGTTAGGCAACACACATCTTATTGGACTGTGCTGCTTAGCATCCATCTAAGAAGTTAAAGCTACTACAAGGAAGTTTCATATTTTATTGATTTTGGAGGCACCTGTTGACAAAAACAGCTGTGTTTCCACAGTAATAACTACAAAATATAATGTCAAAGATAAAATCAATGAAATTGTCTAATCAAAAATCTCCTCCTGCTTCTTTTTAACTAACTAACTAACTCTTCAAGGAAAATCTGATCTGCTGGTAGGTATTAAGAATAACTATGTAGAAGTAGGCAGTCTTGTTTAGCTTATCTAGGTCATATAGAGAGTTACAATCTCTAATCAGAATTATTTTCATCTGGTAGAATAGGCTTTTGTTCATATAAGTTCAGCTATAGATTATATGAATAACTTGCTAAAATCGTGAAAACATTTTTGTAACCTACCAGTTGCATTTTAAAACCCAGCATATGTTCTTATCCACAGCAACTGTTCTGCTGTTTGGATGTCTGCTGGCTGTAGTGGTGACACAGATCAGTAGCGAAAGTCACAGAGTCAGATCAACGCCAGCAGTGTGTGTGTGTGTGTGTGTGTGTGTGTGTGTGTCTGTCTGTGCGTGAGTGTGGCAGGCAGGCAGGCATTAATCCAAAAACTGTTTCTCCTACTTGCCTGAGGGTGCAGCTGTCTCCATCAAGGGCAAATGGAAGCAAATAATAGAGCAGATTAGCATAAAGTGTCAAGAAACAGCTCAGGGATTTGTCGCCGCACTTCTATTGCACACTGTCTCCAGTAAATGTATTCACTGCATAAAATAACACCAGGAGAAGCACGTCCTCCTAAAGTTGGGGCTTCAAGGCTGAATGGTTGTTTTGTTTTTCCTCTGGCTTTAGTTGTTTTTTGCTTAGTTTTTCAAGACACAGGGAGAAGCTAAACCTCCATCTGAAATCATTAAATAAATCCTGCAGATCGTCGCAGCATCTGCTAACACAGCATGCTTGGTTAGATCAGTGAGCTCCGTGCTCCGCGGGGAGACTGTCGAACAAAAGCAGGAGGAACGGCACGTCGTGATTTTACATGCTCAGTTAAGTTTGACCACCGTGTCGGCTTCGAGCGTCGCTGTCTTGCCTGATTACTCCCAACAAGTTCCACTTCTCCAGTCATTTGCTGTCAACAAGTTCCAGTGGAAAACATCACACGCTTTGGTATCTGAAGTAATTTGCATAATAGCTGCCCTCTCTGGCATTGTGAGCCTAAGGGGAAATAGTTTCTTTCTCTCATTCATCCATCCTCATGGTGCAGGACAGAGGAGCCTGTCTTATTTGTTACCTACTGCAAAAAATACGACATCCAGCCTGTGAAGATGGAGGAGGCGTGTTGGCAGAAAGTGGAGCTGTTTGTGTTTGTTGAGCTGCTTTGGAAGGAAAAGATGATGTTTTCTTCATGTTTTCGTCACTAATCGCTGTTTCACTGAAACCTGCCAGAGCTACACAACAGTCCTGGAAATCACAGTGATGTGAATTAAAGTAGAGGAATCCTTTTGCTCCGTGTAATACAAGTTAACAGGTTTAACTGTGGAGCTGAGAATAATGCTGGGATGCTGCAGAGAGAAGCAGAGATGCTGAGAGAGAGAGACAGGCAGTCATTCTGAGTTATGTAAATTTCCAGAAGCTGTTTCCAGTAATCGTTTCCATTGTAGATTGTGGTGTAATTGTGCTGCTGTTGGCTGCTGATAAACCTTTGGAAGAGTTCTGGTCTCTACTGGATTCTATCAGGACGCCGTCAGACAGGAAGCGTTGGCTCAACCAGGCAGCCAGGAGGGTTTTTTTTGGTAGCTGTAGTTTTTCCTCTTTGTCTCTGCACCAGCATGATGACGCAGCCTGTGAAGAGAAGACAGAAGCAGCAGACAGAGACAGATATCAACACCTCAGTGTCATCATATGTACATGCAGCTCGCTGGACGTTCTTATCTGCAGCAGCTCACAGCGCTGAGAGTGCATGGACTCTGAGTTTAGATGGTCCCAGTGGAGATAAAACCACTGACTGTAGAGGAAAAGCTCGACTCGTTGAACTTCACAGGACTTCTGTGTCTGTTTCTCTGCTGTCTGTGGCTCCATCAAACACTTTTCTGACAGTTTGTTCTCCAGTCATTTAAAGTTTTATCACTGAGGCCCTTGTTTGAGACGGTGCAAGGAAGTTTTAGAAACTTAAATCAGTTCGATATCAATATCAGAATCATATTGATTGAATCCAGTATGTACAATAGGTTTCAGTGTATTTTGCCTCTTGGATTGTGGGGAATGAGAACTTTGAGTAAATAGGTTCTGTGAATTCCACAGCCTCAGGGCCCTATCTTACAATGATCTAAAGTGTAAGTTCGAAGCACAAGGCGTAATGGATATTATTTATTCAAGGTGTGTCCAGATCCACCTTTGCTGTCTTGTATTAGGGGCGCAGGGGTGTCCTGCCTTGTCCCGCCCCTTGCACCAGCAGCGCACAGTGGGATAAACCTATCAACTGTGCACAAGTGCCTCGATTAATTCATTGGGGTGTTTTAGGCCAAACATGCATTAACCAATCAGAAAGTCGGCTCTCATCACCTTTAAGAAGCAGGTGTATCTGGGGCAAAGTGGTGGCAGCATGATGATGGATTCACCAGGAGGAAACAAAGAAAAATTATTTTAAAGCGAGGAGACAGATCTTCTGGTTCGAGAAGTGAAGATGCCAGAATACGCCAACATGCCTCCAAAGCAGGTTTCATGTGTAAACTCAATCCTGCTGTATACCCAGCAGCTGGGGTGAGGCGCAGCTTCGCAGCTGCCCTTTCTCCATCTCCTTCTCCCTTTTCTCCTTATCTCTTCCTCCCATCCTCACTCCTCCATCCCGCTAACACTACTATGTGTGCAGTAAAAATTATGCATGGGTTATCCAGGCAGTATATCCAACCAGTTCAAGGCGCTTGCTTCTTTTTTGCTTGCCTCGTCATTATCAGCACGAGACTCTCTGTCCTCAACATTATCCACTAATGACTGCAGCAACTTTGGAAACTGTCCGTAAAATTCCATGTAAGTCCATGTAAAACTGAAATAAACACACAGAGACCATCTGTAGACCGCAGCCAGCCGCTGTCCAATAAGTCCCGGCAGGCGTAAACTAGTTGATGCTTATACTAATTAATCTGAAGACGAAGAAAAAACACCACTGCCACCAGTCTGTAACCCTCTTTTCTTGGTACTAAGCTGCTACAACTTCTCTTTTGTGTACTTCACTATCTTCATCACAACGGCCTGACAGCACAGGACACACAACTTCACTCTGGGGTTCACAGGAGGATAAAAAAAAACTGTTGCACACATGGCACCACACTCATACCTGTCCCCCCTAAACAATGACAGGTAGGAACTAATTAGCTCTTAGACAAGAGGGACATGAAGAGGGAAGTTAAAAACTACATATGTAAATGTGTAATTAAAATACTAGTTAAAGTGCTGTAATCATAATGAAATATTTATCATATAAAACACAGTTTGTAACAGTAAATTTAATTCTGCAAATCCATAATAATGTTGTGTAATTATTATACTGAAATATATCATGTACACAGTAAACTACACAGCTTAATGCAAAATCAGTAAAGTAAATTACTACAAATAACCTAAAAATGTCATGTGTACAGTAACTATGGTTACACTTGTAGCAGGAAACAGCAACAATGATTTGTTACATTTAGAAAGTGAGCATCTGATGAAAATAAAACAGTTTTTAAACTTACTATAAGACCTGTGATGGCATTATTTAGTACTCGGTATCAGCAAGTACCCAAATGTAAGTACTTGTACTCAGTCTGAAAAAAAGTGGTAGCGGTGCATCCCTACTTACCAGTAAGATTAAGTTTAGAGACACACACACACTGTTTAACATAAATGAAGGGCGCTTTGTGATTGTGGAGACGTGTGTGTGCACTTCAGCCAAACATGAGAGACACACCCTGTTAACTTCAATATTTACACTTAATTTCTGATAGAAAATACATTCAAGGGACACTTAACTAATCCACAATCATGTGTAGGGAAAAACAATTTAACATAAATGAAAGTGTGTGTATGTGTGCTTTGGCCAAATGTGCCAGTTGCCATCTTTTGCAGACGGACCTACTGCACCACAGACAGACAGGCAAAAATGACAACTGCACCAATGTAAAATAGTAAATGCTTTCTTGTCACGATTCTCCAAATCCACGATTCAATATGATTTTAAAGTTTTAAGGTCACATTTTGATTTGACTTTTTGATTTTGCACACACAGCTATGCCATTGTTAGACTATAGAGTCTAGAAGATAAACAGGTCATTGTTTTTATGTCGTGACAACTGTCATATTCATTTTCAAATTCTTTTGTATAAAGTCTATATGGCACCAACTGTGATTTAACGGCCAGTAAACTACGCTGCGTTGTCTTCGAAGCGTTGTTTTTCTCTTTAGACACACACCAGATGACACAAGTAGGCAGAGGTAGAGAGAGAATGAATGAGAGATTCTGCATTTCAATTCAGTTCTTGAAATTGAAAGCTCATTTTGATTGATTAACAATTTAATATTGAAATTATGATACCCCTATTATTGATGTGCATTTGAATGCAGTAGTCAGTGACTACAAGTCTACAGGTTAATGCACAAAATCAGAATCAAGTAATTTGTCATTTCCACCGCAAGTGGCAAATGCAAATCGTTAGGTCAGCCAAATCTTACCAGAGTGACTAATGGTCTTTTTCTGGTGGAAAACACTACAGCCAGGCTGCTAACCAAAATCTACAGTACAGATCCACATCACACCAATCCTCGCAGCCCTTCACTGGCTCCCTGTTAAGTTTAAAATAGACTTCAAGATTCTGCACCCCACTTACAAGGCCGTACGAGGTCTTGCCTATTCATAAATTCCCAAACTTTTGCAGCTCTTTCCCACCTTTCCACCTCAGGTCATCTGACCAAGGTCTCTTATTTACACCCTGCACCCTCCACGAATCCAAGGCTGATTGTATTTTTGCCGTTAGGGCCCTATTTCAGCTGAGTCAATAAAGAAAAATAAAGAAAAGAAAAAATCTCAAGTTACTGACTTGCCAACCTTAGGCTGTAATCTTTTTTTCTATATCTTCTTATCTATATGAACAACACTTTTTTTGTACATTGTTATATATGGGTGTTGTTTTCTGTATGTATATAATGCACAGCACAATAAAACTTTTTTAAAGGTGCTATACATATACATTTTTACTTACTTGCCCACTTAAAATAGGTTCAGGCGTTGTTAATATTGAGCAAAGTGGTCATAAACCATGCACAAAATGACAGAATGATGAATTTTCCATTTCTATTGGATGAAGATACAGACAGTATTCCTAAGACAAAAGTGATGTAACCATACATTTAGGCCAGACTTTTCAACAAAAAAGCAGTGAGGCTTGCAAATGTTTTGTCAGTGATAAGTAGCCTCTAGAATAGAGTGTTTTTTGTGTGTCTGTATGAAAGACTTCGCCGTGTGAGACACAAATTTATTGTCTTTATGCTTTATGTACTTACTGTAAGATGAATTAGTTTGTTGAAAGTAATAGTCTGTTATCAGTAATTGAAGTCTGTAAATTCACTACAGATTCGGTGCCCTCTTCAGCTGTTCATACGTTCAGTCATTTTTAATCCTATGTGCTTTAATCATTGGTTTTAAGAGAAAATCCTGTTCACTAAATGGCTTCCTTTCTGTTTGCTCAGGCGTAGTGTGGAGGACAGAGCTGTTTGATGACTTTAAGCCACTCAGAGTGAAGATTATAATTACTCCTCAGGACTGTCGGAAAGTCTCTCAGAGAAGCAGAGGCAGGCTTTTTATGCATGTACAATCACAACTTTCACTTAAATGTTTAACTATAAATACTTGAATTTACTGACTATGATATGCAAGATTTGTTATAGATGTAGATGGAGGCACTACAGATGATTGCTGCTAAGTTACTACCAGTAACTTCTGAATGATAAATGATCTGTGGAGTCTTTGGGGTGTCCCACAACCTTAATGCTGAAGTTAAAGTCTTCCTTTACTATCACATGAATGAGGTTAGGTGATAAACAAGGAATCCAGCATTAGAACTCGCAGCTGCTTCAGACACACCTGCCTCTCATTATTTATTAACCTGATAACTATCATTAGGGAAAATCATCTGCAACTAATGAGGCATCTGTGCGCTAAACTGTTAAATAATAAACAACAACTTTTACACATGAAGAGAAAAGCTCCAAATAAACTTGTCGTGGTTGTTGGATGTCTGGCTCTCTGAGGACTCTTTATCCGCTGCAGCTGAATGCTGATGGAAAACAAAACGTCCTCACAAGCTTTGCTTCAGATTCTCCCAACAAAACATGTCCAAGGTCATTTCATCATGACAACAACAACACACCAGAGAAGGTGTTTCTGTCTAATGGGAGTTGGACTTGTTCAGTTCGTTGAGGTGGACGTCCTTGGCTAAACTCCAGCTTTCACAACTCTGACTAGGTTGAAAGACAGACACTTAGCATTCATGGTGCTCTGTGTCGCCGTGACTCTGGATAATAAGGAAAAATATTCTGAGCAAAAGATCACTTTAATCAATATTCAATGCATTTTTGGAACTGTAGTTGTAGTCCAAAGCTGTTAATCCTTTATGAGCTGCAACAAAATGAAATGGAGCCTGTAGCTCTGGAGAACAGACAGAGGACGGTAGCATATCCCAGACCTGCTGTTTGCCTAAAGCAAGCCATAGGCATATTTTCCGTTTACCGCGGGGCACAATCATTAACTTACTATTACAGTGTGTGTGGAATTGTATGCTCTAATGTAATTGTGTGCATTTTTAGAACACATGAAAAATTAAAATAAAAGGTATTTTCTACAATTTTTGTGTGAGCGTTTGCACTCGAAACAAAATGTGGTCTAAGGGACACCTAATATAGCAGAAACTTTGACAGAAGCAGTTTTGAGTACTTTGCCAGGTGTTTATATATCTGTCTGTGGTCAGATTTTGTCAATGTGATAGCGTCTCAACTTTGCGAGAGGCCGTCATGAGTACAGAGTGCTCATGTAATAAAATTTTGCGATGGGAGCACACCAGCCACAACACAGTCAACATTTTGACCTTCTGATGCATGAGTACCCAGTAGTCATTACTACATTATTACATAAGTAGTCAGTATTCATGATTCAGACCACATGCACCTTAGACCTCTGTCTTCATTTTGATGTCAACTACACACCTGTGAAGCTTTGTGCTGCATCTTGCTGTGATGCTTTCACAGAGATAAAATCTGTCCGCAGAAAGACCATTGACATTGACACTGATCAGAAAAATTAACACTTGAACAAACACAAGTGTAATAACAACTACCTTAATTAACAGACAAAATCTTAGGGAAAGAATCATTTGACATGTATTTTGATGTTTTAGTTTGGTCGATGTCCTATCTATTAGTACTGGGAAGGCAGGATTTATGACCTATACTGCAGCCTGCCTCTTGCTCAAGTCTTATTGCCAGAAAATTGTGAATCCCAGACAGCCAAAGTGGCCCAGATCTGGCACACCTAGTTACTCGAGTGTCGGTGGACTTCTGATGAATGATATATCAAAAATGCTCCAAGTAACACCAAAGTTGGTCTACCTGCTGCCAAAAATCTAACTGATTGTGGGAAAGTTTTGGGCTGCTAAATCTTAGGGGAATTCACCTTGGATATTTTAATATGAAAGGAAATAACCTGCACTATTTTGGATGAATCATGTTACTTTACACATATAAATTCTCTTGACAAGTCAGTAAGAATTGGGCATCTTCCTTCCAGAAATAGGTTCTTCATTTGAGTAACCAACCAGGACTGTGGGACTGTATTGTGGCTATCTGTAATGTTCATGTAGTGTTTTAAATAGGCCTACATCTAAGGGCAGCATGCTATTTTATGTGTTCCATAATTTCAAATAATTTCCTAGAAATTGTTATTTTGTTCCTGGAAAGGTCCGCCTAATTATAGGGAAAATTGAAGCAATATTCAGTTGTTATTCCCGCAGTTTATTAGGTCCAGTTAATTGCCAGCTCAATGTAGAGAGTAAGTGTGCAGCAGACCAGCTGAACATACAAAATGAATAGGATATTTTTCTGAATGTGAGCATACAATTCAACATATATGACGAAAGTTTTCTGTAAGTACATATTTACATAAGGCTTAAATCTAATCCTTAGAAGCATATTTTTCTTGAACACAAACAACAGCCTCAAAACTTGGTTCCTGTTTTCCTATATTACTACTAAATCACAAATTAGGGAATATCGCCCTGTACAATTAAGCATTAACCATCTGATCCGTCTGTGGTCTGTGTTAAGACGGCTCCAATCATTCTTGTCATGAGAAAATGAACTCCTTTGGAGCACACATTTAAATCACACCATGAATCAATTAACTGGTCAGTTGTTCACAAATTGATGAGCATTATGTCCTGCAGTCATGGAAAATGGCAAACAAAAGTAACAGTCTGCAGGAGCTTAAACACAACACAAGTAGAAGACTATATTAGCGCTTTATGCGTAAACATTCACTGCTCGTCTCCAGGATTGTATTTGTGTCTAAAAAAGGCTTGAGAACCCAGCTGAGCCTGCATGCTGTGTGAATTCCTGGCCGGTTTTACACCTCTATGCACAACACTTTAATGATGATCCTTCTGCCGGTGGAGAGTTACTGTCGACTGTGTTTTAAAAAGACAAGCAGGGGGCTCTAAGTCCCAAACATCAGAGCTAAAGGACAGGTCAGCTGCAAACAGACGCTCTCACACTCTGCCAGACAAACACACAAACAGGAGGCAAACATTCAGAACAAAGTCTCCAGCTGGAGGATTAACACGATTAGCTCTGGATGGTGGAGCTGCTGACAGACAGTCGACTGCGTTTTGTTTTCCTCATAGCTGATACATTAATTTCTTCTTTTATTCTAACAATCCAGGCATCTTTTCATGCACAAGTTTGGAGTGTCCTCATATGGTCTTCTTGCCTCCTTCATGCCAGAGTGAGACTCGAATTTGGTCTGTGGCAGTTTTCATCATCTTTCTGCTCGGTTGGTGTAAGAATGTGTGAGCTGAGGCGTCTTACAGCCTCTACGAGCCTTTGACTTTAAGGAACAATATATTTGAGTAGCTAGACCGTGCGGCTTCATTGTTATGGCAAAGACGTACAGCCAGAAAGCTGTAGCTGCATTTAAAGTGTTCTTTGCATTGAGGCTACAAGCGAGCGGCTGCTATTCTGTAAAAGAAATCAACGTATCAAGTCCAGTTCAAAGAGCAACACAACACTGGCCTGTCTGCTGTGTGTGGTCAACATTTTTGGCAGCGTTTGGTTTGTAGTTGGTGATTCTGTGTCTGCTGGATGTTTGGCGATGTCATGTTGGCAGTAAGATGGCCTTCTGTCATCATGAATCTTCCTTTTTAAAGTTCAAACTCAGCAGTTTCACCTCTTCCACCCCAGTGATCATTACAGTTTTATCTTTACCCATTATTTCCCGGTCAAAGGCACTGGATGTGACTGTTCTGTCCCACAGTGTTTATAGCCTCACCAGAGAACCGCAATGATCCCACATCGCTTTGTCACTGGTTCTGCTCTGTTTCCATGGCAACCATGTAAGGCCACGAGTTGGTCCAAAGGAGACAGGACCTTTTCTTCTTCCTTCTGTACAGCTGTTCATCATTTCGCTGCTGTGGTGAAGGATGTCAGTGTAGGACAAATGAACAATGTCATCTTCACAGGCTTTATCATCATCATCATCATGTTAGATTATGTATTTTTCCGTTAGGTTCATCTTACTTCAACTTTATAGTGATATCTGTGTTTACACATGTATGTTACACAGTTTGAGTGACACAGTGACGCAGTACTTTTTTTCAACTTTATTGGGCAGCAGAGGCAGACAGGAAACAATGAAGTGGGGTACGACACGCACCAAAGCTCGCTGGCTAGAATCAAACCAGTTATGTTGCAGTGGCCATGCTGTAGCATGTGCTGTAATCATCTACCAAGGTGCTCATTAGCAGATGGCAATATGACAATTTTAGATAAATATCATGATTTAAGAGATCCACAGTCTAATTTCAGGTGACTTGTAGAGTTGACAGAATTTAATGTGACCTTTTGTACCCAAGCATCAAATGACCTCACTGACCAGAGAATATGTGCTGTGAGCAAACCAACAGAGTGATGCAGTCAACTAGAAAGCTATGCTGATTGGACAGATTACTTCGTGTGGCTCTTCCCTGGGTGATATATTGTAAACATTTCAACTGAGCTGTGAGTACTTGAAAAGGAAAACATTGTGTTTTAATGGTGCAAATGGAGAAAATCACAGGCTTTTCAAGTCTGGCTGTAGTCTATAAGTCATTACAGGACTGCAAGTTTGGATGGTAAATTAAATACTTTGTGATATTATATTTTTGCCAGATCACCCACCTCTCTTTCAGTCATAAAATTCCCTTATTTTTTAAAATTTTTTTGGGTCTTAAAACAGCTGACTCAGACTTTTGTCAGTTGTTTTGGCTGTTTTGACTATTCACTCTTTTTTTTCATGTAGGCTAACAAGCAACATTTTCTTAAACTGCCATATTTTTTAAGGGGGTTCAGCAGCACAGGGTAACAAAGATGTTCAAGTTATATAATAGTTAAACAAGCCAAGTTAGTCCTCCAAACTTAGGACACTGTATATCAAACAAGGGCCTGAGACTATATCGTGTTATGTTGCTGCGAGCTGCAAATTTACCACTTCTAAGCAGGAAGATAACATTACCTCTGAACATTGCTGGTGAGGCCTCTCCTCCTCCAGACAGCTGCAGTGCCTCTGTGTGAGAGCTACCCTGCATCCATGGTGTCTGCAGCTGTTTGTGTATGTGTCAGTACAATCTAAACTTCTCTCAGACTCACCCTGGGCCTGTTCGCCTGCACTCACAGACATCTTCACTGAGCAGACAGGATGACTTGTAGTGGAATGATTTCACCCTAGAGAGCAGCGTGAAAGCGAAGAGCGCTCACTATACAGCTACCTCTGGGGACAGAAATGCTCCAAAAAGTACACGGCACACTGACATCACTGACTATGTCCCAAAGTAAGGATGTTCACTGCACCAACACAGACTCATTGTTCAGTCAGTTGAGCTGTTGGCTGTGGGGTTCGTTTCAAAGTGGAAATACATGTTCTACAAAATGGTTACACTCCCGGTATGCAGAGAAACTTTGTATTAAAGCATTATTTTTGGATTGAAAAGGTGTTCTTTATTCTCCTTCAGGACTACTTAAACTCACTCTCTCAATTTCTCCCAAAGGAGGTTTAAAACATGAAGAGATAATTAAAGCGTGTGAAGGAGAAAAATGAGAGGAGGGTAAGGAGAGACTGGCAAAAAATAAGGCAAAGAAAGAAAATGAGAGCAGAAGACAAAAGGGCAGATGCTGAAGGGGAAAAGTGCACGGCAGGCGGTGGTGAGAAGAGAAGGAGCATGTTGACTCTGGCCATCTCATTATAAAGGTCATTAGTGTTCCTTCTCCTCTGGGTGCTGATTAATAACATCATTTAGATCAAAAGGCCGCTTAACTCAAGACCTCTGAATTATAGTTTGGAGAAAATAAGGTCATCAGAGAGAAAGGCAGGTCTCTCACTGCAGAGAACATAACTTTCTACTCTGGAATAAAATATATTTTATGTTTAAATGCTTAAATTTGCAAAAGTATGCTTGATTTTTAAAAAGTCGAGACCTAAAATTCTAAACCTTCAAAAATGAACAAATGATTGATGAGAAAGAAAGCAGCAGACAGACCGTTTCTTTGTGTCATCACCTCTGCTGTCTGATTTGGAAACAGCAGCTGATGAGGAGAAATCTGAATTCTTAACGAGTCGGACTAATTCTCTCCTCATGTTAGTTTGATTATTTATTCAGTCCCGCCTTTCCCTCTCATCCTTTCGTCTAATTCCATAAACCTGGTGGCACATTTGACTCTCTCTTTAATTCAGTAGTACACCTGGCTCGGTTTAAATTTTAATTTCTCCTCTCGGCAGTGTTCATTATGTGTGTAATTGTCCTGTTTCTTTAGTGGCTGACTTTGCCTGCAGCTGAGAGAGCAGAACAGAGCTGCAGCCGGGTTGTTAATGACGGCACAGAAGAGTCACAGTTGAAGAGTCAAACTGAAGGTTCAAGAGAGTCAATGACAAACCACTAAGAAGGTTTTTTTGTGACTTAAAATGTACTTCTCTGTTGTACCATCTTCCCCTTATCTTACTTTATTTACTTCTGCATCAGTGACTGGCTTCCTACATGTCCCAGAATGATGTTCGACACGCTCCAGACAGTGTGCCTGAGGACTTTTCTCTCTGGGTTTAAAATGAAGGTAGAGACCGACAGTAATAATGTACTCAAACAGCAGCATGGCTTATAGCTGCATTTTACCATCGTCCTGTGAGACTAGACTAGTCTAGTGAGGTGTAGAAACTGTATCGCTGCCTCTTCAGAGATAGATTTCATCGTGCACGGGTATTTTAGCCTATTGTAACATTTTGAGCAGTCACACTGCAAAGTAGCTGCTCAGTGTATCTACCTCAAAATTGTATCTACCTAGAAATTTAAATGTAGACTGCTTGACTTTTCTTAAAGTAAGAAAACACTCTGTGGCTGTATTACATTTTAGACACAACTGTTTTGTACAGTAATAAAATATAAGTTATTAGTTAATTTAACTGACTAGTATAACGTGAACCAGCAAGGGTAGTAACATTTAATCATCAATCTATATCACAATTTTAAGATATGCCTTTATTTTGAAATACTCATGATATGACTATGTCACAAATGTCTGGAAGAGTTCAGTAAGAAAAACATCTCATGACAGTTTAGGTGTCCTGAGAGAGTGAGTTGTCGTAAATGTGTAATAGCTGATTGTCTTAAGTGGATATATGATATTGTTTGATCACAGACCCCTGAATTAAATCAAATCAAAACTGTTTCATTACTTTTTAGCAGGGTATAGGGTATTATAGGGAACTTGTGTAAACCTTGCATAAAATTGCTGATCTCAACTTTGCTCCACTATAGTGTCGTACTGTCTTAACGTAGGCGGAGCTGATTGTCTTGGCGACTCTATTCCCACAGCTGGGAGATGACACACACAGGAGCTTTGCTTCAGTCTTGAGAAGCTGCAGCTTTTACTTTCTGACAAACTCAAACCTGAACTGTATATTTAAAGTGCTGTCGCTGTACTTATCCTTCCAGATCAACAGCTTCACTGCTAACCTTTTTCTCCGTTCAGTGCACTGTACTCTTAGTCCTGTAACTTTATCCCTCAGACGCCATGTTTGCCAGCTCAGCTGCGCTGCAGCACAGACCCTGACCCCTGCTGGCATAAGTTGCACACTACAGTACAGCATCTCTACAGCATCTGTATTTATGATGATCTGGATTTCTAAATACCTTGGTACCGTAATACCTTTATACCGCCCAAGCCTATCAACAAATATTGCATCAGTGTCGAAAGAATCGATATTATATCGTATTAGGATGAAAATTATAATTTACACCTGTAGCCAAAACCCGGTAATATTTAATTTACTATAATGTACGAATAAGGAAAGCAACAGATTCTTGCATTTGATACTCTGGATATACAATACATACTATACAACTTTTAGCATATTACCTTGAAAAATGACTTGAACGACAACTATTAAAAAATTAAGGATGAATTTTTCTGCCAGTGGACTAGTTAATTAGTCGACTAATCATCGCAGCTCATCTAATATTTTTTTTATTATTGAAAGTAACTTTGTTACATGACAGTGCAGCCTTGGTGGATGGTTACACCATCCAAAGTTATGTTGCTGTAAAGGCAAAATGTGTATTACTCCAATCGATCAGTTAGGCATTACTTATTTCTTATTTTGGCTAGCAATAAATTTTATGAGGCGAGTCCTGGTCTACTGCATTTTGTTACTGCTGAGAAGGCTGTGTGAAATATGTTACTTGAGGGTTGGTCGGGGCTGAGGACTACAGAACTGGTTTGGAGGGAAAGATGCTCTTCAGCTGCGAAATGCTCCACTTTTATGCGCCCGTTAGCGTCTAATTTTCTCTGTTGTGTGATGCTGGTCAGGTAGCATACAATAAGTTTATCAGAGCTTGGTTCAGGAAACCACACTAAAGAGAGCAGTGAGAGTGAAGCAGAACAGTAAAGTTGTGGGCCATAAAACCAAATCAATGAGTTGAGAGACGATAAAACTCTGTAGAGATGAGGAGGACTACAGAGTTATGATAATTCTCTGTGGGTGCATCACTACAAGCAACACCTCTGAAAAACACAGTCATTTGATCCATTGTTAATATAACGTTATTGATTAGCGCAAGTTTGCTGTCGGGGAATTTTTGCCACTTGATGCTCAAAACGGTACCATTAGTAATTCAAATTAATCGCTGCATTAACTTTTATGGTTTACAGTCATAGCCATCTCTGAGAAAGTGATGCAGTAAGTGATAAAAAGTCAAAGTAATATAAAATGCTGCTACTTTATCTACAGAATTCTAGGCAAGTAGGAACACTGGAAATTTATCAATCTAAAGTTTGTTTCAGCTTAAACTTTAGGCAAAGAATCATATCTAAAAGTAGAGGTTACTCAGGTTAAGGAGGTGGAAAGTAAATTTAAGTGGTCAGTGCCTAAATCTATTCCTCTGAAATTACAAGGTTACTTTTTCTTTGAAGTTTGACTCGCAGATCATTTCATTAACAATCTGACTCTGTCCAGGTAAAAGAACCAATGCTGCTTTCTAATGAAACGCCGACTACAGAGAGTCTGCAGAAGCAAGAGCTCTCCTCCTCCTCGTTTACAGCATCACTAGCGGCGTGCTGCAGGCGTCCTGCTGCGCTGATCTGAGACGGAGATCAAGGCAGAGAGAAGCTGATTCAGACAGAGGAGCAGTAGGAAGACAGCATGTTAGAGCAGGTGTAGAGACACACTGCACATTATATTAACAGCCGGTTCAGCTCTGCTTTCACTCCTCATCTGGGATTCTCGTCTTTCCCTGTGCTCTGTTTAACGCCTCAACAGTTATCAAATCATTAATTAAGCCTGCATCAAATCGACTCCCACAGAGCCGTGTGTGTGTGTGTGTGTGTGTGTGTGTGTGTGTGTGTGTGTGTGTGTGTGTGTGTGTGAGGTCTGTAGGCAGCTACCCTCTTGCTTCAAATGCAAGTATGAAGGAGACAAGTCATCATTGTGTTCTGTGGTGGTAACTTCTTCACAGGGAATGTCAACATGTTCTCATACTGTAGCACAAGGTACCATTAAAGGTTCTGTATGAGTTGCTGCCAGGAAGCCTTTTAAACACATGGTTAACGCGGTGGAATGGTTGCGTCGCGGGCAGTCTGGGTCGCCTTGCCGCTCCTCTGTCCTGCTCCTGCCCACTGGCTTCTTCTCTAAGATCTTCAGTGAGCTGAGCTGCATAATAATAATAATAATGATGATGATGAAGACAATGATTCATTTTAAAATACAACATAATTTATAGGTGCATGAGTGTAACACAGTTACTTATCTGGGGGTGGGAATCTCTGGGTACCTCACGATTCGATTCGATTATGATTCAGAGGGCTACGAGTCAGTGATAAAATGATTCTTGATGCATATCGGCGGATCAAAATTTTAAGCCAGGGGGTGTCAGTTGGATTATACTTATCTGTAACTGTTCCTGCTTTAGCCATCCTCACCAAAACCCAAGAAGCTCTGAGGAAAAACCTCACTGTCCAACATGCAGAGCAGGTACACAGCTTTTGAGGTGAAACAGACTGAGCAGAGAGTTATTGTCTTTAATACAGAGTTGGGCGATGTTGTTTCATGCCGCGGTGTGTGTCGCTCAGCCACACTCGTTTGTTGCAGTTGATCACTGCCCCACTCCATGAGCATCTTAACATCTCTGAGTGATGGTAAAAAGTTTTCACACTCATCTTACAAATGCAGTTATTTAGACCCTAAATGTTAAAACCTGATTTCTGCCTTTAGAAAAGATGAAGTTTAGCTCCATGTTAACTGCTGATAACTCCAGCATGTGTTTGCTGTAGACTGTCTCAGTGCTGTACTGCCCTTGCAGCTGAGTTCTGCCTTTTTCCTTTCAACTTCATACTAATTGACATCGATTTTTTGATATTTATGAATTGATTCAGAATCTTCCACATCTGCATCACAATGCATTTAAAAATGAAGTACTTCCCCCACCACTATATCTGCATGACACTATTTACCCATGAAACCTGCTTTGGAGGCACCCTGCCATCTCCATATATTGTGTGCTTTTGCGCTTTTACTTCTCAAACCAGGAGATCTGTCTCCTCACCTGAAAATCTTTTCTCTTTGTTTCCTCCTGGTAAATCTGCCGTCAGTCTGCCACCACTTGCGGTCTGGGTGCACCTGCCTCTTAAAGGTGATGAGTGCTGACTTGCTGATTGGTTTGTTGCATATTCAACCTAAAAATCACCCATGAATTAATCAAGGCACAGCTGATAGATATATCCTGCTGTGCACTGCTGGCGCAAGGGGCAGGACTGGGCAGGATTCCTCTCCACCTCTGGCGCAAGACTGCAAAGGTGGTTTTGGACATGCCTAGAATAAATTAAATGCATTGTGCCTTGTGCTTTAGATCAGCGTAAGATAGGGCAGTCTTTGTTGAAGTTGTTACTACTTGCAACTTGCATGCAGACTAAATGGGGACAGAGACAACTGGCAGTAGTGTTGTCAAAAACATCGATACATTGATGCTGAATATTTGAAGTCCTTTCGATGCTCATTTTTCTGTCCAGTACTAGCTAGACTTCCTTGCTCTCTCTTCTCTCTGAAACCGAGATGACACACACTGCTGCAGTGCCCATATAGTATCTATAGCAGTTTATCTTTAAATAAAAATCCCAAAATGTATGCCCTCAATGCCGAGTTTTTCTTAAATATCAGTATTTTTCAAGGTATCATATCGAAATTAGAGATTTCAGTATCGTGTCAACACTAACCGGTAGCCAAAGAAATGGTGAATCCGGGAAATGAAATGTTATTTCCCGATTGTTTCATAGCAGCATGTTCTTAGCATAAATAAACAACCCAGCACCACCTCACAACCCTGTGGCTAATCACTGCAACGTCTTATGGTGTCTGAATGTAAACGTTAGAGCAAATTAATGTTGCATAAATACTGATAGCAGCTATATTTGTCCAGGAGCTGATCAGTATTTTGGTACTGACCAATTACGGTACGGACCATTATTATTAGTATAAATAAACAGAAACATATAAGAACAGGAAGAGCGGGTTTAATCTTTCTGTATCACACATACATGGCTCAGTGCTTTTGTGTAAACAAGAAGCTTCAGTCTTGTGGAAAGAAGGTGCTCCATGAAGTATCAGTCTGCCTTGTTTACATTTAACTAACTAAACTCCTAACACTCCTGGTACAGTCTGTATTTTCTGGTGCAACAAAAACCACCATGACAACTTTAATATTTCTTACTGCTGACAAAAGTTGCAATTGATTCTTTTCTCAGCTACTTTTGTTTGGAAATATTTTGTTTACTCAACTGTCAGACTCAACACCGGATCAAAAGAATGATGCACAAAAAGGTCACTTAGCAACAGGGAACAATTTCTTTCTCAGCCGAGGACCAAAAATAAATGAAACAACACAAAACTGCTTCAAACAATAATGAAACTCTAATAGGAAATAAATATGAAAGCACAGGATGTCACAGGATAGGCAGCCTTCAATCTCATGTACGATATTATTATTTCAACTTTTGTAAGTTCGTTATTGGCTGTTGTTAGACTTTTTTTTAATATATATATATATATATATATTTGGGAGCTTTTTAGCCTTTACTGACAAGACAGATGAAGAGTGTGACAGGAAAGTGGGTGGAGTTGGAGAGATGGAAGAGATGGCATGAAGCAAAGGGCTGGAGGCTGGAATCATAACAAGCTTTGCAATTGTTATGCATCTTACAGAATGAGCAATTAATCATGAAAATAATCATCAGATTAATTGATGATGAAAATAATCATTAGTTGCAGCCCTAGTAGCAGCGCAGCAACAAAATGCATTTTGCTGATAAACACTGAATGTACACAAATGTTCAGAAGAAAACTCTGCGGGGTATTTATTAAGAAAGATAAACTTAAATCATGTCTTTGTTGTTGTTTCAGAACAATGGAAAATCATCACTTAATTCAGTTTCTAGCACCGTTCGTGCACATCTGATAAAAGACTGGCATTTTCTTAGTCCCTGCTTTGGCACTTTTACTCCAAGCCGCTCATCAGGCTCATAATCACCACATATCAAAGAAAGTCAACGGCAGTTTGAAACATGGGGGTGAGAACCAAGTAAAACTGCTGCACTTTCAAGACAGAACTGAGGAAAATCTTATTTTGCTCGGAGAATCGTGCAAAGTGAGTATAGTGTGGTTATGGGAGAGGGAGTTGGGTAAAGTGATGATAGTTTGATATGGCAGATAGAGAGCCAGGTAAATGTGTTATGGCGTTCGGTGAAGCATCATTACAATTCAGTACAGCTATGTGTCATAACTGACATTACTGAACACATTTCACAGACTGAATCTGTTAACTTCCATTTCATAGCCACATAATGGAGGGCTGCAGAGGCTGAAGTGTGTGTATGTGTGTGTGTGTGTGTGTGTGTGTGTGTGTGTTAATCTACCAGAAGATGATGATGATGAGTGGAAATCTTCCCAATCAGAGCCTCTTTGGACAAGAATCTCAAGCAGTTCCTCAAAGCATCTCCTCAGTACGTCTGGAAAAGTGCAGATTTTTATTCCTACAATGTAATCAACGCTCTGTTTGAAGCTTTGATTGGCTGAGCAGCACAGAGCCTCCTCTGTCTCTCAAGACAGAAACTGAATGTTAATCTGCCTTAAAAACACACATTCAAAACAGAAGATAAATTACAGCTGGGAATAGATTCAAGTCTTACTGTTTTTAGTTTCATTAACATCTTTTCGCCACTTTATTGACTATCAGAGTCAAGAAATAAACATAAATGGATTTAGTCAAAGTTAGATTTTATTGTTTTTCGTCTACATATGGCATACAAATCTAATGTTGGACAAGATGGTTACAATAAATCATAGCAACAATACAGATGTGTCAGTAAACAAATAGGAAGGAAAAAACCCTTCAAAATAATAAAAAAGAGAACGTTAATCAAGACAGAAAAATACAGAAATAACGTAACATTAATTAGACTTTGCATATTGTGTCTTCATGTTGTGCTTCTTGAGGGATAATGTCAATTATTTAATAAGGTATTTTCATTAAAATGCAGTAAGCAAGTCTCGCAATCACAACAAAAAAGTGAGCAAAATAAATAAAACAAAAAAATCATTATCAATCAAAAAATACCTTTTTGTTTTCAGAAATTATGAAATGTACCTCTCCAAAAATATATAAAAAAGAAAAACACTTGAGTAAATTAAATAATGTAAAGACAGAAGGACATAAGATGCCCCCATAACATGCTACTGTTCTGTACTGGTTTGCACGCCTAATTTTGAACCATTTGGAGCATTTCGACCAAAAATAAACTGGTTCAGAACCCAAAAGGTTGCCAGCTGGAACCAAAAAATAGCAGGTTTTCCGAGACCCGAAGAGTGAACTGAAGTGGGTGTGTCATATTCTACAGGTCATTGAGTATCTTACAGCTCCTTCTGTTGATGATGCATCCTTCATTACAATGGTTCTGCTCAAAACAGGTGGAATCATGGACTGTTTTGCAGAACCAGAACCAAAATTCAAACAATCTTTAATAGAACTGGAGATAATTTGGTGGGAAAGGGTTATAAGTTCTTATTTCCTAAAGATTAAGACTAGACTTCAGTGCTAAACAAAATCCTGTTGTCTGTCCGACTGAGTTCAATCTGGTGTCCAGAGTGGATCAGATCTCAAGTTCTTTTACACTGACACAATGACTGCCCCACTCGTGGGTTCATCAGTAACTCATCAGAGGATTAAATAACTTAGATTTGACCTGGATAAATGCGTGAGAGTGATTAAATGTGTTTGTTTGATCTCTCTGAGGAGCTCCATTCACCGTCTGAACACACAGCTCCAGTGTCCCACCTGCTCAGTCTTTTCTTTCCACGCAGACAGCTGGTAGGCTGATGTGTCAGACAAAAACGGTCTTTATTCCTCTGCTTCTGTCTCCTCTCTTCCTCTGTTCTCTTTTATCCTCTCCTTGTTGAAATACGCCACATTAAAGTTGGCTGAATATTCTAAATATCTCATCTCTTTGTTCCCTTTGACCGTCTGTCTCCTCTTATTACTTCACTCCCTGTCCTGTATCACTTTTTCTTTCTCTGCCTCTCTTGCTTGCTCTCAGGTGAAATCCATTACTACCTGTCAGCAGGGCAAACATGCTGAATGTCTATTTGAGGTCAGTTTTATCATGACTGGGGTTGCAGTAACTTCATTAGGAGGAGTTTTGTCATGCCGATATCTACAGTACCAGAAATTCCCTTTGTTCATATGTATAGACCAGATTAATCTATATTATTATAGATCTTTCATATCCATTCTATTACTGTGTTTGCTTGTAATTGTCTGACGATTGCCGCAGGCACACAATGAATTTCCAAAAGGACACAAAACTAATTAAGTGGCTGAATAGGACATCATCAGTCTCTCTGCTAAATAAAATGTGTTACAGTTAAGGGCTGTGGATATATTAAAAATCCTGCCTGCAGAACTAATCTCTTCACATTTACTGAGTCTTTGTCACGTTTATTTCTGTCTGCACTCCATGTCAGTGGGGACGCATTCAGATTAAAGAGTGAATCGTCATCAAAAAAACCAAACTGCATTTTTGACAAGATTAGGTAAAGGAAAGATCAGGTTTATGACAACTTGGACCCCTCTTTTATAGTACTATCTTCTTTGTTGGTCGGGGTAATGTTGTACACTTCAAAGTTATTCAGAAAATGGTGAGAGATTATCCAGATGATCTAAATCACTTTATGTAAATGCACCTGAAATGTTGCTTCATAATCTCTCATTGCACATAAAGACTGTGCATTTCAAATTTGAATCAGGAAGTTGATCTGTAAGCTGTGATTGATGTTTATATCATGCAGTGGGATAGTTTCTTTGTTTTCTCCCCCAGGTAAGTTTGACTAACCTCTGATTTTGTATAAAACCTGTCTGATAGTCTGGTATCTAGACTGATGATATCAGTTCTGTATCCAGTAATTATGACAGTGTCGTCACCTCATACCAGCTCTTAAATAGTAGTGTAGAAAGCATTTGCGTGTAATCATGGTGAAGTGAAAGCTGAATGGTGGTGCTGGTGCTGCGAGGGGGAACTGAAACAGAAGAAAGCTCACCCTCACTTTTTATCCCCCCGATACGTAAGCCTGGTGAGGATCATACAGTCGCTTCTGTGTGTGCATGAGTGAGTGAGTAAGTGAGTGTGTGTGTGATTACTGGACCTACACTTTGTCCAGAGCTTATCTCCAATACTGCTGGACTGATCAGCAAAATTTTTTGTGCACATTCATGACTGTATGTTGAAGGACTTTTTAGGATAATCATGCATTTATGCTTTTATGGCTAGAGGCATTATGTTTTCAGGTCATCCTGCTCTTGCAAATAAGATATCTCAAGAACGCCTTTCTTTAAACTTGGTGCAAATGTTCACTTGGACTCAAAGATGAACTGATTAAATCGGTCCAAGGTCACTGGTCAGGTCTGTCCATCCAAGTGATGAACAACTGCTTCAGTTTCAAGTAAGGACAATCTATGTGCAGGCCATGTTTGGTAATTCCTGCTGGTTGCATCCGATAGTTGAACTGGCATTGCAATAGGCGCTTCACCATCTGTTGCTTGGTGGGGATCTGCACTCTACTGAGTGCGCTCTTATACTTCTGTCTTTTTTAGGCTTTTCCAAACACAAGTGATACCACTGTGTCATGTCAAATGGCAAACAATGATCAGTCAGAGAGCAATGTTTGGTCTCTCATGGCTCTTAGCCAAGACACAGCAAGAATTTCTGATTCTGTAATCTGACGCAGTGATTGCTGTAACTGACAAAAATATTGTGTTGTCTGAACCTGGCAGTAATCGGTGGAAATCTCTGAAAATATGGTATGGTTCTGTCAACATGTCTCTCATCCTTCAGTGCCAGAACAGCCTCAGCAATTAACACGCTTCCCTTCAGTTACTTGAAAAGCAATTTAGTTTCTTTTGTCACCTATCAGCCTTTGGATGGAGCTGAAACGAAAGGATTGGATTTAATTTACAAGGAAGTCTTTGTGTGTTTGGGATTAGCATATTTTAGGAAGGTCAAGGCTAAAGAGGACGTTTGAAAGGCCAGATCTCTACTTTGTTTTATCAAAGGTCAGTAAACAGGATGTGCTGACAAACTGCCTGGACTCGACCTCTGATATCAGGGAAGAGGATTCCCATGAGATTAGGCATTAAAAATACAAACACACACACACAAGTCATTAAGCTCTTATTAGCTGCGTCACTAAAAGCTGTACACATCAATACCAGGTCTGGGCTTCATGCCATACAGCCTCTACAAACCTGTGACACACCGGCTGATATTTAGGATTTACTGCGGGAATTCACCTCTCAAAGGAACTAAATTACCAGCCTGAAGATGTGAGGAGGCAAAGCGGCCACAAACAAGATAATTGTTGTCTGTTGGCGAGGGCTCAGTGAGGATGGGAGTTGAGGCGTTGATAATTCTTTCAGGTACAAGGCTTTGGTTCACTGTGATCTCAGTATTTTTATCTTCCTCATTCATATTCCAGACGAGACGCTCAGACTGTGTCAAATGGGCGATAATTACGCAGAGCTGAAAGAGTCTCACTCATACAGCCACTGTGATGTGACTGAGCCCAGTCCAGCTCTGCTGATGGGAAGAATGGTTGGACACCAACCGCCCACAATCCCCTGCTCTGTTTCATTACAGCAGCGGCGTGCCATTGGCTGGTTTTGGATGAAGCTGTGAGCTAATCATCTTTGCAACATAGTTCATCAGAAATAATGTGGAGGATCACTTTTCATTTTCTGCTGAAGTTGATGAAGAGCCCCTCCCCTGAACAGTGATTGTCCAGTCGCAGTTTAGTAACCAACATGAGGCACAGCAGGACCCTCAAGTTTTGGAGAGTTGTGCACAAGAGCCACATTCATTTCTGCCTTTCTAAAATGATCTTAACATAAGCTTGCTATAACTGTAACTGTTTACAGTAGCAACTTAACATGCCAAAGCCAAGGGATAGTGCATAATTAGGTAGCTACATTATGTTGTTGGTAACTTAAGTTGCAAAAGTCCTTGTTTAGTATTAGCACGTCCACTGTGTGGGAGCTGGTCCTGGACTTGTGTCCTGCTCTATACTGGATTTGGGGATGTTTGACATTTTTGGAATACAGCGCACAACAACTATACTCATAACTGAAAGAAATGCAGTCAAGGCATGGATTAATTGTGACACACCTGTTCACAGCGCACAGAGATGGAAAAATCTCAACTTTTCCAAATGCAGCAAGCACACCACAGGTCATGAGACAAGAATTAATCAATCAGCTTCACAGAACTTGCTTCACCCTTTCCGTTCAAGGAGGTAACAACATTCAGTTTAATGGTCAGCCCAACTGAAAATGAAAGAGCAGCTAATTATATTGATTCAGGAGGAGGTGTTTGAACAGTCAAGTTCTTAATATTTTGACAGCAAAAGAAGGAACAATGCCTGGAGATATATCAGGTCAAATCTTTGGATCACTGGTTGTGGTAGCTAGCATGAGTATATTCAGCTGCTCTTCTCTGGGGATGGTTATCATTAAGATTTTATCAATACTACTACTCTTACTGATACTGCTTATCGATCTGGTACTTTAACTATACTCATACAGGTACTTTTTCAAATTAAATCATGTTCCTGACATCAAAATACTGAGTGACGTTTGACAAAATGGTGAAGAATACAGGCATTAATCATTATCATTCATCCTGTCCTCTGTCGTCCTCCCTCTGATGGCGATGTGATTCACTGCCCGCAGAGAGGAGGGGCTCTCTGTCTCATCCAGCAGGAAGTTTACAACAGTTAAACAGTTAGACATCATACTCACAGCTTTGGTTTTACTTTGTTTCAATTTGCTATTATTAATGCGTTGTGCTTGTGTAAAACAGTGGTGCTGGATGAGAGACCGCAGTCAGAGCTCATTAAAAAGACACTGGCTACATGTTAACATGTTTCTGCTTGTTGATCAGGTGTGTTGGCTTTTTACTTGCAATGGTTTTATTGCACTTACTTTCAGTTTCAGAGTGTAGTTTTTGTCAATTTGATTAATCCTTGAGTTACTTCACCTGCTTAATTTCACTGTCTGTACCAGTGGAGCCTCAACTCTGCTGTGCACTGACCTTGATCCGTGTGTGTGTGTGTGTGTGTGTGTGTGTGTGTGTGTGTGTGTGTGTGTGTATGTGTGTGTAGGAGCTGTATCGACACAGGCAGAGAAGGAGAGATGCTGTGCTGTAGCCATGTGATAGTAAAACACCAAACCTTAAAAAGCGCTGATAAAAGGACCGATAATGTCGGAGCGTGTCGATACTCCAGTCTTTAATAATTCAGCCCCGGGCCCCATTTAATACTGTTTCAGTACCCATTCCTGCTCATTAGTGTCCTGTGCACCTGATTGCTGAGTAATGGTAGGCGCAACAGTAGCACAACCTACCAGGCATCTTGAATAAAAAGATGAAGGCAGCACAGCTGGTATATTTAGATGCAACATCTGGAAAGCCCCTTAAGTGAGACTGCAACTTATGAAAGAAGAAAGATCACTGTCTTTCATTGACATGTGGAAAGCTGAATTAATAAGCAGTAAAACCACTTACTTACTTACTTACCACTTACTGTGGGACTCTTTCTTGACACAGATGCAGTGACCTCCTGCAGCCTCTGCTGGTTTTTCTGACTTGCAGGTCATGAAGGAAATGCTCTGTGCTAGGATGACTTTTTAAAAGAAGTAAATTTAGGTCTTAGAGTTTAATGTTAAAAAATGTGAATTTATAGCTTGACAAATATAAAAGTTCAATAAGTCACTCTATTTAATTCAACTTGGCACACAGCTCTTTTCCAAGAGGCCCTGGGTTCATAAAAGGCCAGAGTTTGTTTCAACACCACCTAAATTGGTTTCTAATTACTGTAAACAGCATTCATTTAATCACAATTAAGATTCTCAAGTGTTGAATGTCAAAATAACAGTGTCAGCTTTCATTTAAATATTTATTAATTACATGAAGAAACAGTTGATCTAGCGTGAGTTTTTTTTTCCCTCCTCTTTGGTCGGGTCAGGGCATTAATTATTTCTGCAATGACAAAAAGAGAATTTTAAGCAGCTTATTAGTCTTTGCGGAACGTAAGTGCACGTAACAATGAATAAATGACCTGCTGAATCACGGCAGCTATTGAACACCTTTGAGGAGAATTAAAATGTGTTTGCAGGTTGTGCCTTCAGAGACACAAAGAGAAGAGAGAAGTAAGATATAAAAGAAGAAGACCAGTTACATCCCTTTATTGTCTTGGTAAATCTCTATCCAACCAAACATCTTCAACTCTCCTCTCAGTTCTTCTTATTGCCATATTAACACCACATTATTTGCCTTCCTGGCCCAAAAGGAGAAATAATCCATTAACCCTTTGAACCTGCAGCCACTGAAGCACAAACAGCTCCAGTCTGATTCAGTGGAGTCATTAGTGCCTCTGTTAATTCGACACTCAGCAGTTCGTCTCCTGCAGACAACAATTCACACAGCCTGTGGATTAAACAAGCATGTTTTCAGATACTGAGAAGAAGCTCATTACAGCAGCAGGAATCAGCTCGTCCTAATACATATGGAGTCACAGTTCAAACACAGCTGTGCAGGTCAAACATCACAACATCGAATCAACAGATTATTGGTGACATTTTGATGGGGAGCGCTGAGACAGTCCTGAGCTCTGCTGAATTTCAGCTCACAGATTAAAATGCTGAATTGTCGTATGATTGCTCGATCTTTCGCTGCAGAGTGCTGATGGGAAACGAGGTGTTTAACTTAGTCTGTGTCACTGTGACCATTAGGCCTGTCTCAATGTTCCCCTATAGCCTTAAGCACTGGATCCTTATGGACTTAGCTGACGTCACCTGGTAATACTAGAGTGAGAGAGACTACAGGCCTGGAATTGTATAGAGAGGAACAGCACTTTGCAGCATACACAAATGTGTCACAAATAATGCAAATACATACAAGTAACATAAAATATAAATATCTAAAGATAATTACCTAAAAAACAGGTACATGTATACAGAAATATAAACATTCAGTCAGAGGTTTCAGGGAAAAATGTACCATAATGTTTCAAAATCTTATTACTTTTGTTTTTTTTAATAAACTGAGTGATTTGGTAGAACATTCATTTCTCAAAGAAAAGCTGAGATCTCGGGTAGTGGTTTAGAAAATCACTCATCTACTAACCTTTTTTTTTCTTTTTTAAATGCTTCTGGAGCACTGTAAACGGTTGGTTGTTCCCTCAGGCAGAGTCTGCAAAAATGTGCATAAAGACCTCAAAAAGTCTGTGAGAGAGTCCTCATGGACACACCTCCAAGTCTGTGAGTCTGTGAGGGTGGACACTGGGATTGGGCCGTAGTGTCAGTCTACAATGAGTTGGACCCGTGATACTCACTCAGGCTGTCGCAGTTACAGAATTTCCCATGTGTTTATTTAGATTGGCGCCACCATTTTTTTTGTTTTCGTAAGTTGCCTCAGTTATGATAAATTACTTCTTTTATGATAATTTAAATAATTTGGTGCGGTACCTATAACTAGCTATGTTATCTTTGGATCCCAGCTCTCTGCCCAGTGACCAACTTTATGGTCTGAGCGAACTAGCTGCTGGGTGCTAATCATATAGTCATATAGTGCACAATGCTGCAAATGAATTTGTGCACATAGCAAAAGGTGTCCCACAAGGCTCAATCCTTTATACCAATGATATTACCCCAGCTGTCACTGGGTGTAATATTCATTTTTATGCAGATGACACCAACACTCTGCTGTAATTTCCCTCCAACACCGCTTTTCTGATATCAAAGTTGCACTCAATAATCATGAAGTGGTTCTCAATACAGACAAAACAAAATTCATGTTGTTCACCCGATCAGAAAATATTAACCTTGTCAGCTTCATCATCTCTACCAACAACGGTACAAATATTGAAAGGGTCACAGAGTATAAGTGCCTTGGTATTTGGGTAGATGATAAGTTAACCTTTAAATATCATGTTTCCAAGCTGGTGTCTTCTTCGAGGATGAAAATTGGTTTATTTTATAGAAATAGACTCTTCTTTCTGATGCATTGTAGAAAGCTGCTTGTTGAGGCAACTTTTTTATCAGTCGTAGACTATGGTGATGTTTTATACCTGCATGCCTCTGCTGCCACTCTGAAGCCCCTGAACTCTGTTTATCATTCTGCCTTAAGATTCATCACTGGAGATAATTATGACACCCATCATTGTGACCTGTATACTAAGGTTGGGTGGCCCTCTCTCGGTGTAAGACGTGAAAGACACTGGGTTTTATTTATTTATAAAGCTCTTATTGGTCTTTTACCTTCTTACATTAGTGCATTGCTTTCTTTTAATGTGGGCTCTTATCAAACTCGGTCCAGTCATTGGATTACGCTACAGGTGCTGGCTGTTTTTACTGAACTTGGAAAATCCAGATTTTCATATTGTGCACCTGCAACGTGGAACAACATGCAGAATCTTTATCCACAGGGCAGTTTAAATCTTTAACTGTATTACATTTTATTTCTAGGTTGTCCTTTTTTACCTGATTAATGGTTTTTCATTTTTACTGTTTTTATTCATTATTGATACTTTAATTTATTATTTTTTTACGTTTTTAATTGTGGCTTTTATTGCTTTTACCTCTTGTTGCCACTTTTTGTAAGTTACTCTGGCTTTTTCTGCGTCTAAGTGCTTTTATTTTTTATTGTTTTACGCAGCTACATTGTAAATGAGGTCTCTACCTCAATGTATCTCTGAGTTAAAATAAAGGTTGAATGAATAAATGAAAATAATTCCAACTTGTGGTGCCACAATTCCCATATTCAATAAAAAAATGATCTTAATGCCAAAATGAGCTTTAAATTTCAATGATCAAAATCAAAGGCTCAATCTGTGATTGTTTCAGTTTAAATTTTTTTCCTCTACACTCCAGCCTACTTGCAGCATCAAAGAAAAAAAGCAATAATTGACAGAAAACATAACATAGCATACCAGTTGTTGTATCACACTTGATACCATATAGGCTCTTTTGAAAGACAAATTTGAAAATGCAAATGAAAGTTGTTTAACGATAAACCAAGGCTCTGTTGATCTTTGTGAATTAAGATTAGCAATGGCATATCTCATCAGTGCAAAAGATATACTTTTAAAAATCGAAAAAACAAATGGAATCGTGACCTTAAAATCAAAAGTGTCTAACTTTTTGAAGCATTGATTCATTTATGTAACACACACTGAAGTGTAAAACAAGAAGAGAAAACAAAAAATCTGAGCGGTTGTTGCAGTTGTCAATAAAGTGGTACTTCAAAATTGTGGTTATTGTGACATCCCCCGTGTTGACATTTGAAGAGCTGCATATTCATCTTTAAGGAAGCTGTTGTACAAGGTTTCATCATCCAGGACTTCATTAGGTCTTGTTCAATTTGATGTTGCAACTGATGTAGAACATGTTTTTTGATATGCAAAATAAAAGTCGGTCCTGCAGCAGAGCCAAGGATGTTTAGCCAAAGTGTTTTTATCTACTGCTCCAAAACATCAAGTGTACTGTGATATCCAACTCTGTCACTTGGCTGGAATAAATCACTTATGTCCAATTCTGGGCAGATATTTTCCGATTTGTAGGATTTAAAATTCCAGTAATCATCATGTTTTATATTAAAGGACAATCACGCCAATAGTTCAGCATGAGGATTTGCATAGTACACATAGAAGGGATTTCACTAAGAGCACAATATTTACTGTCCACCATGTCGGCCATTTGAGTGAGCATAAACTAACCGCTGAACTGTTTGCTACTTGCCCAGCACCATACACGTTGGTGCCATACCACGCTTGGTGAAGAAAGTGGAGCACCTAGCAGAAACCAATGCAGCATAGAAGTCAGGAACTGCTGTGCAACTATTATTACAAGTTAATTATTTCATTATTTCAAGATAGCAAAGCATGTCAAATTGAATTCCTATTAAGTGTTAGCATCAAGCTAATGGACTAAGTGCTAATATTATATAAAAAATACATTCAGGACTCCAAATATTTATTCAGGAATCATTACAAAAAGAATGACGATACTTTAGATAATCTTTTTTTTTTTCACTGACTTCTATTTTTGAGGACCAGCTGTTTGCTGTCCTGTTTTAGCTCGTTTCATAGTTCTTCTGCGTCTTGGATCATGATGAGGATAACACAGTATCACTATCAAACCAATAATGCTGATTATACATTCATTGCATGTATATATCACCTACTCTGCCGCTGCTGCTGCTGCTTGAAACAACTGACACTCAGAGTTTTTGTAACGAAAACAAACTGCTGCATGGAAAATGTCCTTACCTGTTGTGGAATTGAGGTCAAAGCTTTCACAAGGTTTATTTTGTTGGCGAGTACAACAACGCCGAGTAGCATCTCACCGCTCTCTCTCAGTGGTCAGTAATGGATGTTTACGAGGGAGGAGAAATAGTTTGCTCTTGATCAGCCCTGCTGCTGTCAGCAGGAGATTGGTGGAGGGGAAACAAGTGTCAGTTGTGACAGGAAGGAGCCCTGCAGAGAAAAATGACTGATGCTGACAGGACAAAAGACAGAGGAGGAGTGAGAGACGGAGGACAGAAAACGAATTGATGAGAGATGGACAGACAGATGGACAGTAACAGGACAGCACAGACACAGTGATACAGGAGGAGAGGGAGAGGAGGAAATTACATATGTGAAGGAGAAATTTAATCTAAATGGAAAATGTAGCCTGAAGCAGTGCTAAATACATTAAGAGCAGGAAATTATGTTATTACCGCAGAGTGTGAAGCAGGTTATTAGAAATGAATAACTGTCCATATGTATATGTGGGCACTTTCCTTTTTAAAGGTTTGAGCCCTGGAACTAGAACAGCAGCAAGGAATTATTATATAAAATTATTCCAAACAACCTGTGATACAAAACTCTCTGACCAGTTTCCCATATTGAAGTCAGTTTGGTGGTCATTAGGAACGTATCTCAGTCTAAAAAATGAATCAAGGGTCTGCACATTTTTAACAGAAAGCCTGTCCTGTACTATACTAAGTTACATAATAGGGAGTGTAGTGCGAGGTCTTATCCCAAGTGACACGCATTGAGGCACAGCTTGTTTTTGGGGCTCACATAAAAAATGATGAGTGGTTTTACGAGTTGCAATATAAGTGCAATCATGTCAGATTGGAAAAGTCATGATAAAATTTACTCACATGGTGTGGCAAAGAAAATAAGCAGGATTTGAAAAAAAAAAAAGTTAAATGATAATAATACCTTTATTTCCGCTGAAAGATGTCGGGACAGACATGGTGCGACGTATTTCCTGCCACATGTTCACAGAAGAACACGTCCATTATAATCCAAGCTGCTACACTGACCATAGAAGTACCCAAGCTGGCATTTCACTCTATGTATTTCGCTATTAAATCCAACCTTGTCTTTTCTTGCATCTCCAATCTTTGTAGCACATAGTGCAGCATCCCTCCTGGTGTAAAGGGCCTCTTGTGTCAATGAATATACATTTACTTGGATACAGTGAAAAACAACAAGCAATATCTTTACAATGAGAAAATTCTAATCCCCTTTCTCACACTGGAGAATAGTGATTCTTATTGTTTTATTGATCAAAATTCAGAGAGTATACAAATGCAATTCACCATTTCCTTTTTAAAAACTGAACAGGGTGTGAAGGCTGATTTTAGCCCACATAATTTTCAGTGCACTGAACAAGCAGACAGGGGTTTGTTGTCTTGCAAGTCACATTATGAGCACTCCAGATATGACGGGAGTCGAACTTGTGACCTTTCATTTATTCCCTTAACCGAGATTCTTTGTCTGAACCTTGACTTTCTGCTCTGTCATGTCATGCAGTGATCTGTGGTCAGTTCTTTGTCCGATTAGCAGGTTCATTTCTGGGTCTCGTCCAAATCATGTTGTCAAATCGTTCAATAAACTGTAGACAGTCCCTCTGTCTTAATAGCAGGTTAGTCTGCTGACCATCTCCTCATCATTTTCACACTGTTGAGGCAGTTTCTCTCTTTTAGCAGTGTTTTGTTCCAGATGAGAGCAGCTGTCAGTCACAGCTGAGGGGTCAGAGATGCTCAAAGGTTGTTAGGACTGTTGAATTCTCCTGCTGTGAAGCTCAGGGTCTAATATCACGCTTCACAACACTCCTCAGGGATCCCCAGCTGATGCAAACCTTGAAAATCATTCAAACAGTCAGTCTGTTGTACAAACAGGTATTTAGAGCAAGCTGTGAAGTCAGTTTAGAGCCAGAAAGTCTGACAGCAACAACATAAAAATAGATGTAAATGATGCGTAAATCTATAAATGAAACACTACATGTAGAAGACTATTAATTTACTTAAGTTCTTTGAGCTTTTGGGGGCTTTAAGTTGCCTGAGTTTAGCCAAATCAGACCTCTTGTCAGTGTGTTTCCACATCGTGAGACGAGTCTCAGCAGGAGGAGTTGGTGCTTTTCCTGCCCTGCTGTGATGGTTCAATCACTGCTTTCCTCAGGCTCCTTTTCTTTTGCCCCGCTATCGTCTTCCTCTGCTCCAGGTGAGTCTGGCATTGCTGGTACAAGCTTTACTTTACACTGTTCTTAGCTCTGTGCAGCATATTCATAACAGAATATTTAGTAAAAATGATTGCAGTTTCAACTAGAGAGCACTTATTATTACAATTAATATGATGAACAATGTATTATAACTCAGTAGTCTCCATTCTACCTAATAACCCCCTCAAACACCCCAAAACTGTAAACAAAAATGCAAATACTGACTCCAGAACTCAGAAAACTTTAAGGTGACCTCCAAACTCCTGCCTACAGGTTGTATTTGACCCATCGATCCACCCCACCAGCTCCATAAGCAGACTTTATTTCCCCATGACATGGATGGATTTACACCGACATCACTTGAAAGCATGGCTGTCTCATACAGATGGTTAAGGGTGCGTCTATGAGATGCCAGGAGGTGTGACCGACCATCAGTATTTGACGACCTGGTAATCAGAACAGGCTGTCTGCATGATTGGAGGTCAGAGATGTGAAAGTCACTTATTACAACATCTGTGTAGGTTTATAATTTATTGTGGCTCCAAAAAAGAAAATGAAATGAAAATGAAAAATGAAATGACATTGACTTCCTGCTTTGGCTTGTCATTTCCAGCTGAATCTACTTTTGTTATACACTGATAAAATAAGGTGTGCGTCAGGCTGTATGCCACAATGACTTGAGTCTTTGGATTTTTTTTTTTAATTTAGCATGTGACTGCTTTCCATCAGTGATTACATTTTAATTACAATGTTATCGTAACAGAAATGATGAGTCCACATTGTGATTAACAGGAATTGCCCTTGAATGCAAACTTACTCTCTTTGATTTAACAATATTGTGTCTGCACAGATGGTCTCTTTGTGGAGAAGCGTTTTTGAAATGTAAGCTGCTGCCTCTCTGGACAAAAGCCTTTGGTGGAGGGAGCAGCCTGCAGCTCTTAACTCTTCAGTCAGTTTGCTGCGGGTCTCTCCTCTGGACTCCCCGCTGAAGACGTCCTTGGCGCTCAGCAGGACGGATTCAAGCTTTTTGAAAAGTTCAGCATATGGTAAATAAAGTTTCCTTGCTTGCTTGCTTCTAAATTTGGCTGCACTCCCTGACCAGCGAATGCAACACATAAGCTTTACGTGTACGGCAGCTTTTATTTCAAATTCCCCTGAAAAGTTGGAAGCACATTAAAAGTTTTCTTTGTCTTCAGGCCAAAATTAATTTTTCATCACCTCCATTGCTGTGTTCACTCATGAATGTATAGTCTGACAAAAAGTAGAGTCATTCACATACCGCTGCACAAGAGAGATAATTTACAGTACTGTATGTGACCAGTAATTAGAAGAGCTGCCACAAGTGTTTTTGTATTGCACTTGTGATGTTTTTTATTGCACTTAAATTACTTTCTGTCTGACAGTTAAAACAGTCTTCTCTGTCTGCAAGTCAGTGAACATAAACAGCTGTTTGTTTTATGCAAAAGCATCCTGTTGATCCACAACGTTTACAATTATCTCCAGGAATCGGCATTAACCAGTAACTATACAACAATTAACTATATGACCACCAGTATTCCATGCATGTCGCCCGTGGCCACTGAGTTTTATCCTCATACTCTGAGCCTTCGACAACACGTTACAGTTCCACAAACATCCAGATCCCAAACATCTTTTAGCTACTGATATGTAGAAACACAGAAGTTGTGTTTAATGTTAACTTAATGCTTAATTTATATTTTGGCTAATTGTATTTGGATTAATGAGATGACAATCAATTAACAGAGGAAGGATAATCAGCTGTGATAAGGAGGAAGGGGTGGGTTGTCAGTCTGCGACCTCATGTCAGACAGAAATGTTTGTTATTTTTGTTCAAAGTGAGAATAAATCAGCCAAATGAAGGCAACAGAATCGGAGACTGTGGTGTTGTGATTTGGACTGTTTAACGTGTGAGTCCAGAAACAGAGCCCTGTCAAGATGGCGCCGCCCTGCACAGATCAATGTGTGGAGCATGAACTGGTAGCTGGCGAGGTGTCATTTCACCTCCTGGGCAAGGCAACAAACCATGAGCCGCTCGAGGCACCGGCAGCCCCCTCGCTCTGATGTCTCTGATGTCTGTAGGTCCTGTTTGTGTGTATTTCGGGGGCCATTGTGTATAAGATAACAACATATAATTTCCCCAAGGGATTAATAAAGTTTGCCTTCTTCTCATTATCACTACATGCATGTCAGCCTATTGACAGGACAAACTGAATTTCTCTCAGGGAACATTTTGGCTCAGGATTTTCCAGGTTCTCTGTCTGAACCTGGACTTATTGCTGTTCCATCATGTCATTCAGTGATCTGTGGTCAGTTCTGTCTCCTAGTAGCAGGCTCACTTCTTGGTCTCATCAAAATCCATCAATTTTGTCAAAGCGTTCAATAATCTGTAGACAGTCACACTGTCCTAATAGTGGGTTGGTCTGCTGACCCTTTCCTCATCATTTCACACTATTGAGGCAGTTTCTCTCTTTTAGCAGCATTTTGTTCCAGATGAGAGCAGCTGTCAGTCACAGCTGAGGGGTCAGAGATGCTCAGAGGTTGTTAGGACTGTTGAATTTTCCCACTGTGAAGCTCAGGGTCTAATATCACGCTCTACAACACCTCTCAGGGATCCCCAGCTGGATACAAACCTTGAAAATCATTCAAACAGTCAGTCTGTTGTACAAACAAGTATTTAGAGCAAGTTGTGAAGTCAGTTTAGAGCTAAAAGTCTGACAGCAACAAATAAAAATAAATCTAAATGACATGTAAATCTGTAAAAACACCAAAATCCTGAAAGAAGATTTAATACATATAGGGACAGGAATAAGTGGATGGGGATAAGATTTTATTGATACCAATGCCATTATCAATTCTTCTTATTGGTCAGATTCTTTATTGATTTCCTTTTTGAGTCCTGATTAATTCTACTTGAGCTGGCTGTGACAGTCTGTCATCTAAAATGGAAGAAATTTGAGAATATTTGTAAAGCATTTGTTGTGGAAATTTTAATTGGTGAGATCTTGAAGTAAGAGACTTTAGAAATGGATTTTCTTTCATATAGTTTATTCTTTGCAAAGAAAGTCAACAGATATGCAGAGTGCAAGCAGTCAGCAGAAATTGCTGTAATTGAGCTTCTTTCATAGAAGAAGGAGCAAGATATTGTTGTAAGTTCCTCTTCTTAGAAAAAACTAAGGCTGCATCGTGCTAGTTCCAACCAGTTCTGCAGTTAGATAGAGACAGCAGAGTGCCAGACTGCAACATGCATGAACTTATACAGGCGAAGACAAAAGTACAATAGGTTACTCAAGGATCAGACTAATACACAAAGATCAGACTACCAGATTTCCCATTACAGCATTAATTTCCATTTAGTTTTCTTAGTCAAAGAAAAAAATCTGCTAATCTAGTCTGTGTGGTGCTGATGTGGTTCGGAAGTAGTGGCACTTGTGCGGAGAATGTCAAATACATGGCACTGCTGGAATTTAAGGCAAGCGGAAATCTCCGGGACTGAAAAATGAAGCCAATGCAGAAGTGCCAAAAACTACATTTCCATAAACGGCCACTTGACGTTGGCTCCAAGAACGAATCAGTCTCCATAGACTATTAAAATGCTCAACTGGCCAGTGGAAATGCATATGTTTACTGCCTGTTACACAAAACAGGGTCATAATAGCTAATTTCAATGTTCATGACTACTGCCAACAGAATATTTATATAACTCACTCATTTGAATTATATTTAGGCTCAAAGTCGTGCATGATTAAGGGCATGGCCACTTTAAATGACAGGTGGGCACTGTCACAGGTGGCTAGCTGCTAAGTAGCCGCTTCATTCAGCTGCCTCAGCTCCACTTTTTGCTCAAAAAAAACAAAACAAAAAAAAACCCTTGAAATCTATGGAAAACCTTAGAAACGGCTCAGTTGTCTCTTGTGTTGTGATCATTTTTTCCTCTAAGCTTTTGGCAGAAATTCCCTCTGAACAATATTTCAATCCTCTACGAGTTTCAGGTTTTATCAATCTTCATGTACGCCGTCTTGAATTACATTTTACCAGTCACACTAAAGGTAGCTGAACAGAGACATAATTACAGCAGTATATTTCTGTCTGTTTCTATTAACCTCAGTCCATTTGTCTTCTCTGCCTGAGCAGTCAGAGGTGCTCACAGATTTAACAGCAGGTAAACTCCTCTCTGTTGACTGCTGTGTCTGTTTCACTGTCTGCTGTGAAATTACTGCAGCATCTTGTTGTCTGTGAAAAATATCTGCAGGCAAATGCCGCTTCACTGAGTCTTTTTCTCTGTTTATCTCTTTCTGAGTGTGTCACAACAAACGAGATATTTGTTTTATCCTTTATTCACTTGAAAAGACAGATAATCAACAGAAACATCATGATAGTTTCATAGGTTGTTCTCAGATCCACAGAGGTCAATTGTCTTAGCTAAGAAATAAACTTCATAGCAAAACTGAGTCGGACTCAAAACTCAAGGTCCTATTTACTTTCATATCAGGAGAAATGAAAGGAATATGCACAATGAGAGATAAGCTCTTGGATCAACATAACATTTAAACCATTTGCTGGACACTCTGTCACAACTTCAGATAAACAGTAATTGTACATCCTTCAGATATTTGAGAAAGCTGAAGGAGCTCTGCTGTCTCTTATCTCAAAAGAGATGCCTCCACTTCTGAGGCTGTTTGTGTGCCAGTTGAGATAAACCAAACACAGCTTCGCGTGATTTTCATGTATATTTTTTGCTCATGTCTGACATTTTTTGAACGAATCACATCTGAGTAAAGTGAATAGAGATCTGAAGCCCGACTTTAACACAAAAGAACATTTCCATTTCTGAGGCTGTTAAATTTAAATCAGATACACTTCAAAAAGTGCAGACATTTCCCTTCTCTGGATGAATTCAGTATCCATTAGAGAGAAAAACCCCATTACATCCTGAAATTTAATTTGTGTTACTGTTATTTCCATTATGACAGCATGTGTCTCTCTCATCTCTGTCCACTCATCTTTTTAATTTCCCCTCTAGTACCAAAAGTCAATCAAGTACCATATTAATGCCTCTATAGCTAAAATATGACACATGAATCTTATTCTATATGAGGAAAAGGTGCACTTTTTTATTACTTGAAGAGGGGCATTTAAAGTTTAACACTGAAGTGATTTCGTAGTACCATCTCCTGCAGTGATATCAGTTAATTTCTTGTCTTTATAGTTGTTTCTCAGTCACCTGTGACCAAACTAGACTTTGCAGTCCAAAGTCCAAAGTTTCCTATATGAACCCCTCAAGTCAATTATTATCACAATAGTGGCAGATTTCCAAAGACATGGAAATTATTAATTGAAAATATGATTCACAGACATGTCAGGGCCATGTAAAGTGTCCTAGACACACAATATAAAATGACTCATGAATGGTTTAGGGGCGCATTGCCACAGACAGAGTCAAGAATTTTTATACCTTTGAGGTAGCCTAACTTTTAGTTAGTTTTGGTCTTTCTTTTAAAATATACAGTGCTGCCAGTTTTTATCCCTTAAAGCTATGAACTACCGTTTAATACCAGTGTGGGTCCCAGCTTCCCCAGCTGTGAGTTTGTATGAAAGCAGAAAGCTTCACAGCACAGCATAATGTTGCCGCTGTGTTTAACTGGAAACTATGGCTGGTTTAGTTGCTCCCAGGACTTGAAGAGATTTTGGTTTGGTCAAACACGGTCACACAGTCTTCTCTGCCTTCTTGGCAGTTTCCAGATCCTGTCCTGTACCGTTCATTATATCTCTTGACCCGCCAGTATAACTCTCTGCCTGCATCCCCTTCAGTTAGCCCTCCCGCTGTGTCAACACTGGATACCCCCCTGCCTGTGTCTTTGTTAGGTAACTGTTCATTGTTTCCCTCGTGTCAAGTTTTTGTTCAGTGTCCTGAAGTCACTAAACTTGTGTAAAATTGTATGAAGTCAAAGCCATGCAGAAGACTCAGAGCATCTTACTAAACTCCCAGCACACAGTTTAGACAGTGAGTTTAAAGCCTGTGGAGCCTTGAAATAATAAAAATGCATTTATGATATCAAAGTTGAGTTTCTCATTGGGCACCCCCAAGATCTGAGTGAAAATAAATGTTTATAACTACTAGATAAACTAGTTTAAAAAACAGCTGTTCAGAGCATTTGTCAAGACTGTTTAGGCATGCCACATAATGTTTTGATTTATTAATATCTCCTTCAAGAGTACCAGCACAGAAACCAAGCAACATATTACTGTCGACAGGGGGAGCAACAAATGCATTTTAGCCAATTAAAAAACAAATGACAAAAATTAATAACTCTACTGAGAAAAACAGAAAGTTTTCCTTGCAGAAAACAGGAGTTGCTTACTTAGTAGTTAGTTAGACCTTAGGTGAAATCCTATTTAATATACAATCTACGGTTAAAGTGAGTTGTTTTACCACACACCTTACTTCCCAAACTAAAAGCTCAGGCAGCTCAGGCTACAAGGACACTGAACAGAGGGGCAAGATGAGTTTTACACTTACACAATAAATTGATCAGCTGTTTATAATTGTTAATTATTTGTCAATGTAAAGCTAAGCCCATTATCCTGAAAAAAAAACACTGCTCTGAAAATGCTGCTTTATTGCCTGCTAGACTCCACTAATATATTGCTCAATTTATCCTTTATAACCATCTACTCATTCTAAAATATGAATTCTTATGACTCATAGAGAGGCACTCATTCAGTTAGCTTTCGGCATTAATTTTAACTTATGAGGAAATGAGTAAACAAAATCACACGTTCCAGACTGGAATGGAAAAACAAATGCTGAGCTCGCGTCTGGCTTTTCCATGAGTCTGCGATTTCTCTATAGATCGCTGCTGCTGAATTTGACAAGCATGAGTAAAATTAAATTCGTTTTTTAATCCCAAAAGTTTAAAACATACATCCTGAGCTCCCATCATGTCAATAAAGGAGTCAGCATCAGAGCGACTCCGCTGTTTCTTCCTCCAGAAGCTCCAGTCTGCCACTGACCCTCTCATGAAGACCTCCCCGGCTCTGAGCAGCTGTTGGCTCTGTGCCTCAGTTCCGCCTGGCCCTCGGTAAAGCCCTGCGATACACGTGAATGAACACAACTGAAGGTGAAGTCAAAACTAACAGAGTGAGCTGATAAACTCCTGGGCTGAGCATCTTACTCATTAGCTGGACTCTTCAGGATTTGCTGACTTTTGCTGCAGGATTTTCCAACACTGATTCGGGGTCTCGCCAACGGAACGTGCAGCTGCGCTAGTAGAACAGCCAATAGGAACACCTGGTCTGAGAGGACCTGTGGTTGGCTTAAGTCTACATTCACAGGCCAGAATCCCTAAACGCTGAAAACGGTGCCAAGAGGAGGTGCAGAAGTCTAGTTCCGTCTCAGACCATTTGATTTACAATATGCTGAAAGTTGTCTAGTTTCTCGAGTTTTAATCTCTGATTACATATCTTGTTCATTTTATGACTGAGTACAGTAAATATATCACATCACTCATTTTTCCTTACTTGCTGTGGGTCGAAGCAGCGGTAGACCAGGTAAAATTACTGTCTTTGTCCAAGGAGTTTGGAGCGATATAACGGCTTCAGTTCCCTGTTGTTGAGTTGGCTCAGACTCGAAGTGACAGATAAAGCCAGAAGACGGGTTTTGTTGCATCTGTTTGTGTGTTTGTTTGTGTGGGACAACTGCTAAAGATTGGTTCATGGAATTCATTGCATGATTTTCATAATAAATGTCTGAGTATAAGCATCCCCATTTCAAACTCATGCTATACTTCTATTTATTTTATTTGTCATTGATTGCTCCATGTAAGCCAATTTGGCCTTCTGGGACATTAAAACTTGACAGGTCTTCAGAGCATCAGTTGAAGAGCCTATCTGAATACGAGCAGGTTTAATTTGTGGGCTTTTCATCTGGTTGGGTTCAGGTTAACTTAGCCCTGGATCCAAGGGTGCTGCTAGTGGTTCTCACCGTCCTCAACAGGCTCATTCTCCAGAGTCCCTGCTGCAGGCAGCCCCTGCAGTCATCCAGCTGGTCTGACAAAAATGGTTTGTCCCCCTGCCTCCTCATTATCCAGCTATTCTGTTCTCCCCTCAGTTTTTCTATTTTTTTCCTTTATTTCAAATAGAATAGTTGGTGGCAGCTAATAAGATTCTGGCAAGAAATTAAACTGCATTGAAATGAATTCCTCCACAATATTTTCATCTTCCCCAGACTCTGCTGGCTGACCAACCATCCATCCCTCTGCCTGTCTGGCTTCATTTCTATCTTCCTGTCTATCTGCACACCATTTTGGCCAGCCAGTGCTCTGGAAGCTATTTGGGCACATTTTTTCTTCCCTTTCTTCTCTGTGCTACAACATAGTGGTGCTGATACAGAGGACCAGCAGTGACTGAGCAAACAAATATACATTTAGTAACACTGCATTACAGCAAAAGAACAGTTTGTGTAAATCTCTCTCTTGTGTGTAAGTAATTTATGAACTACATGATTAATTTCCTCACCAAAACTGAGCTGATGATTTTGGACTCAGACAAATTCCCTCTGAAAAACATTTTTAATGAAGGGGGTGAATTGAAGTGCTATTTTCAGGTTTAATGAAACGCAGGTCCCTCTGTTCCTTTAATGAGGCCATTATTACACAAAAATAGTGACACTCTGGTGGAATCCATTTACACTCCAGTTATTCATAGAGCTCTGATTGATAAGTTGATTAATTTCTTCTCTGCACTCATCAAAATTAAAATATTCCTTTCAGAGTATCAGGCTTCCTGGACATATTTATATAATTAATTCCTGCATAAAGCTTACTAAATATAAAGTAGAAAATAGTGTCTTTTCAGCCAAGGTAAAAATCCATGTGTTCCAGTAAACTGTGCAGAAATGATCAATGATCAATGCATTAGCGGGGAGGATATGGTCTTCCTGTAGTAAATGGATGTAATGTGCATCATTGACTGTTCAATATAATAAATGCATTAGTAACTGTAAATGCAGCCTTCTCCTTTTGACTTGGCAACATCAAAAATAATTTATTTTGTGCAGAAAATGAAGTTTACTTTTTCATTAAAGTAACAATTTGAAGGATTTTCATGTGTGTTAAGTCACGATCTATTGCCGAATGAGGTAACACAATGGTGGTTGAGCCCATGGCCCACTGATTTAAGTGTGAAATGGGTGTCTGTGGCAACAAATTTCAATATTTTGTAGCTTTTTGTGTTTCTAAAGCTGCAAAATATCAGTAGATGAGTGACAAATACTGTTCACTGTTGTCTTTCTATAGAATGTTGAACCAAAATGGGCAACATAATCAGGATTTTTGTGAAGCTGTAACATTGTGTTGAGTAACTTTTTATGGCCACAGGCAACGGTTGATGTCGAATCCCTGTTAGTGACTCATTTTCCATCGACCAGCAGTGGTTGTTCTGCCCTAAAGGCTAGGCGTCTTTTGCTGGTCTCTGCAACCCTTGTGAGTAAACACTTGTTATGGCCAAAGAAGAAAAATATCAGAGACTACAGACGTGTTACGAAGGTGTGGCCGAGGTGACAACTGACTGACGCCACACAGGCAAGACTTGTTTGGATCTCTTTCCTGTTGATCCCACTGAGCATGTCGCAGCTATGTCACAGTTTTGATCCGTCCTCCACATGGGAGCAGAGTGTTTTACTCACCTGACTTTTTTTACTTGTTCATATTTTGTTGATTTGGTCATTTTACTTGCTTGCTTTTTGTGCCTCTACTAGTATGCTGGGTACTTAGCTGGGTAGCCATTTGAAAGTAAAGTCCAAAAACACACCTGCAATTACTGTGTAGGTGCCACCAAGAGAGTAAAACATCTATTTTCGGAATATGCCAATATGCCAGTTTACTGTTTAATGTGATGGTTTCTAAGACTTACTTCCTCTTCAGCTGCTATTTTGATGTCTGTTGTTGATTTGACAAAGCAGAGCCAGTAGAGCAGAGCTATTGTCTGTTTCTGTGTAATCCAGCAGTAAGTGTGTTAATTCCTGGAAGAGACGAGCTGCAGTGAACCGACCAACAACTCGACTGTCTACAGCTTCCAGGAGGCTGCTGCCGGTCTGATCAGCTTTGTTCCAAAACAACAAAAAACCTGAAATGCCCTGAAAGAGAAACCAACAGGATTAGTGAAGCTGCTGTCTAGTTGTCTAACCATCAGTGTTTCAAGGATAAAACAGAAGAAAAGTCATACTGAGCTCACTTTTAATGCCGTTTGGATCTCCTTTGTTCTCTGGCCTGGTTTCATAAATCCAGGATTATAAAACACCTTGAGGCTGTTTTTAACTGTTATTGAAGCAGGCGTGTTGTGTAAAAACATTCATATTTATAGCATCAGTCAAGAGGAGTACCTACAAGGTGAGTGAAGGTTGGACAAGATCCACACACAAAGAATCTGGTCAGGTTCACCTTGCCCTGCAATCTGAGCCGGAGCAGGAGGGACTCAGTGCCTTGCTCAAAGCTCTACATCAGAAGGAGAAGCAGAAAACTTTCCAGAAGGCAGAAATGACCTCAGTGGTTGATATATTTCTTGTGAAGTAGACTGGCAGAAGCTGATGTCGCTAATTTTATAATGGTGACTTTTCAAACTTCCGTGGTAAATTTACAGATTGACATAAAAAAGGCCAAAAATCAGCAATGTCCATAAATAAGTCTGCATTGATCTTTAAATCTACGTGGTTGGGTCTGACAGGAGCTGTTGTCCACAGCTGCTGTATACTATATGAAAAGCTTTTCCTTCAGTTCCATAAGTCCCTGCAGCCATCTGAAGTCAACAGGACACATATTGGTTGTTGACAAGTCTGCAGGCTTTGATTTGCCATGTCACAGTGCAGTACCTTTACTTGTGTCCGTCCACTGTGTTTGCCATCTTTAATTAAGGTTCAACTTAGGTGTGAAAAGTATACCGATATCAATATGCCCTAAGGTATGAATTTTGACCATACCATTTAACTGTGGTCAAGCCCTCTCTTTGCTTGACCAAGAAATAATATGATAATAACTTCCTACAAAATGTTAAAAGCCCAGATAAATCAACCAATAATGTCAGAACATTCCCAAATGTGAAGATATATGGCAATCTTAAGCTAAACAGTCTGTATACCTAGCTGTGGTTTTAGCTTGTGTGGAAGAATTCACTATAGTGCACACATCAAAGAGGAGGAGGAGGGGGCGGTAAAAAAGATCAGTGCAGCATCCTTTATATGGACATGGTTTGATTTTCAAACATCAGACAACAAGCAAGAAACAACAATCTGCAAATCATGTGAGCGGTTAATTCATGGCAATACTTCATATACTTGAAAAGGTTTTTAATTTTTTTAATCATTATTCCAGTTTTGCACATTAGATATTCTTAGAATACCCCTGTACTGTGTGAAATATGTCCTAGTAATAGAGTTAAGTGTACAGTAATAGTTCCCTTTGGGTCTGCTGCCCAGTAATTAGTCAGTGAATTGATTTTAAATTAATTTCCGTCTTGCATTCGTTCAGAATTGTAATCAGTGATGGACTGTATGTAAGTACATTTACATGAAGTACTGTACTTATTTTGTACTTTACTTGAGTTCCATTTTATCCAACTTTATGCTTCTGTACTACATCCCAGAGGCAAGTACTATATTTTTTAATCCACAAAATGGAAAAAAAGGCTGTTTTCTGACTTTTTAGAGATACATGCTTCTCACAGGACAGTGATGCTACAGACATTTGATGGTTTTATACACCATGATGCATTGCTGTACATTAAACTAGCCAACAGTGGCCTATAAAGTAGTTAAAATGAGCTCAAGCTGAAACACCTACAGCAGCAAACAGCAGTAACATTAAAGCAATGATATTAACCCAGAAACATCAGACATAATAACCCTGACAGGGAGTATTTTACTGCAATATGGATACTTTTACTTTAAATATATTTATCTGATAATCATGTCATGTCATGTCCATATATTGTCTGGACAGACAGACTGGTCTCTACAGAGGACGCTGTTGCGAAATGAGTGTGCGCACATGACCTCATGTTCACATGCAACGCAGTTATGTTCTCTGAGATACAGATTCTAAACAGAGCTGCACATTTGTGCTCATCAAATGTGATAAAATACTTTTATTTCATTCTCACCTCTGTCAGACACAAAGTCACAGAGCCCTGGATGTGTCTGTTAGCAGGACACAGACAGACTGCAGCTCAGCTAACATCAGACAGACAGAGAAGAGGAGCATCAACTTAACATCACTGTGAATGAATGATATCAAACTTGGAGACGAGGAAACACAAGTTTACCTGATTACTGTTCACTCCGTTCACTCTTGATATGTTATTTTGTCTTTAGTTCTGCTTCATCCTCTCATCAAAGTTGTAAACACTGACACCCTCTTTGATGCGAGGGAGAGGTGGGGCCCTTATGTACCTCGCAGGGTCCTAAGCAACTCGTGTAGTGTGTGCACAGGGCCAGTCAGCGGGCCACACCCTATGATTTATATTTGTCTTCAGGCAGCCCTTTTTCACTTTGCACTGCTGCACATATGGGAACCAAAATAGCAGGCGTCCTTTGAGAGGCCCAGACAGTCCTAAGTTCAGGATGTGCTGCCTTGCACTTGTCATTGTGGGCCAGTGCTGTGTTAATTAGTGAACTTTAGAGGTGTTGATAGGTGGATTTTTTTGTACTTTGTACTGAGCCAGATTTGTTGTACTGTACTATGGAGACATTAGACTGGTATTAAGCTTACTATCTTACTCTCATGAAGAAAGCACATAAGCCAAGCTAGAGTGTATTCATAGGCTTCATTTAACCAGCTAGTAACCTGCCTTCTTAATCTCTTAAAAAGAGTTGGGTAAGATGTAATGCTTTTTTGAAAAAATGTCCAGTCTTCTCAAAGACTCCTTTACCCATAGTGGTACTAAATATTCCTGGCAGTGTACAGTAAAGTAAATTTTAAACTCTTTTCACAAGGAATAACCAAGATCACAGCTGAAGGGGAGTCCTGGCAGGAGAGCGGTTTAGACTGTAACTGCAACGTCCCTGGTTCTGTTCCTTCCAGGCACCTTCGTTTAGGGATGTCCAGATCCGATATTGATATCGGATATTGGTCCGATATCAGCCAAAAAGCGAGTATCGGATTTTATCGGACTGCATCTAAAATCTCAGATATAAGCGCTCCGATAAGCAGTCCATTTTCTGCTCCAGCATTTCTATTCATAGGTGATTCTGGTTGCTGACTATTGTTCTCTGTTTGAGTAACATCACTTGATCAAGCCTTTTCTTACATTCCACACTACAAAATATGTAATAAAAGTATGTATGATTCGTGCTGATATCGTATCGGATCGATATCGGTATCGGCCAATACTCAAGGCTGCAATATCAGTATTATATCGGAAGTGAAGGACATCCCTACCTTCGTTGCACTTTGTCTCCCAATCTCTCTGTCACTCTCACTCTCTCTCTCACTTTCTTTTCAATTATTCAATTATTTGCACATTGGATTAATGGTTGTGTAGGTAATAAATGGATGGAAATATTTTGTACACAACAAAATGAAATGTTTTCTTTTGTCAGACAAGATGAGACAGTAGAAAAGTAAACACCGATTATGTGAACTGTGCTTCACATAATGATATAGATGTACCAGGAACATTATACTTTCAATACTGATCTCCAAATACACAGATTTTGTTTTTCAGGGGCCAGCAGTGATTAAGACGTGTGGCTGCAGATGGACAAGAACCTGTCAGCTTAACAAAACCTCATTTCTCTCCTCTGTAAGATCTGATGAAGAGCCACTCACCTGTAGTCCACCCAGCCGAACCAGGGAGTGCCTCTCTGAGGAAACCTGCTGCTGTCTTCATCATCTGACTGTCAGCCTGCAGGCAGTTCACACCATCTGTCAGGTAAGGATTAAACAACGCAGAAGTGTCCATACCCAAGGCTCTCTAACTCTATCTAACAATCTCCTTTTTCACACAAAACCAGGCAGCAAAAAAGACAAGTGCAGATCTAGTTAGCAGGGGGCTTTTTGTGCACTTTTTTTCAGTCATTAATTCTTAGAGAAGTTCATTAAATTCAGACAGCAGTGGTAATTATATGAGTCGTTAAAGTGCATGGCTGGTGGGTGTTTTTCGTCAATCCCTGATTAATATTACATATTCTTAGATTTAATCTCTTCTGATAGGGACTTGATTAATCATCGATTGTCAGAGGATTGGTGCCAAAAGTATGTGAGGATAATTCAAGTGCTATTCAGTTGTTTTCAACTTATAATGGAATACTTTTTATTTCATCATATCAGTGTGTCTAATTACACAGTGGAGGGAATTATCATCAGCTACCAATCACTGGTTTCCAAAGCTGGGCAGAGTTAGTAAGGTCTGGTGTATGTATTCTGTTTTAATACTTTGACCCATGTGAAGCTTGGTGCCACACCATTATTCTGGGCCATCCCAAAACCCATTGGTCCAAAAGCCCATTTGTTTGACAGCCTGTTATCCTGAAATCAAACACCCATTGCTCTGAAAAGAACCTCAATCCTAATATCTAACAACTAATATCAGACATGTTTAATGTTGTTGGAACAGCCAAGACTAAAAGACTGTAGATTGAGTTTTTGATCAGCTCAATGTAGTTTTATGATATCACACAATCAGAGATCTCACTGCCTACCCGTCGTCTGGGGATGCCTAAATGCAAGGTAGTTGCTTGAATGGTGGCAAATACAATCCCGAACAAACCCTATGCCCACTGAAAAGGTGCACCCCCATCCCTGTGTTCTTGTCAGCGGTAGGAACACAACTTAAGCATGTCACCACCCCAGTATGAAAGGCAGCCCTAAAGACTTCGGATTGGTTCTGCGCTATAATCGTTTCCACCCAGTTTTAGCAATGAAAACTGGGAGATTGTCCACAGTCTCTGAAGCACCAACTGGTGTAAAACACTCATGATTTTATTCCAACATTGGAAATTTGTCTGTTACAGTAAAATCACTTGAAATATTGTTTGGCGTAAGACCAGAAAGAGTGTCTATATAACTCAAAACCCCTGCCGATTCAGCAACAACTAACAACTGCAGAGAGAGTATATATTTTCGGAGCAATGCAGTTTTTAGGCTAACTAGCTGTCAGACAAATGGGCTTTTATCCCATCAGGACCTTTTTCAGACTCTTGAGGTTTTGAAATAATAGGCCATTGGAACAACGGGCAATCCCCATGAAATTTATTGTGGTACATGACTCCAGCAAAAATGGTAATTTTGCTTTTGCCAGAAGTTAACACACCTATATTTAGTCTCTGAGGTCCAAGTCCAGTTTTGTGTTTGTTTTTCGCAGATACAGTGCACTGGCACTGGCACAGGTTGAATAGTCAAAGGGGATCTATTTCATTCGGGGACACTACTACAGTATCTTTGCATGATTCATAATTCAAAAAAAGATCTCATACTGGCCCTTTATGTATCTCCTCAGTTCATCCTCTGTGTGAAACAGGCCTTTTTAGCTCCTGTCTCTTTAAGGCCTCCTCCGTGAAATAGAATAAATTACAATAATTGTACATTGTACAGAATACAACAAAATTAGGAAAATAAAGGCCACATTCTTTTGATTGGCCAACTTTTGGAAGCAGAGGGGCAGCAAATGTAGCAGCAGTTAGCTGTGCAGCTAGCTGTCCCTGTGTTCAGTCTGCTCGGGACGATAATCAAACTCCCATTATTACAAAGAAACTGGGCTTGTGAACACACACACACACACACACACACACACACACACACACACACACACACACACACACACACACCACTCCCTCCAGCCTGCTCCTTTACCTTTGATGCACATTGACAAGGCTACAGGGCAAAGCCATCACCTCCTGAAGGATTTCTGAAGGTCATAAACATATGCAGTCCATTTGTCTGTTTCCCAGTTCGGGAACCACTGTTACAAATGCTCACTCTGTGTGGATGAAAGGCCAAAACGTCAAGAAAAAGATTAGTTTTCAGATTTAGCCGACTAAGTGTGGACATTTAACATTACAGTGAAACCAGCTTTTACCCCCCCCCCCCAAAACCATGAGTACTAATCCACAGGGAGCCGTTACATTTCTTATGTGATTAGGAGCTGTTGTGCTTTATGAGCTATTTCTGGAAACCACAGCAAAAATGCATTTCTGCATTATAGGTGCTGCATTACTCAGTGCTGTTTGGCTCAAAGGAGTCTTTAATTTACAGCAGACAGAAGGGCAACCCTCTTATTCCAATCCTTTCTACCCACAATGCAATGCATCAGTGTACAGTACACAGAAGAGTTGACTTCTCTCTGAAACTCATTGATGTCTCTCACTCTTTTCTGGCTTCTAGCAGCTTGATCTCTGCTCTGCTCTCAAAGAAACTGAGTGTCTTTTCTGTTTCAGCCAACTGGCCGGTCGGTCAGGCAGCAGGCCTCCAACAGCCTGCAGCTGCTGCTGTGAATATAAAGTGGAGTCAGTGGGCATCAATCACCAGCTTGCTCCATCTGCTATTCAACATAAATACAAACCCAGACCAAAAGATGAGGGTGCAGCTCAGGAACAACTCAAATCATTCATCAGCAAACTCACTCATCATGTCAGAGACACTTTGAGCCTTTAATGTTTCAGTTTACTCCATTATCTGTTCCACTCACTGTGGCTTTGACCCCCTACAATACAGACTGATGGATGATTCTTTAGTCAAGAATTTAGGGCTGTAGCCAAGTCAGACATTTGAATGTTTAATATGAAGATTCAACTAATCTTTACTGTTTTCACTTTACTAATCTCGCCTACATGAGTCTCATGGTGTAGTCAACCTCACATTTTAAAATCTGTCTTCATCATCTGTGATGTGAAAACATCAGATTTCACACAATCAGAGAAAGTAAAAGTATGCGTCCTGCTCATAGTTCAGGTATTAAGTTAGGGTGCTGTACAGAGCATTTGTCTTAATGGGCTGCTGACAATACCGTCAGCCAAAAGAGTCCATCACAGTGAACAGCCATTATCAGTGAGGTCAAAAAGTGGTTTTAGCTGACTTTACTGACAATCATCATGAGAGCAGGGAGCGTTGGAGCAACTGACTACTTTGCTTTCATTGTCTGGCTTCACATTGCCTTCCATTTCTTTCACCTTGCTCTGCTTCTCCATAATAGTTTTGTGGTTTGAGTTTGAATCCTTACCATTGTCACTACTTTCACCCTCATTTCTTATTCCACTTATGGATATTTAGAATAATCTCTTATCTTACACTGACAGATCAGGTGCTCCTTGTCCTTCATATGTTTTCTTATTTTTCTCCTGATCTGTTTTTCTTTTATCCACATCAACTTTAATATCAAAGCATTTCTTTTTCACTTGTGACACAGGCCATTTGTCCAGGGACACAACATGCACTGCTTTAGTTATTGCAGCCCAAGGTATTACTTTTTATGAGTCACAGTGAGCCTTCTCTGGCCTCCTCCTCGGACATGGGCAGTGCAGCGGTTTGTCTACAGTACAGACTGACCGGGAAGAAGCAGTGCTCGGTGCTGGTAGAAAGCTGGTGAAACAGAGAAATAAAACATTATCTCCTGATTGATTCACAGTGGTTACGCTCGTTATATAAATAAACATCCCCAAACACTGCAGCACCACCTGATTCTGTTGTGATGTGTCACTGTTGTGATGAATCCATTGGAATAATTGGTTTTGCCACAAATTGTCATTATTTTAAATTCTGGTAGGACCAGACCTATAAGTCACATTTCTACCCTTGACACCCGTACCTACAGTGCATACACCTAAACCTTAGATCTGTTTTGTGCTTCTACTGAAGACAGTACTCAGTATTAAATGAAGGCAGGGTTGTTACTGTGGCTCCAGGGCTAACCCCTTTCACTTTTTCCAGCAGTTGGGAAACAACAGATAAGACTCTTCTTGGTCTTGAGAAGCTGCATTATTTATTAACTAACACATTTTAACCTATACTGATAGTTGATACAGTCAACCTATTCCTCTCTTCCACTTGCAGTCATCATCACTTTTCTGCAAAAATCAGGAGAAATCCTACATTGGTGCACACACAAGACGACTCTGATTCTCTCCTATGACCAGTCAGCGGGCTGCAGTGTTTTAACTCTGCCTGTTAGTATCGGCTCAGCATGTTTGGAACCTCAACAGAGCGGCACAAAAAACAGGATGGAGTGGAGTGGCTCTATAGGTATCATCCACAGCTGTTACCAGTGGAAATGTGAAAATAACAGTTCTGATCTGGCATGAACTGAACCGAATTGGACTACTTGGTGGAATCACGGCTTTACTCTGCTGTTAAAATTACTGACAGGTAAAATCATAAAAAAAAAATTGCTGTAAAATTTTGTCACAGTGAAAACACGACTTCCATGCATGTTGTATGTTAGACAAAGCTCTTATCTTAATCTTTGAAAACAAACATGACAACAGACACAATGATTAACATTAACAGGATTAGACAGTACACACAATACAGCTAACTGACTCAAATGAAAAGCAGGGTTTTTTATCACTATTTATCCAGATATCACAGAATTACTAACAAATCCAAATAAATATTTTCAATATTCATATTCATGTTTGTACATGAATAGATTTTCCTAAATATGTATGAAAAAATGTTCCCAAATTTGCTGTTAAAGACAGAGTTAAGTGTGTGAAACGTAACCAGGCAAACTAAACAGAGACACTAAAGATTAAAGATGCACCCAGCATGAATTCATAATTACAGATCATGCACATCACACTCTCCTACTTAGTTTCAGTTTTGTGCACACTCAGACAGCCTCTCTCTCTCCACATCAGCTCATTTTCATGCTGCTCTCCTTTCTGTTTTCAAAAGTGCATTCAGGTCTGTGCAGAAGTTACCATGGCAAAGAACAGAAACACTCCATTGACGATGATGTGGTGCAGAAGTAACGTGTTGCCTCTCCACGGGGATCACTGGTTCAAAATGTAACTGGCTAATTTGGCACTACTCAGTCTGTGCATCAACTTTTAAAGGAATAGTTTGGATTATTTGAAGTGTGGCTGTAAAAGACAGAATCCTGCACAGGTCTAGTTTGCAAGCCTGCACCCAAGAAACTGAACTGACCACTACGTGTAGTTATCTACAAGTAAAATCTGGACCCGCCTGCAACTATTAATGTAAGTCCAGCAACCCGGCCCATGACAACTAGTAACTGACATACAGTTGCTCACTTGTCGTTCATTTGTGTTCCCGATCAGTGAGGCACCTGTGCTCCTGCAGCTGTCGATGTTTTTCTTCAGTGACAATGTTCCTCGTGACAATGTGACAGTGACTCAGTGTGCTTTGACACTTAATATGAGCAGCAAAGCCACTGACAGTGTTATTCTTACAGTCTCAGATGCCACCAGATTACTCCCAAATATCAGACTTAGCCTTTTATGATGCATTGTCAACAATTTGTTCTTCTCTTTATGTCCTCTGTTTTAGCTGTCAGTCAAAAGTCAAAGGATGTGTTACAGACTTTCACAGTTAAAAAAAATCCTAGTGGCTGATTAGGCTTGATATTATTATTATTATTATTATTATTATTATTATTATTATTATTATTATTATTATTATTATTATTATTAGTAGTAGTAGTAGTAGTAGTAGTAGTAGTAGTAGTAGTATCATTAAAATACTGCATCATTTTAATTTCTGATCTCTCAAGGGAAAAATAAAAAAAGGATATTATTGTATAATACAATAATATCCTTTTTTTCTTTTTTGCACCACTTGAGAATAATACAGTACTATTGTATTATTCTCAAGTGATGCAAGTCTACAATTAGTTCATTTTTACCTGTGCGCAAGAATTAATATAAATAAATTTTTTTTTTACCCATTACATTTTTTTTTTATTACCTGATGGCTACTTGGGCATACCTGATCCTGTGCAGGACTCAATACTTATCCAGGGTACTTATCCATTGTCAGATTATCATCTACAATAGATGGCAGTTGTCACACCTCCATTTGGCAAAGCAGGAGGTGTACCGGTGTAGAAGGCTGAGTGATATACTGCTGTGTACAGGGTCAGTAGCAATATTTTAACCACCTAAAAAAATATGTCAGTGAAGGAGTAAGGTGTATTTAGAATAGTTCCACAGCTTTCTCTTGTTGTCGGACAAACGTTTCAGATGGGAAACCACCGTTGCACGAGCCAGATATCACTCTCTGCATCGAGTAGTGTCTCATGCTTGGAAATCTCAAAAATTAATCAAGGCTGCACCACTTTCACCCATGAGGATATTTCCCCACATGCTCTCACTGTTAACTATGGTACAGATTAAAGCACAGATGAATCTAAGCTGCCTCCACATTTTGGTTTGACTTCCCTCTGCTGTCAAAATGTCCAAAACGACAAGACAAGATGTTACACTGTCCAATAAATGAGCTCCATCCAGGTTTTAGTGGAGAGACAAATTTCTGCCAATAAAAGCCAGTCAGTGCTTTGCGAAGGAGGGAGGCTGAATGGCACTATCGTGTTTGGCAATGAGTCACTTCTTGGCCACAATCTCCACTGGCCTTCAGCTGTATAGTATTCATTAATATGACCATAATATGTCAAAGTTTCTTAACTTCTGTCTTTAAAGTCTTCTTTCTCTGTAATAAAAGTGGTTGCATTTTTACCAAACATTTCTGTAAAAGCGCAGCTTAGTCAAATAAAATGAAAAGAGACATTTCTCTTTGAAATGAAACAATTTGCTTTTCCCCACATTCCCCGTTGTGGCCCAGTTTCATTCACACCTGCCAAATGGTTTTATAAAAACGTTAACATTCAGCAACAACTATTGTTCCCTGAACTAAACAAAATAGCATTATTCTAGTGTCATAGTCCTCTTTAAACAGAAAAATATATATATATTTTTTTGATAATAAAAGTACAAAACCTGAGATGAGCTGCTTGAAAGAGCATCAGCCTCTATCTGTGGTTCCTTTCCCTGCTTCTAACTTTTGGGTATTTTCATTTTCAATTTTATTCGTATCTCTTTAACTCTCCTGCTGTTTTTTGTCACTGCTTGTGTTTGACTCTCGGGGTGTATTTTTAAGTTTCAAATCTTTCCTGCGACCAGCAGCCTGCTGTTTCCTCTTGGGGTGTTTTTTTTATGTATCTCAGGTCCACATAGTTGCAGAATCTGTCACCCGTCTGATTTGGACATTAAACAGCCAGCTGGTTTCTCTGTGTGAGGTGTGTCTGCGGGCCACTGAGGTGTGTGACACTCACGTTGAGGGTGTGTGTTGGTGCTCAGTTTGATCCCTTGTTTCTCGCAGACTCTGGCTTCAGTGTTATCTGATTCCCCTGCTGTGTTTGCTCTCAACAGGATTTTTTATCATCTGATTCCCCTGCTGTCTATACTCTCAGTAGGTTTTCATTATCAGATTCCCCCGCTGAGTCTCTCTGCTCACCTTCCCCTCTCTGCTCTGTTTTCAGGGCTTTTTCTTGACCAGAAAGCCCTCTCACATTAATGTATTCAGTTAATATTTGGTGCTGGACCTGATCTGTTCAACATGACACCATAACCTCATCCCCAGGCAGTTCTCTGTTACGCAAATTGTTCTGAAACTCCTGCAGTGTATTGATTCGTTGTTGCTTTGACCCACCTGTTGTAATAATAACCAGTGTCACATTTACTCTTGACTTGTATAAAGCCAGTAGCCAAGTTTCCATTCAAATTTAACTGACTTTCCAGAAGATTTGCAAAAGAAAATGTGAGTCAGTTGCAGAAGAAGAGGGTGCAATGATAAAATAATGATGGAAATACGGCATTTATGTTTATGCCATTTTGGGAAGCTTACAGTCTCCTCATTGCTCACATCTCAAATCTGATGTTCTTGTCTTTTCACTGGAAGCTTAAGTAACATTTAAGTCATATGTGTCACACACATCATGAATCATTCACTAAGTCTGTTTTCATTGCACTTTGTTGCATTTTATTTAATATTTTGACCAATATCTGGCATTAACACTAAAACTGACATAGATAAAATCATCGAAACAATTGGATGAAAACACACTGTTATTATATCCTCCAGGCGTAGGTCTTATCTATTCAACCAATTAGCCTAACTAATTTTGTGCACAATTATGAATGTATGTTCAAGGACTTCTTGTGATTGTAGTTGTTCACAACTTCTGAAAAACCTCGAAAAGCCTCTTTTATTGACTGTTCTGTTGGCTGCTGGCTCCTGACTTCTCTTCACCTGCTGATAGGGGCAGCAAGTTATCAACAACTGCTAAGCTAAAAACAACTTACCTGCTCTGTTGCAAATCACATTTTGGCCTTTGTTGTGACTCAGAAACTGACATCCATTGAAAAGTTTGGACTCGTCATAAACTGGTGCATCTGCAGTTTAATTCCATATCTGATATGTTATGATCCACTAAAATTTTGAACAATACAGAATGGATAAATCTGTGTTTTGTTGGCTACTGATGATACTGATGTCACTACAAAAGCAACAGTAGGTTGCTTAATTCTGAACCGATTTTCATGAAGTTCAATATGATAGAGGTTAGTTGTTGGAGGTAAATTCAGTAACTCTGGACAGATAAAAAACCTTAACTCAAAACTGTGCTCATCTCTGCTGTCATCTGGCAGTTGTGGTGGCATTGCAGTAGATGCCCAGCCATGTTGCCTGGTGGAGATCTGCTCTCTGAGTTGGATTGGGTGATTGGAGGAATATATTGCCAGTCGGTGATGAGCTGAATCCATTGGCAGTTATTTTTTTGTTTCGCAATAAAAGGGGTGGTGGTGGGGCAAATATATTGCCAGTTGATGGGCTGATGGTGGTTGGTTTGAAATTTGTAATTTTAATTTTGACCTGACCTCTTGGCCAGAAGAAAACCGAGGCCCTTTGGGATCATATGATAGGAAAAAAAAAAAATACTGTTATGGAATTTTTTTATACTCGCACTATTATTCTGCGAACACAGAGCTAAACCTAAATATTTGGAGGAGCGCTCACTGTTGATTCATTAATGGGAACAAAAAGACTAATTTACTTAATCTTCTTACCCTCTGAATGAGAGCAAAGAAAGCATAATGTTAAAACATGAATCCTGTATGCTGCTCACACTGTATGAGACCACTCAGAGCAGCACTGAAATTAGACACTGTGCAATTCCTGTTTGATTGTTAATACATTATTTATATGTAAAATTAAAGTCCAGGAGGTATTTTGAGATACAATCCTTGATTTAACAATGAAAGAGGAATTGAAAAATGACTTGTGACGGCATCCAAGAGGATGTTATGGGATGTTATGTCCACTGGTATCAGTAATTAATCTGTGCTTTAATTTAGTTGGCATGACAATTAAATTACTTATTATTCATTTATTCATTCATTTTCTGTAACCGCTTATTCAATTACTTATTATGTACTCATTTTTTTTTTTTTTACAGAATTTTAAAGAATTATAATAAATATATAGATTATTTGTCAATTTACTCTCCTAAACCATACTCTCAATTTAGCAATCACTGTATGCTGTCAACCCAAAAATATTAATTTCTACAAGGGTTTAATAATGAATCAAAATTGCAATACAGCAAAGAGCAATATCCCAATCGCAAGAACTGCGTTTCTTGGATCCAGGTAAAATGTGTCACATCATGCCATCATGAATAAAGCATTGTGTTGCTACAGAGTTGTCTTGGCCTACGAATCATACTCTTTTAACATAAGAGAACTTGCTTGTTTGGTTTAGCAAAATTCACATTTAGCCTTGATTTCCACATCAATATTAGCCTATTTTTTTTTTTAACATAATCCCTTGGGGGTAGTTTGAAAATCAGACTAAATTACTATTTTGTTTCACTTAACTTTTCACTTTAATACGAGTGAGGTGATAAGTAATCAGTAATTTTCTGTTTTAGTCACTGAGATAAGCAAAAGGTGATGACACAGCGACTCAGAGGTCTGGAACCAGACTACCCACGGGGCTCTGTGGCAGAAAATAACCAAAGAATCCTATTGAATCAGCTCATTAATACAGTGAGGGTGCATAACTGATAGTCAGTGAAGTTGAAAACTGATAAAGCAACTTTGTAAAGCAGCCATTTCTGTGTAAATGCTTTTTCACACTCCCATGCTGGATGACTGTGCATAAAAAAACATAAAATCATATTTTAGTGGTTTAGATTGTTATCAGATATTTATTCATTAAACATAATGTCTTTGTTTTTCTTGCTGGTGTTTTTATCACCATTTTTTGCTTGTCTGCTTAATCTTGTAGTACCTGATGTTCATCAGACATTTACCTGAAAGAGAGAGAAAGACAGAGCAAATAAAAGATGATACATGATAAAATAAAATATTAAATTAAATAGTAAATAAAATAAATATCTGTATCATCCGACAGATGAAGCTTTAATTGTGTGCATGTGACACAAGTGTTGACATGAGAGTGACATGAGTGGTGTGGTTACTCCTCCATCTGAGGAGGAGTCAAATCACATTCCTTCATTGATAGAAATTTAATCCGTCATCCCGATCATTTTGACATATTTGTGGAAAACCAGTGAAAACACTTGCCAGGACTCTTTTTTTTTTTTTTTTTTAATTTTGCCTGGTGAATGTGTGCATTTTGAAAAGTGTTATGTCTGCATCTGTCAGTGAGTCAACATGACGACATGACATGAGTAGACATAATAATATTTTAATTCCTGACTTCCTGACTTAATGTTTTCTGGAAATTAAGTGGGAAAAAAATATGTGCATATAATGTTTTTGGCAAACAGCCAAAGTGGGTCGGAAAATATCACATACCAGCAATAATCCAACATTATTCATCCCCAGTACAAATAATAGCATCACTTATTTCCTTAAAAATCTTTTTCTGTATGCATGTTATTTTCCCTGTCAGGCAGAAGAGATTGTAAAATTTAATAATTATATTGATCGTGACTGAATAGTAGTTATGCTTATGATGATCAACATTGGAAATTGCGCAACAACCAACTCTATCAGCTCCCCTGGCTCTAAAATGGGACATTAAATTCTCTAATAGCAGCACAGGTAATGATTATCATTGTCTACTTACTCTGCGGGATGCCAGAAGTTTCTCCAATCATGTTGCATAACTCGATTTCTTTCAGTCTGATGAGGAGCTCGCATATTTCTTCTTCCTCATTCCATGAGGCTGGCCCAGGATCCCCTGCTGGCACACTGAGGACGTCCAGAGGTTGGTAATCAGGCACGGCCAAACGGCCCGGTGTTGGCCAGGCTGCTGTAGCTCCAATCTGCTCAGTGGTTGAGCTGTTCTGAGAAGCAGCAGCATTGCGATCTTTATTAGAAGACTTTGTAGTGGAACTGATATTCAGAGAGTTTGGCCGTTTTGGCTGAGGATGAAAATACACCCAGATATTCTTGTTTTCTTGTGTATTGTCATGAATAGAGGGGAAATATCTTGCAGCAGCCATTTTTCTCTGAGTGCACTGGTTTTGTTTGGGTTCAAATTAGAGGGCATCCTTAACAACAAGGAAACTAAAAAAAAGTAGGGCTCATTAAATCACTATAGAACATTCTGTGCTCTGCTTGGTGCAAACTTTACTGAAACATTGAAACCTGTTGATTGAAACACACTAAAACCCAACATATCTACATTGTATGACCTTTGTTGAAAGAAATGCCTCAAAAAAAAGAACCAAGAACACACTTAAGAGAATAACATGCTGATTGTTTTTTCCACATATGTGCATTTATTTGCTGTTGGTTTCCAAATAGCATTATTGACATCGCATCTCCCATAAGGTTCAGCAGAATGGAAACAAAAGTCTGCAGCATAGAATGTTCTAAAGTGATTTCACTTAAGTAATACACCATAGCTCAAAGCATGAAACACTTCACTCAGCTATAATATCATATTAGCCTAGGTTAGCATAAATCAGATATTTCTCACTCATTCTAAACTGTATGGAGGCTACTCTGACACACACGTCTTTATGTAGCCTGTGCAGTCGTAAGTAAAACAATAATACAGTACCTACTATGAAAGATATCTTTTGCGCTTCATAAACTGGCAGTAGCTCAGTCTGTAAGGTCTTGGCTTGAGACCAGAGGGTAGCTGATTCAAGTCCAGCTCGGACCAAAAAGGACGGCAGGGACTGGTAGCTGTAGAGGCGTCAGTATACCTCCTGGCCACCGTTGAGCCACTGCCGAGGTGTCCTTGAGTTAGGCACTGAACCCCCAACTGGTTGGGATGCCAGTTCTTGAGCAGCATCCATCACTCCACCACCTTCTCCACAAAACTCCATGTGTATACAAGCCTGTGTGCGTAAAATAATTAACAATGGTGCGAAAAATTAGCTAGGAGTTGGGCCTGCAAAAAACTTAGGAAGGACTTTAAAACTTAGTACTGAATTATGAACTTCAGTCAAAACCACAGTTTGTCCTATTTTTTATTTTATTTTATTTTATTTTATTTCGTTCTCGCTTTTTCAGGAAATTTAGAAACTTTTTTTGGCTGCTCTTGCCCTAGTTTTTGTCAGGCCAAAAAATTAGGCGAAAATAAATATTTTCAAGTTTCAGTTTGGCTTTCTGTATTGGGAAGCAAAATGCAGAGGTAATAAAATGCAACAATTTAATCATTTCTACAAGAAGTCTGATTGTGTTTAGCTACTGTGATGCTGGACCAAGAAGCCGGACCGGCGGCCTGTCTGGCAGGATTTTTATTGCCCTTTTGGCTCCGCGGGCTCTAATTGACAGCAACACACGCAGTGGAAGCTGGGAAATTGAAGGACGCATTTTGGCAATGCAGAGGGTCTTAGAGACCGCTTCAGGGACGGAGGGGGAGCTTTCGGAAGAGGAGGAGGAGGTGCTCTGAAGTTGGAGCCGTGACAGCGTAGTAAAATCACCTCTCTCTCTCTCCCCTATCTTTCTCTTTCACTCCCCTGCTCTTTCCTCCTCCTCGTCCTCGTCCCCCTCCTCCTCTCCTCCTTCAGTTCCGTGGGTTTGAGGAGATCTCTCTTGGAGCTGGAGAGGAGAGGTTGGCCGTCTCTCTCCTCCAGCAGCCACCGGGCTTCTCTGCAGCCTCCCGCCGCCTCATCATGGATCTGTGGACTAAAAGAGTCGCTGGGATTATCGTTCAGGTCGCCCTGCTTCTCTGCGGCTCGTCCGGGACAACCGGAGAAGGTGAGCAGGCTGTGCGCTTTTTACTTTTCCCCGGAGGAGACGGAGCGAGTCCGGGCAGCGCAGACCCGGAGGGGCGGCTGTAAACCGGGCATCGTTCTTCTGTTACACCGCCTGGAAAAACACAGGACCTCTGTTTTTCTGGATTTAGCGACATTTCAGTTGTTTATATCGTTTACTTCCAATATTAATCAAGTGCAGCGCTGTCTGTTCTCTGAATGCTGTTTGGTTTTGCGCGTATCGGTTGCGCATCAGCGCTGGGCTAGGTTGAGTTGAGGCAGGTTGAGGGTTGTGAGAGGTGGTCGAAGTTTGTTGTTTTTACAAGAACTTGATCAGTTTTAACAATGAAAGACGTCGTTATTCTTGCAGTAACGTTTAAGCAAAACGTCTCTTGTGCGTATTTCTAGAAACCAACTTTTATCCATCATCTCCTTGCCTTATTAAATTTATTTTATTTTAATCAGGTGTTTTTTGATTTTCGGGGTCACTGTAATCATATTTCTTTCTGAAAAAGCTTTGAACTTTAGGCTGCTGTTGCACAGAGCAGGTTTTTTAAAATTCACAGAGCTGAATGCTCGGCAGTAAAAAAGGTCTCAGCTGTGTGTTTTATCCTCTATAGGTTGACATAAGCGTCATTCCCACCGTTAGCAGCCAGTTCATCCGCCGTGTTCATAAAACAAGGTTATCTCTTTGCTTTCTGGTTAATTTGGTGCTCAGAGCAGCGTGATCAGCAGCCCGGGACTGAGCCACGTTTGTGCTCACACACTCAAGAGAGCAGCCAGAGTGTGAAGGTGTGTGAGAGAGAAAAAGATTGTGTGCAGGTCGGAGAGGTGTTTTGATTCTGTGATTTATTTAATGGGGAAATGCCAGTCTTTCTTCCATTAAGTTATTCATGTCTGACATGGACATGAAGCTGTGCAGATATGTGAATATGAAGAGCGGTGTGGCTGGCATCCTTCCCTACCTGAGTCTGAAAGAAAGAAAGAGAGAGAGGGGTGGATCCAAGAGGAGAGAAACAGGACGAAGGGAGGAGAGAAAGGGCAGTGATGTATGTCTCCATGTAATCGAGACAGATGGCAGAAAAGGTCTTCCATCCCTCCACTGTTTTATTCTCCTCTTCTACAACACACTGATCTCTTGGCCTCATTTTCTGTTTTGTATAAAACCTGTTTTGTTTCTTGCGTTGCCTGTTTTTCTTATCTGATATTTTTACTCTATCTAGTCCCTGTGTTTGTTTTTACTTAGTTTTCTCACCTCTCCTAATAGCCAACTATATTGGCTTTTAACCTCTTAGACCCCATGGAGTTGCAAATTTTGTGTATTTTCCTTATTGTTGATTAATAATTCATATGATACAAATGCCACATCTTTTTCTCAGTTTCATTTTATTTTAGTGGCACATTAGTGATGTGAAACAACCCACAACTCCAGAAAAATCGTACACAAAACTAAAATTATCGGTTAGTGCATTTTTAATTGTTAAATCTTAACATTGATTAATCAATTAATGTTTAATCATTAACATGAAACATGATAAAACATGGAGTTTTGGCTTTGAATACTTAACTCGGTGTACATACCACTTAGCTTCAGTTAGGGCTGCAAGTAATGATTATCCTCATCAGCAATTAATCTGCGAGTCATTTTCCCAATTAATTGATTAGTTGCAAAAAAATGTTGATCACTCTTTCCCAAAGCCCAAGACGATGTCCTCAAATGTCCTGTTTTGTGCACAAACCAAAGACATTTAGTTTACTGTCATACAAGACTGAAGAAACCAGAAAATATTCACATTTAAGAAGCTGAAATCAGATCATTTTTTTCTTAAAAATGACTCAAAATGGGGCGCACCTGCAGCTTGGTTGGTAGAGTGCGCGCATCATGTATTGAGGCTATCAGTCGTCTGCAGTGGCTGCCGGTTCAACTCCCGCCTGCGGCCCATTTGCTGTGTGTCATCTCCTCTCTCTACGCCCTTTCCTGTCATATCTTCAGCTTTCCTATCACAATAAAGGCAAAAGGCCCCAAATTATAAATTATAATAAGTAATAAATAATCAATTAATCAATAATCGTTGCATTTCTAGCTTCAGTGAAGAGCTTTAACTTAATTTTAACTTTAACTTTAACTTAACGTAATTTTTCGACAATATCGATATGCAATCCTATTTTTGATACCACAGGGGGAAAACAGCCCAACATTGAGGGCACAAAATTTAAAATGTTTATGAAAAGGTAAATAAAACAAGTCTATAACATGACAACAGGTATTCAGCGAGAGCAAAAGAGACAAGTGACAAGAAGATGATGCTCAGCAAGTCGGTGTGAGGAGGTGGGACTATGTGGGCACTGCAGCAACGTGTGTCAACTCACTGTCAGAGAGAAGAGAGTGAGAAAGTGCAGGTGGTACCTGAACGATACCAAAAGAATAGCAGTGAAGGCATTTCAGTATTCTGTATCGATAGAAATATATTTCAGAGGAAACAAAACTGGATAATAACATAATATGGAATTGGATATTTTACTATTTCAGACGTATAATCATGAAAAAAGTGTTTTTTGTGGGATTATCTTGTTACAACAGTCGAGTAAGACAGCGAAGGAGACACATTGCTTACTCCACAGTTGGAGAGATGAAGGAAGGAAGAGGAATCTAGTTGGAGTAGGTGGCTGTAGAGTTCCTCATCTGTCCTTCTGTTCTTCTTCCATAAAAGAAATATCTCCGGCATCACCAAAATATCTGATTCTCTCTGTCTTCCTCTTGTTTAACTCTGTCAGCTGTTTCTGATTCGTTCCTTCTCGACTCGTCTTTCTGCTTGTTGCTCTTTTCTTTCTTTCTCTCCCTCCTGTTTTGTCCTTTCCTCCTCATTTGTCCTCTCAACGCGTGTCCCTGTTTCTTTTCATGCCCACCGTCTTCTCTTGCTTCTCTTCCACCTGGATCTCTGCCCTCCTGCTGTATCTGAATCAAAGAGCTGCTGCTGCTGTGTTGCTCGATTTCTTCCTAATTCCTCCTCTTTTCTGTTTGCCTCCTTCCGTTTTGGTCTCTCTACCTATATTTCTTTCCTCCTTGTTTCATGTCCACATCCCTTTATCTTCCTCCAGCTGTATATATTCTCTTTCCTGCTGCTCATTTCAGTCTTGAACTGCAGTCTCATACTTGTCATTTGAAGGCAGTTATGTGGTTTCAGCTGATATGGTTCAACTGTTCAGTTTATAACTGCTAGTATTTAACATCTCAGTCTTGTGCTGAAAGAGAATTTAACTATCATTGGGTACTTACAGGGCTGGTTCTTGTCTGAAGTATTTCACAACAGGCCAGAATTATTAAAAACTACCAAAATTTTACTTTATTCATCCCTTATTTTGAGGATGTTATTTAAAGGCCCTGCACTCCAACAAGAATATCAAGGATAGGGCTGCCCACAACTAATGATTTTCTGAGCTGATTAGTGCTCATTAGTTCAGGCCATTGGACAGCTTCTCATCACATCCTTATGATGTCAATTTAATTATTTACTTATGTATTTTGGGGGACACCATGTGAGACACCTGTTAAAGGCTAACAGCAAAAGTGGTAATGACTCTGAATGTGTCAGAACAACCAGCAAGGACACTGAACATTTTGTTAATTTATTTTAGCCTCACACAAACACGGGAATAAATAACCTCCAACTTCACAAAAACAAATACTAGCGGACTTGTCAACATGATGGATGGTGGATACTTACAAATTAATTCGGGAAGTTACAAACTTGCCTCCTGTCCTCACCTGAACCTGCCGTGTCTTCATCGCCCCCGGAGTCAGGGTCCCGGTTGCAGCGGCTAAACACAACAGTAAATCACCTTGGTACTGTGTTCCTGGTTGTCAAATTGGGCTTTGATGGTCTCAGGGCCCCTATCTTACGCTGAGTGGCAAGTGCGAGGCACAATGGATTTAATTTATTCAAGGTGTGTCCAAATCCACTTTTGCCGTCCTGTGTCAGGGGCGGGAGGTATATTTTGCCCTGCCCTGCCTTTTGCACCACCAGCACAAAGCAGGATACATCTATCAGATGTGCCCAAGTGCCCTCATTAATTCACAGGTGAGTTTGCACCAGCAGCACAAGCGGAGGCAGCATGATGGCGGATTTACCAGGAGGAAACAAAGAGAAAAAAATTTTAAAGTGAGGAGACAGATCTCCTGGTTCAAGGAGTGAAAACGCGAGAGCACGCAATATATCGAGACAGCAGGACGTCTCCAAAACAGCTTAATTTGTAAATAATTTATTTTACATTAACGCCTGCAAAAACCAATACAATAAATGAACCCCAAATGTCATGCAGATATTTAACTTATATCTCTTAAGCTTATATTTTAACCTGAAGCACCTTGAAAGTATGTTGTATTTTATCATTAATTATTATCATCATCATCATTATTAACTCTGCTGGCTGAGGAGCGGGGGAGAGAGATGGTGCAGTAGAGAGGGGTATCAAAAACATTATTACATAGCGATATTTTTCAAGGTATCACATCCAAATTAGGAATTTCTGATATCATGACAATTGCAGTGTCCTCCTACTGACTGTTTAGTCAGTTTGTCTGACCATAGTATCTGTAACAAAGCTAAGAGATTCAGGATTATGACAACAAAACAGAGTCTGTATACACCCATGCAGTCCTGAGGAAAAGTCTAATCAGCCATTGTAAATGAAAACACCTTGATATTATGTATTTGATCAAAGATTTACTAAACAGGATTAAGAAACCAGCTGTGAACCCAGGTTTTGGTACTATCCAAACAAGTTTCTAGAGCTGCATATCTTGTTTTGAGACATTTGAGACCAACCTCCTCACTAGAGGTCTTTTTCACTTCAACATAAACATACACTGTCCTGGAACATTTGCTATAAAGACGGAGGCTGTTGTTCTCCTTGGGAGAACTTTCTTAGTTTTGGCGGTGTGTGTGCACTTCATTTGTGTGCCTGTGAGACTTATGGTTACCCACAAAAGCTTTTTTATGTAACTTTGCAAAGAAATTTCTATCCATCTTAGCAGCAGCATAATTCTAGCGTTACACCTTAAAACTCTGCACTGAAGTTTAGTCTGATGGAAGTGATGTTTCATTGCATTCAGCTCCCAGCACACCTGTTCAATGATATTTTCAGAATTTTCGTGTCTAGCAGCTTAGGAGAGCTGTAAAATGAACAATTACGAAATTAAAACTTAAAATGATCAGTTTTATTAACAGTTTTCGTTTAGTGCAGTTGTAGTTGCAACCAGTGTTTTCTACTGTTGCTCGATTTTTTTTTCCTTTTTATTTTTTTACTCTCTCCACTCTCCCAATCCCCTGTCTATCTTTCTGTTTATCTCGCCCGGCCTGACCCAGTAGCACACTCATCATGCATGGACCATAAAGCACAGCAGCATAATAAGTTAAGACTGCAGAGGTGGAGGGTTTCAGACTGAGCTTCACATCTCTTTCCCCCCCTGCAGACAGCTCTCTGTTCATTATGGAGGTGGTGCTAAATGACAACAAAGTAGAAATACATATTTTAACAGCCACATATGGCGCTCCAATGACTTGTTAGCCGGAGCAGTGAATGAGTCACTAGTGATGAGATTCAAGGAAGTCAGTGCGTGAAACGGCTGCCCCACAGGGCCGTAAAGTCACTGTGCGGTTAATCGCCTTCTGATATTACAACATGAAAGAGTCGCTGTGTGTTTAGCAGCTCAGAGACCAACAGCCGAATGACTAAAATGTAAATGAAAATGTAGTTTGAGCTGGCAGAAACAGTGGTTTACTGTTTTATTTGTACTGCAGGTTAGTTTCTATGTTAGAGGAAAAAGGTGAGACATTAATTACGCTCCTTTTCTCTGAGGAAAGAACTCAAAATGATTTCTTGAAGGTTTGATACTGTATAGAAAGTGTCATTACATAAACACTGTAGATCACTTTATTAGAATGCAGCAAAATAATAAGGCAGCTGCACAGCTATGGCTCAAGTGATGCAACTTGTTGGCCATAAATCATATCGTTGGTGGTCTGATCCCCAGCTCCTCTTGTCCAAACTTCCCATGAAATGGCGAGTGGAGAGCTTATTGCTTTTACATATTTACATGTTTCATGTAAAAACAGGCAGCTAGAGACTTGTTGCAGATATTTATTGACGTTTACAGTAGCCAGTGTGAATGTGTACTGAATGTGCATATTCCCCTTATTACTGAGTCGTGCGTATTCAGTCATAGTGCTGCACAGCAGAGCTGAAGTTAGCATTTAGCTATTTTAGCAACAAGTAAAGCTACCTTGTGATCACAAAACTTGGTGCTGTATTTGTTGTTGATCTCAGAGGCTGTGTTCACTCCCAGTTCGGCCGTGTTCACTTCAAAGCTGTTAACAGTTGAAGTTAGCAGCAGATAGCGGTTAGCTGCTTGAGTAACAAGTTAAGCTATCAGTCCATCAGGAAACTCAGCGAGAGTTGAAGCTAAGCAGCTGGATAACATCGGAGGGAAAACCAGAAAATATTTTCTCCATAAAATAAAGTTGGGTTTTTGTGCCAGCTGTAGTTTCGGTTTTGTACAGTGAGGCCCCGCCCCCACCGACACTCCACTCCAGTGGTGTCATAACAAAGAAAGAAAGAAAGAGAGAAGTAGTCTATGCCTACATGCAGGATGATCAACATTTTTAAAATAATTTTTCCAGAAAATGACAAACATTGAAGTACCATGAAGAATTCCTGAGAACACCTACAAAATGACTTTTTTGTCATTGATGGGTCAGATACGGGAGTGTAGGTGATATATTTTATGATATATTTATATGATAAAAACATGTAAACATCATTTTTGACTTCAATGGGAACTTTTAACCTAAAATGGCTTTTAAAATACAATCATAATGTAATACAATATCATGCAAAAATTGCATTTTGGACAGCAGAAAGGAATTCAGTGTCACATTCTGTCTCCAGTAGATGACGATACAGTACACTCACTAATTATACGTTATGTTCCGGTATATCAAATGTAGACCACACCATGAAATTTCATGTAAATGAAATGATGATTATCACACAAGGCTTATGTCCTGTTGCTAATAGGTGGTGCATTGACTTTGGCATGTGGATATCATCAGACTGGGAACAATGAACAATGTATATTCAAGTTAGAACAACTTCCTTTTTTACAGCAAAACACAATGCCACGCCACAGCAACACTGTTAAACTAAAATGTAATATTTTTAGTAACTTTTCATCGTGAAGGTATATGGCTCACATGCACCAATCTTGAAGTTAATATGATTAATTCTGTTGGAGGAGTTTGTGAAAATGGTGAAATTGCCAAAAATGACCACTTCATTCAAAATGGCCGAGCTCCTGTTGGGATCAGGCTGTAGCTCCAAGAGCATCTGGGCATAATATATGTGCCTACCAAAGCAGATGTAAATTTTCACCACGACTGACATGTGTGTGCCAAGTTTCACAGCTTCTTGAGCATGTTAAGCCCCTCAAAAATGTTACTCAGTTGGCAGAAGATGAAGCAACAGGGTCATGGCATGGGTCGGTTTTTTGGCCCTAACAAGTACATGCCTGTTCTTTTGTGGTGGTGAATATGCTTTCTAGAAAATGTTATTGACGTTTCTAGAATGCAGATACAGGCCTGAAACTCCCACATGCACAGTCCACTGTCGAAAAAGTATCACTTTTAGTTTATAACATTTCTTCACACCCCACAATCAGATACAAAGAATTTTTTGACAATCCGTCTGCAGCTTTGAACAATATAAACATTCCTCTTTCAGAAACTGAATTTCAGCTAAAAATCCGCATGTCTTCTCAACCTGATGGTGGAGGGGTCTACTGTGAAATTAAGTCAACAACTCACACAGCATCTTGGCTCAGCTCCTCTTGGTGTGACTTTAAAAAAAAAGCCCTTGTGCCTCCAAATGTTTTAATAGAGATGCTGACAGTCATATTGTGGTTGTGTATTATCAGATTGAATATGTGGCACTGAATCAAAATTAGTCTGAAAAACTGCAGAAGTCTTTAGTTGTCTAATAACACCACTAGAGGTTTCTTTCATTACTCTCCACACAGAGTGGAGAGGAGCTGGTAGAGACTGTTTCTTCCTTCTTTACTGTTTATTGGTTTGCTGCTGTGCCTCTAATTGTGCCCTCAGAATGTTTTGTTGTCTTATGACTTGTTTTGTTCTGATTTATTTCATGGTTCCTCTGAGCACTGCAGTACTTTGAATTTATGTCAGTATTAATTACTGGATTTAATTAGCTTTGATATATTGTTAGCTGGTCTTTCTCCTCAGATGCCTTCAGAAAATATCTAGATTCTTCGATTAGTTTGCTTTTACCCGTTTGGATTTTGTCTAAAGATACAAACTTAGTATGTTTCAAACATGTCAGCCTGTGGTTTGAAAAGTGCATCTCTTCAGTATACATTACATTACTATACAATAAGGGTTGGACAAAGAAGATGGTAGGTAGGGACAGTTGAAGATATGATAGGAAAGGGGGTAGAGAGGGAGGGGATGACATGCAGCAAATGGGACACAGGTGGAAGTTGAACTGGTGACCACTGCAGAGGACTGATAGCCTCAGTTCATCGGACACACACTCACACACAGTTTTTCTTGATTTTTTACTTTATGTTGATCAGGATGTAAGCTAGGGCTGCACAATATGGTAAAAAAAAAAATGCAATTATGTTGATTGAAATTTTCATTTTTACTGAAAAGAAAAGAAAATCATAATGATGTGATATTTCTTGAAGTCTGTACCAAACAAACGTTTTCTTTCATCTGGAGAACTGAAGATTTTTAGGACAGGGCATCTCTACAGCGCTGCAGTACTTCATTATAATATTGTTTTCCTCACATGGTATTCCTCTTTCAGTTGTGGTTTGTTTCTTGTTCTGTGATTTGAATATTACTCTTGACCACATTGTGATTTTGATCATTTTGTGATTGTGCAGCCTCTATATAAACTGAAACAGAACAAAATGTTAAACAGTACTTGTACTTATGAGGACCCTACATAAAGCCACATCAAGCCACTTACCAAATCTTAAAAAAAATTTTCAGTGATTTTATTCATCACAGTCTGTTTTCTTTTGTAAAGGGAGTGGTTGGGCTGGTGGACGATTCACTGTGGACATTGTCATATGCCAGTTGGGTAGACATTGCCCAACCAATTGTTTGTGCTGAAGACTTCAAGTTTAAAAATGAAAAGCGTGTCATCCAGGCCACTCCTCAGCTCTGCTTTATGCACAGGACTCAAGGCTATGTTAGCCACTATTAGGATAACACAACCAAATCTGCAACTGACCTTGCATTGTGGGTAATGTAGGTTCCAGAATAAGGAAGATGAATCCAATTAATAAAAATTGATATTGATCCTATTTTTAGGGAAAAAATAAGGTTGTAGAGAGAGAAAAGAATTTCACAGCGTGCTGTTCCTGATGGTTCGAAGTATAATGAGATTTCTGGAAAGTCTCCTTTGAGTGCAAAATTGGTCTCCCAAATCTTATATGATGAATTGTTTTGTGTATGATTTCTGAACACTGCTGCAAAATAACAGAAGCTCTTGCTGATTGATTGTGAGGAGTGACACCTCAACCTGACTATAATTGCTGATGTTTATGATTACAGAGTCATTGTCCACAAAGTCGCTGCGTAATCAACCAAGTAGACGAACACAGCTCGAAATAAAAGCTGCATTGCCTGTCCCTGCAGTTAGCAGTGTTTTAGTGTTTTTGGCTATACTCCATGAAATAACAAGTAGAAATCAAACCTTTAGTCTCTTTGAGTTGTTGACTCGGAACATGATGTAACAAAACAACTTACGGTGTAAAGTTTTTATGGTGAACGTGTTAGAAAACTGCTGCCTATTTATGCATCCAGGAGACAGAGCAATGTTGGCATTCATTTGGACTTGTGTTTCTGGCCACCTGATGGATCTAAGTCTAATATTCACCCTTTTTAGCTCAGCATTCGGTCTCTTCCAACTCCTAAGAGAAATATCCGTCTCTTTAGTGGCTAAACAGAGGGTTCTCAAGGTTTTTTTTTGTCTGATTGCCTACTTTGGCAGCCAGCATATGACACAGGAAAACCCAGGAACTTGTTGCAGGTTCTGTGATTTGTCTCATAATGTTGTTCAGTATTAAATGAACACAGAATTCACCTGTTTGCTGATAAGGCAGATCACTTCAACTAAAGTAAAAATTTTGATCGCTGTCTTGTTTTGTCCACAGCCAAAAGACATTCAGTTTACTGTCATGGATGACTGAAAAAAAACCAGAGAATTTTGTTTTTTTTTCCCTAAAAAAACTCAAAATGATTGATCAACTATTAAAATAGTTATCAATTAATTTAATAGCTGATTTGAGGAGACTAAGGTGAACAACTTTTGCACAAAGTAATTTGATCACTTGTTAATATGTTGTTTTCTTTAGTACAGACGTGAGCCCAGTTCTTTCCTCCTCCTCAGTCACACATGTTGTGCACCAGCCTGTAACCACGGACAAACAGAATAAAACACTCAGCAAACAATTAATTCAGTTCATTGATCTTCACAGTGATACCTCATTGTTCTAGAGCCATTATATCATGCTACTACATTTAACTTTAGAATTAAATAATGTGGTCACTATTACCTACGTAAAAAGGTAATTAAATTAAACAGATGTGCAACAGATGAAGCTGTTGTCATTATTGACAGAGGAGGACTCAGGATGGATCGGTAAGGAGACTCTTGTGCTCCCTGTGAGGGAGAAAGCAAGAATGAGATGTGAGAAAATAAAACTTTAATAGAGGAAATGGGTCACTGCAGCTGGGAAAAGAAAAAACAAGTAAACACAAATGGAAAATCTAAAAGATAAAAAATGTAACAAGTCCAAAAAATACTTCACAGTGAAACAAAAGTTGTTTAACTCTTGTGTTAGTAGTCAAAGAAGTAGAAGGACTGAGGATTTAGACACCTTGCATGCCTGATTAGATAAATGCAAGGGTAAGACTGGTTCTGATACCCTGAAATTTAGGTGAATTTAAGATGAATCAATACTCGGCAGAGTGACAGGGACCTTTTCAAAGGTGAAGGATGAGCAGATAAGAGAGTCTCTAGATGACAGAAATTTTTAAAACATTTAAGAAAGAAAATTACAGCCGAGGCTTTGGATTGAGAGGAAAGATCAATGAAAATTATTGTTATCAGAAACTGCATTTAGCAAAATTAAAACCAAAAGACCTTATTGCCTTAATGTCTTTTTGACCCAGAGGAGTATCTGCCATTTAAAAGCCATAAACAAAATCAAACAAAGAAAACCACAGCTTCCTGAAACCAATAAGTTGTCCTTCAGCCAGTTGTTCCCCAAAGAGCCCACCTATGGTACATCATTCACTTAATAATCGTCCATGCCGACTTTTCTTTCCACATTTCATTTGTTTCAGTACTCTGCCTGTGCCAGGGGCAAGGTCTGGCTAAAGCTGTTTATCAGAGTGAATTGAAAGAGCTGAAATACGTCCTGAGAGGTTTGATATTTGTGTTTCTTCACTCACAGTAATTCAGTGTCTGAGCAGCGGGGCTAAATCACCTTGGTAAGTGGAGCTGCTTTTCATCCCTGTTTAATAGAGGCACTGTATATTCAGGCTATCTGCTGAAATGCCCATTACAGGTGTGGTCATTTAAGTGGCAGATCAAAACTGAACAGTGAAACATCAGGCCTGGAATTAAGTCATGTTTAGGTCAAGGCCACTTTGGCCTTTGATAAATACATATTTATTTAACAAGTGCAGCTAAAATGTAGGACACCAAGGCCAAAACCAAAGGTGCAATAATAAAAATGTGATTACATGGTATGAATAGAAAATGGTGTACCTTTAACTGATAACTAGCCAGATCAGCCAGTCAATAATCAACACAAACATACATTATTAGACTGTAAACCATAATCAAACAGTCTAGATCAGCAATTAGGGGTTAGGAATTTTTGTGTTTCAGTGTTTCTGTATCTACGTGGTGCCAAAAGTGGAGGCAGTGTTGTAGACAGAGGTGGTCTGTGCTCTGTTAAATACAACATGACATGTAGACAGATAATTTATTTCACTGCCAATTTGACAACGAACATAATTTACAATACTGTTAATTATTAAAACTTCTTTGTCATGTCCTATGGTTGTGTCTTGCTTGAACTACAGGCTACACTGCTACACTGCCCCTGTGACTATCGAAGGTACTGCTCCATTCAGTCCAGATCCATAAGCTCTCAGAAACATGCAGAAGTACAGATAAAATGAACAAGTATGGATAGAGGGTTATGTCTGTGTCTATATGTGTATCTAACATAGAGCATAAATGAGGCTTGACTCTCCAAAGGAGATAAAAGGTCATATCAACAGCCTTCTTGCCAATTTATAATCCACAAGATAAACTGTATTTTCATACAAACTCACCAGCCTCTGCTGATGGTTCAAATACATGCTGAACTAGAACAGTTATCTCAGTTGAGTAGAGACTGTAATTTAATTACATATTTTGTCTTTGAATTCAAGTAAGGGTGTTTTGAGGGTGTTTTTTGAGGGTGTTTGTGCAAAATTTAAAGAAATTCCTTGGGATGATCCAAAAACATAATGCCTGTGACCACAGCTGTTGCTGGTGTGGAGACTTAAGAAAAGGTTTTTCGAGATTTTTGAAAAAACGTGTCGAGAGTCCTCAGCATACAGTCATGAATGTGCACAAAAAAAATCTCTGGCTGATGGATCCAGCTGTATGCTGTAGGCATCACTCCTCTGCATTTGTATGTGTTTGACTGTGCCATAAGTCAGTCTTTATTTAGACAATGTCTTATCTTACTCTTAATGTTGTTTTATTGATTTAACACCTTTGAAGTATACCAGAAATTACTAACTTTGTTTGGCAGTTTTGTATGCATGTTGTGGCCAAATAAGACCTATCTACACATGACTGTGTAACTCAAATGGCCATATTAGCATAAACTATTATAAATTGAACTTTATAACATAATAATAAAATAATCAGACAGAATTGTCATCATGTTTCATGAAAAAACATGAAACAAAAAATTGCAGTTTCTAGACAGCGATTAAGAAGTCTGTATACATGTTAATCATGTACTCTGTACTTTTTCTTTTTCTCTTGTCTAGGAAACTAACACTGACTGAAATGAAACCCTGACTGACCGCTGTAATGCATCTTCACCCTTTATTTTCTGTTGTTTTCACTTTTATCTCGTGTGTAAAGACTTAAGTGTCTTTGGCTAATGGCTACATCCACAGTACCCACCTCTTGGTTTGCCATTTTCTCCTGGTGACAGAGAGGAGAATGGCTGTAGTTTAATTATCCATTACCACACGGTTATAGAGAGAATAACTGAAGTTGCACCATATATTGAGCTTTACTGACATACCCTTAAAAAAAAACTTCACCACATCCTGGTGAGTTCAAATATTTAGCCACTGATGGAATTTAATATAGATGAATAAAGCATTACAATTTCATTTATGCTCCGTGGTTAGAAGGTAGGGCTGATTTTATATGGTAATCACAGTTCAAACGGCTGCTCTTTTAATTAAAAAGTACACAATAATAATGAGTATCTTAACAAGCTGTAGTAAGTGATAATTTATGCTGGCGCTGCCTGATTTCACTGGCTGTCACCTGAAACTTTACTCAGCTGTTGTTAATTTCAGTTAAATATGAGTTTACATCAGAACAAAAACACAATCTCGCCAATGTCAGTGCTAGGAATTTACACTAACTTTCCTTATCAGTTAATCTGTGGATTCCTTTCATGATCAACCAATTAATTAAACAATTAATATATAAAATGTCAAAACATTTTGAAAAATGCTCATCACAATTTCCCGAAGTGACATCTTCAAATTGTTTTTTTCATTTATTGTTTCTTTGATTCGTCCAAAACCCACAAACTCTTTATTTACTATCACAAATTACAAAGAAAGCAGCAAATCCTTACATTTAAGAAACTGGAGCCAGAACATTTTTTCTTGAACGATGAATAAAATGATTAATCAGTTATAAGAATAGTTGATTAATCGATTAATCGACTAATCATTGCAGCTCTAGTCAGTACTATACCTGTTTAGAATTGGCCAGCAATGGTTTTATTGAAGAGAGACACCATTCTGTAAAATATTTAATGTTTGAAATAAAATTTGTAGCAAGCTGGATCTTAAAACAAAGACCACTGGTATTTTTATTATCTATTTTATCATTTTATTCATGTAGGAATAAGATAAGTTTGGTGTTCATGGTTCATTGATAAATTGTTTATTATACAGGCTTGTAGTTGAATTTCTCGAATATAATAACAGTTTAAATAGCAATCACAAAATCAGTCAGAAAAACCACAATTACATTTTTTCCTCAAATCACACAGCCCCATTAGGTTTTATTTTCCCAGTTCTCATCTTCAAGTGTACTTCCTTTCTCTCATCAGTCTTCCCTGAGGTTTTTTATCTCCCCCCTGAGCTGATTTAGAGCCACTGGAGTGTGTGCTATAATCATACCCTAATGACAGATAATCTCAAGAACACAAAATGACTTTAATCCTAGCCTAATGACAGATAATACCACTACACTCCTGCTGCGTGTGTGTGTGTATGCTGATTTGCATTTTCGCCCTCGTCCCTGGGCGTTTGAACAGTGGTGACTCACCAGTTCCTTTTGAGTCACCGCCACATTCCCAGTCCACTTTTAAACTTGCAACTAATGAAATTTAAACATTGTAGTCAGTTTACTTTCTGTCTGCAGTGAGAAAGAGAGTCCTGCCTGTCTGAAAGTCAAATTCAAAAAGCTGTTTGTGAGTTGAAGTCAGGTGGCAGACTCTTGAGGAAGTGAAAGTAAAATTAATTCATATTCAGACAGGTGCCCCGTTGTCTTGTGATTAAAGTTTATGGGGGCTGACATGATGGACAGGTAATCAAATTTTCTTGGCTGTGAACTTGGTGACCAGTATCTCAGCTAATAAGGATGTGAGATCTGCATCTGGTTTGGCTATTCACATGCTCAGCGTTGAAGGAAATGGTTTGATTATTCAGATGCTGCGGGCTGTGGAGGGATTTAATATGAGTTACATTAAATTATTGAGATGCTGGAGGCGGAATGGTAAATTCAGGGGTGTTATTACTCACCCAATGAAGGCTATTGGGTGCCTTAAGAAAGAGTTGGTTATTTAAGCTATGGAGGCTCTAGGGAGATATTAGGAGCGCTTGATTAAATCTCTGAGCTCATGAAGTATCCCTCATGTGTTCCAGGATTAATCTGGTAAAGAAAACGCTGAGGATAGAGAGTATTTCAGGTGTGGCAAAGCCGTGTGTCATGGAAATTTATCGGTTGTTTGCACTGAGAGGAACAAATCCATTGCAATTTAGTGTGAATATGGCAAAATTCCCAGCAAAACCTCCCGGTCCTTTATGATTCATGAGAGGGCAGCATCACTGAGAGCCAGGAAGAGGAAAAAGGGAAGCAGCTGAGGATAAATCCCCTTCATATTTCTTCTTTAGTGTCATTTATGGAAATGTATGCAGGCAAAGTGGAGCCATGAATGGGATCTGATGAAGTCAAGGTTACAGAAGGAATGCGGAGCCACCAGTCATGAATGTGGATTTATTAACCCAGGAACAGGTAGTTAAGTGAGGAGCTGACAGAAGACTGTTGCTGTTCATCCATGTTTTTATTAGGACCTGCTGGACTGCTGTATTTGTTCAAGGCCATCCCCAGAAGAAGTCTGGCTCCCCCAAAATATGAAGCCATTTATCAAACGGAGCAGTCGACATCGAAGATGACTTGTTGTCGCTTCAAATATCAGCTTTCATCTGCTGAGGTCATGATACTCAGTCACTTTGAGGCAGTGGACTCAACCACAAATGGATTTCACTGTTACAACTCTATTTGCACCAGCAGATACATTAGTTATGACCATTGTAATTGGATATTTTACTGGGGATATTAAACTTACCAACTGTAACTGCATTAGTTACCAAGGTCACCATGCACTTTCAGTCTCTATTACAGCAGGGATTTTTCTTTTGCTAGACAGATTGTCCACACAGAGGAAAGTCTTTGCTGCGGTCGGTACAAAGACGACATATTATTCCAAAGAATGACACATAATCACAGTAATCCAAATTATACAGTTTGTACATTCAGAGGAAGTACAATAAGGCCAGTGGGGGTTGGAAGCTGTCCTTGTCTGAACATGACTAATCCATAGGGAGATATCGAATGTGTAAACTTTATATCAAACTGTCAGTCAGACAACTTCGTTTGTGTACGGTGTTGAAACTTCAGCCTGAGTGAGCGCTTGAGAAAAGCTTGTCAGAATTAGGATTAATCCTCGGGGGACCATAAATATCCCCAGCAGATTCATGAAACCATTAGTTTCATATAACTTGTAGACAAAGCTTAACATCGTGCCTCATGATATGTGTGAATATGATCAATGAATTAATAATAGTATAATAAAAATCTTTAGTTAAACCTTTTCAAAAACCCAAATTACAAAGTTCTTCACACAAGGCGAAGTTTAAATTAAACTAAGAACAAATTTAAATCAACAAATTATAAGATCATTGGATTTTATTATAAAGTGAAGTTTAATAATAAAATAAATTTAAAAAAAAACTTTGAAAAGCTGGTACTGCTGATATCTTTAGTAATTAAGTGCCCATTTAGAGGGCTACATCTGTACAGTGGATGTGACATTTTTGTGTAGAAATTTTGGCCTGACAAGAAGGAAGCTCAGATAATCAGTCTAATTCATCCTCAGGGGACCGTGAATACTCTCAGCAAAAATAAAGAAAATCTAGTCCTAAGTTTTGACACAATTGAGGAATTTTCCAGCATGTAGTAACACTAAACAAAAGGTCATGGCAGTTTGTAGGACTGGGTTACGCTTGCATGATGTAGTGTCCGGCCATGTTGGCAAAAGTGTATATAACTGTTCTCAACTACTTGAAAGACGGACTGAAAAGCTGGTTGTTATTCAGCAGGGGTTGTGACAGAAAGTTGTATCAAGGATGAAAAAAGAGAGCCTGAGAGAGACCTTCAAACTCCGGTTCCTTTCTCACCTCCACCTAGCTGGCCAGTAACTGCATGGAGTGGGTGTGAATGTCAGATTGCTTCATAAAGTAACAGAAATTGTCAGAGACGCCTCCAATTCCAGTGTCAGAAATGGGAGTTCTGAGTCTCTTTGACCATCAGACAGTTCAGTACACGTACCTCTGAGGTGACTCTCAGAAGTGAGTTGGCCCTTATTCTAGTGATGACAGACCATGTGTGAGTCTACCAGTAAATCTCCCTTATATCCAGGCAGTTCAACACCAATGTTCCCTGGTTGGATTTGGTGTATTAAAACTGTCTTTTCTCAACAGCATTTGAACTGATCCGCTCAGTCCACCTTGTGCTACCCTCACTGCTGTCACTATAAAACCTGCAATTGATAGCTTTTCAAACTCACACTTTGCACCATAAAGCAGGTTCATCCTATGGGATTGCAGGTCTGCTCTGTTTCCATATTCTCCAAAGAGACTTTCCTACATCATTCATTGTTCAGTAAAACTTTTTATTTTGCCTATATTTTCCACTACAAGTACATACAGTATATTACAGGGCCAGAGCAGTGATTAATACCTTGTATTAAACTTAAAGGGACATTTAACTGGAAAATTAAAAATATTACTTTCCTCTCACCTGTAGTGCTATTGTAAATTGTTTTGGTGAGGGCTGCTGAGTTTTGGAGATATTAGCCATGGAGCTATCTGCTTTCTCTCTAATATAATGGAGCTACTCATCTTGTGGTGCTCAAATCACCAAGAAAACTTTCCAGAAATCATGACCGAGTTACTCAGGATAATCCACAGAGCTTGTTGTGAGCAGTTTCATGTAGGAACTACTTTCTTCCTGCCAAAGTATGCCCACCAACTATATCACTGCACAAAAGTAAGCGCGCATCTACTCATGGACAAGAGACTTGAGCTCGTGACAACGTGGGATGTAAACATTAATGGTGTCCTCTGCTGAGCTGCAGCATTAGCACCACTGAACAAGCCAGCATGGTGATATGATTGGCAGATGTAGTTTGGTAAAACAAAAGTAGTTCCTTCATGAAACTGCTCAAAAAAAGGTCTGTGGAATATCTGGGTCATGACTTCTGGAAAGAGACATCACTGTTGAGCTTTTCAAATGTGTTTTTTTGTGCTCTGAGCACGGCAAGCCAATCACCATCTAGTCACTTTATGTTGGAGAGAAGGCAGACATCTTTATGGCCGATATCTTCAGAACTTAAACTTGTGATACATTTGCTCACCATCTACATTACTTCATAAGCCACAGTTCATGCTCCAAGGTGTCCTCTTTATACACTGAAATATATGCTGATCACAGTCTTAACATGCTGTCTGTTGTGTATTTTTCATGAACCCGGTGACCACAGCTCTACAGACTTCTGATGAAAAGAAGCAAGACTGGTCAGTTTGGATTAAAAAAGGAGGACAGAGCTGAGTCAGTGGCCATTAAAGACAGAAGGATTTGGCAGAATTTCAACACAACAAGACAGAGCTTAATCAGAGCTAAGCACTAAGGTTAGGACGACAGAGGAAGAGAAGGGCAAACAGCGTGGGAGAGAAGGAAAGAAGAGGAGGAAGAGCAACAGAAAAAGTACGAGAGGATAAAGTTTAGGGGTCAGAGTCTGCAGGCTGTCTGGTAGTAGTATTCCCTCTGTGTTTCTCACAACCGCAGTGACATTTTCTACTGCCTTTCCCATTTCATCCCTCACTGCCTCTGCTGTGTGTGTGTGTACGAGCCACCATCTGCTTTCTGGATGCACCGCCTCACATCTTTGAGATGATTTGACTTCATAAGACAAAGCAGGAGGCAGAGGAGGAGAAAGATGGCAGGAAAGACAGCAGGTATGAGTGAAAGTGAGGAGCGTAGACACGGAGAGAGATAAATGAGAGAAGAAGAAAACAAGGGAAGGAAAGTGGACATGGAGTGGAAAGAAAGAGGATTTCTAGAAGGAACAGTTAGAGGAAGGGTTAGGGTTGAGAGGGGAAATGAGGAATAATAGGGATAATGGGAAAGTGTGTGAGCTAACAGTTCCCCCTGTCTGTTTCCCTGCTGTGACATCCTCAACTGCCTCTACAATTTCACCCACACTGGCTTTTAAACGAGTGAGAGTGTTCAGCCCTCAGTTTTGCGGCGCCCCAAGAGTGCTGGCTTTCTGCAAGACTGCACTAGTATAAATATTAATGCCTAGCTTAAAAAGTGATAGCTTAGAGAACAGCTTCACGCTATGGCTTGGATCTGTCCGTGTCCGTGTCAGTATTACCTTGAACTATTATGATGGAAGAAACTTTAGTTTAAAGACAGCTGGATCAGATTTCCTTGCTTATTAAATCTTGACTGCTTTGCTGTGTCAGACATAGCTTTATGGTGTCATCTATAAAGCCCTGCATTTTTGACATCAGACCAGTTTAATGCTGCTCAAATCAATATTTATGTATCAACAATGAATCAAATGATTGTGTAGTGTTTTTTTAAGTGTCTTGGTTCACTCTCAAAACTCTCTTTAACATCGTTTCCAGACACAACAGGCAACTTTAAAAGCTCTATAAACCTGCTGTGCATCACCAAACAGCAGAAAGCAATCCCACAGTGTCATTTTACTACTCGCTGAAGAGTAAGCTATCAGGTGTCCATTATACAGAGAGTAGTGAATGAATGAACCTAAGGGTGATTTTGGATGCAGGTTTAGTTATTTTGGAGCTTTAAAATAAGCTGCTAACATCTGAACTGGACTCTGATGCTGGTCCACAGGGAGCAGACAGTAGGCAAAGGAACTTTTCAGGTCTCGACGGGCTACATCACAACAGTATGATAAATTGTAACTCAGAGAAACAAACAACAACAAATTGAATTTTGTAAGGTGCATTATCAACTCAGAGATAAAAATTTACTGCAAGCTTCAGGAAAAGATTAAATTAGAGGCAGGCAGAAAATAAATGTGTGTAATATTGGTCTGAGTGGTGTGAAGAGGAAGGTTTGTCCATTTATGTCTTATCTGGTGTAAAGATTCTATTCTGTATCTTCAGCCTCCATGACTCAAGAATTTCAAATTACAAAAGTTTTACTATCATGCAACAGACTGCTATGATCTATTTGGACTGAAGATACTATTCCATCAGATCAATCTGTTCAGAAGGATGTGACCAACGTGCTCTGACAGGAGATTTTCACCACCATATCTGATTTCTGACCGCCGCTCTAATTGGAGGATTTGGACCCAAACTTCCCCCAATTACACTGTCACATGAAGGTTTAGTAGTTCGGTGTAAAAGGTCCTGCATCAATGCCCGTCTCTGCCACTCTTGGAAATTACAGAAACTCTCAGTTAGTTGAAGAAATCCTTTGTGTTTCCAGCCTCAGGAGCTCTAAGTGCTTGAGAGGCAGGAGAAGATGGAGAACATCACATTATCTGCAGAGAAGTTTTTTTAAAGAGCACTTACTTCTAATGTCTCCTGAGGGAGGACGGCTGTAAAGTAAAACTAAGTAGATGCTGTGACTGCAGCTCCTGTTGTGGTTTAGTGAAGGTGTAAAGATGCCGTACACACACACACACACACACACACACACACACACACACACACACACACACACACACAGGGAGAGGTCTCCACAGATGCCTTTGGTCACGACATCCAAGACATCCAATTTCTCTCCTTTGGAGCTGATATAAAATGTGTGTTATTGCAGTGCCAGTGCAGTGAGGGTGTAAAGGCACTAGCTGTCTCTCTCGGGTGTGATCTTCATAGCACGGCTGTTGAAATCGCTGCTGCTGGCCTCAGGTCACAGGAAACATGTTTCCTCTCACCTTAACTATAATTCTCAGATAGATCTGTTCTTCTTGCCCACCTAGCTCCCTGGTGAACCACAACTGTGGTTTATAGATTAGTCATGTTTCTGCAAATCCCTTAAATAAATGAGGCCAGGATGTGCAGTACTGTTGACGGGTCAAGCTGCCGAATATCTACTGATTTGGCGAGAGTAGGATTTAATAGCAGCTTAAATGTATGTTAGTTCAGGGCTAGGCATTGGTTTCCCCTGTGAGAGGGCCCATGAATGCTAATGTTCTGTAAAGAGTGGTGCCAAGCTGCACGCTCCAAAGTGCCAAGGATTGTTTGGCAGGATGTGTCAGGTATAATTACATTTTTTTAATGTGTATTTTGCTGGCATATATAAGTGTTTAATAAGTTGTATGTCCTGTAAATCTGGATGGATTTCGATTGGCTGTCAGCGTTTCTGTCGTTCTTCAAGTTGCTCTGATCCCAGTGATACTGTTCACTGCTGTCTTTGTCATTATAGTGGTGGTGTGGACACCAGCATCTGTTAGAATGAGGTCTAAATTATATGTTTATAGTTATTTTTATCGTTATCGTGCTTGGTGTGCTGCAAATTTGAAATGATATTATGGTTAAGAAATGAACCCCTGTGATGTAGTTACAGATAACTGCAAGGGAAGATGGTTTATTTATAGAAGACATAAATGTTTTACTATTTTTGAAAACACAGGGTCCATAGCTTTCAGATTAAATAAACCAATTGTATGTTCAAACTACTTATGTCATATTAAGAAGTATTTTTACATGAATTGTTTGCAAATCTAAACTTATAAAGACAACTTCTAAACTTGTAAATATAAGAGCAAGTTGTGATCAAAAGAACTATGATAATTTTTTCATCAGTGTACAATAACATGCTTGGTATCGCTGAAAATTAGAAATTCCAGTGACCCTAAATGCCTGACACACACAGTATTTTATGATCTCTGGAGGAACGTAGCTGTCAAACTTTACATTTTACAGTTGCGCTATTATTAATCTATATTCTTACCAAAATATTTCTGCAAGACTTGTGTTATTTTTGCCAAAAAAGGCAGATTTTATTATTTTTCTATTGTCAGTTTGGACCAGCAGGGAGTCAGTGATTGTCAGGGGTTGAATCATCATTTTCAACATACAACAACTCACAACAACATAACCTCAAGACCAGGACAAGACCACAGTGTTGTAATATGATAACACCACATTATAATCATTATATTGATGTATTGTTCAACTGTAACTTTGCACTTTGAAAAATATATGAGCAGAAGATTGCTGTTAAAAAGACAAAAGGCATGCTGCTCTGGCACTCATTTACATAAAAATAGTTTATAGTGTAAGCTCTTCTACTGGTGCAATGCAGAGTTTTCAATTTTATGAATCCCCAGTGTCCAATTCAGTGTTTCATTTTTGAAATAAATTAGATTTGCCGAGGTGCTTGGATGATGTGAATATCCTCGTGCTGTGTATTTTATTTGAATGACAGGACAAAATTACATTTTGTGCCAAACTGTTTTTTCCCATGGAAACTTGTTGGTCTACTGCTCTCTATTAAGAGACATTTACAGGCAAATATATTCAAATTATTTACTTAGTGCAGCTGGCGAATTAGCAGATATTTTATTATACATATCTCCTCCTGGAGCCATTAGTACGAGTGATGTAGCCTGCAGCATCCCCTCTAAATCTGCATAATTCTGGCATTATAATTCACAGTGGATGTTTTGAGCATTTCAACTGAATGCTGGTGCAAGTCTTGTTTCTCGGCAGCTTGTTTCAGCTCTCCGTATGCATGTATGTGTGTTAAACCTGGCAATTTAAAGATGAAGAGATTTTAAACGCTGGCTCGCTGCTGTTTTGATCGCTTCATTTAGTTGATGTCTGTCTCCCACACAGCCACCCACATCGCTGCTCAGTGTGACGAGTCTCAATGAGGAGGATTGTTCTGTCCTTTCAAAGGCAGCTGTAGATTGGTGTAATGCAGAGCTGTGTATGCGTTAGGCTTCTGTTTGTGTGGGCCATATTCTTGCACGTATAGATTGTGCTGTACATAATGAGCTTATTATCTGTTTGTTTTTTTTTAGCTTGATAAAGACCAGAAGGAATCAGCTTTATGCAGGATTGTGTTTGACAGCAGGAGATGAGGAACAAACGTTCGTATTGTCGTCGTTAGCATAAACAGTGGAGGGTTCTGAGCTTCTCAGTTTGGTGGCTGTCAGACAGCCTGACAGTTTTCCTGTCTGAGGTGTCTGTTGAGAAGAAAACTGAAAAGGACTAGTTCTTCAAAGCACCGAGAAATGTTGAACATAATAGCTGCTTATCTTATATTTGCAGGTTCAGTAATGTATGATATATTCTGACACTAAGATGGCCAAAGATTTAGTGTTTTCATTTATATGTATTGTAAGGGTGGAGAAACATCTAAAATAGCCTTTAGACCATCATGTTCTCAAACACGTTGTTGTGGCGTAAACCACTGAATAGATCGCTCTTCAGTGTACTCCAAAATGCCTAAAATGATCTTCTTTCCTCGTCTGCCACCCCTGTGGTCCAGGTCTAGTTTGGTTTATTCAACTATGACTACAAAAAGAAAAATGTGCTTTTTCTTTTTATGCACCCTGGGCGCATGGAATGAGCTGAAAAATACCATTACCTTAGATGCACTTGTGTCTTTGAATACCTTTAAACTTCTTTTACAAACTGCTGTGAAGGAAACATGTTGAACTTCTATGTAATCCTTGATTTGAAGTGGAATGTGATATGGATATTGCTGGTGTGGCATTTATGCTCTTTTACTATTCTAACGTGAAATCTGCTTTTATGTGAAACTGCCTACGCTGAAATCTTGATCAGAACCCCCTGTACAAAGAGATCTAATTTCTCAATAGGACCTTTCTGGTTAAATAAAAGATAAATAAATGTCTAAAAATTGCTTTCTTGATTAAAAAAGCATCAACATGACAGTTGACTGAAAGAAAATAGACAAAACCAGAACCAAAACCACACAGTTTGTACGCCCAGCAGTGCACCCCGACCTCTTATGTGAGACTTTTTCTATAAGTATAAAAACATCACAATACTTCTGCCTTTACTACAGTGAGAGTCATTATTCATATGAGCACAAGAGGCTGTTGTGTGCAAAAGGGTATAGCATTCAGAAAACAATCGATGCAGCTGCTTTGCTGGTGAAGATAATCTCAGTTTTTTTTTACAGACCAACAGAATAGTGTAGACGTAGACATATTGTGCACATAATTTCTAGCCTATTTAAAGCAATCACATTTAGTTTAAAGCTGCAGTAGGCAGTTTGTTTTTTGGCACAATTGGGCACAAGTTCAAGAATTACAATTAAATATATTGCAATTAAAGTGATCTGAGAGAAAATCCCCCTCTTGGCTCTGTTTTCAGGCTTTTCGAAAATCTAACCTTCGGCCAATCACAGGTTGGTAAGATTGTTGAGTCTCATTGGCACGATGGTTTTGACAATTCATCTTCACAACACTGAAGATTTCTTTTAAATTTTAGGAATTAAATTAGCAATTAAGTAAATAGCAGTGATTCATAAAACATAAATGAAAAAAATAGACTGTATATAAGTTATTAGTCAAATTAAATCATTAGAAAAATATTGTCACAATAATTCTATGCATCTGCATGTACCATAAAGTGACAGCGTAGTTCAATTTGGTTCAAAGGTGGACCCAAATGCAGGACACAGACAAGGTGAGATTAAGACGGTTTGTTGCATTATTTGCAGGGATGAAAGGGATTGGAGATGTTTAATGGCAATCGCAGAGGAGCAAGGGTGGATAGCATGAACAGGCTGGTGCTGCACAAAGATCGCAGACAAGAGGGCAGACAGGCAGGTGAGGAAAGCTCCACCATAGATGTGACAGTGATCTGGCACTGGATGTGTGAAAAGCTGGGGTTGAAGCACTGCCAGGCTGACGGGCTGAAGAGAGGCAGGTGAGCAGACTGGAGAGGTGTTGAACTGAATGTAGGCAGGTGTGTGATGAGCAGAGCTGAGAGACAAGAGAACGAAGCAAGGAGACAACGCCCACTCAAAAAAGAGAGGAGCACCTGGAGACACAGGGGAAAATGGGAGACATGAGAAAGGACAAGGGAATAACTGACGGCGTGGCTGTGTACAAAAATGCTGTCTTTCTGAACAAATGAAACAAAGGTGAAATGTACTTGTCTGAGGTGTTTTCAAACAGTATGTTGTGGTTTTACATGAGAAAAGACAGAGGACTAAGGCTGGACAATATATCACTGTTATGTCATGTCACTATCATGATTAGGGATGTTAATCATTAATCAATTAATTGCTGTTAAGAGCCAACTAAAATTTATTTATCAATAGTAGAAATTGCAGTAATTGTGCCTCATGTGACATCGTTTTGTTTGATGGAGCCATTTGTAATTTGTAATAAAGTAACTTAAATTGAAAGAAAACTGAAAAGAAAACAAGACAAAAAGAGGGAAAAATGAACCAAAAACACACGTTTAGTATGATTAATCATTTAATTGATTATTAGTGTTTTTAAGTATTGGTTAAGGGAAATCCTAGTCATAATATATTAGATTAGATTTTTTTATATTTTTGACATGGGATAAATTGTCTTTTCCTGGTCTTAAAGGCTCCATTACAGAAAAGTGCCGTAATTTCTGAACTTGCCAGACTGTTCTAGCTGTTCTGTTGGTGTATTTCCTTTTACCTACTTAGTCATTATATTCACACAACTAATAATTATTTGATTAAAAAATCTCTTTGTGTTAATACTTTGTGAAAGCACCAACAGTCATCTCTATCATACTGTCACCATATGGATAAATATCGACAGATGTATTTGGTGATAACTGAGTCCTGTACTTCTTGAGCCTCGGTGACTCCGAATGCATCTCTGTTCTCTCTGAGGTTTATGACGAAGTGAAAATCAACTGTGCTACAGAAAGTTCAAGAAAAATTCAAGTCAAAGTATCCCAGTTTTCTCTGTTTTTATTTTGTTTGTGTACATCCACACAGAGGAGCACACTTGAAGCCCTTTGGGTCAGACTGGAGGTAGAAGTTGGGCAGATTAGTAAAATGAACACTGACGTTTTCAGCTCGAGGATGATTGTTAGTGCTCTGGAGCAAAAACAACCATGGCTGGAGCCTCATTATCCTGCTCACTGCTACACGCTCTGAATGGCTAAACAAGTCGGCTCAGTTCGTACTGAGAGGCACTGAACTCTGGGTTTGTGGGGCTTACAGAGCTCTGAAGTGCAGGACCTCCTGTTTCACTGCTGTTTGTTGAGCTGATGGATGGAGCTCATCGGTATTCAGGGTCTCCAGCTCTGTCATGGACTATATGGGTACTTTGCTATTCAGCGAAAACAGTAAAGAAGTGGACAATGCAGGTGAATGAGCTCTCTGTATCTGGTAATAATCTGCCATGTCAGTGTTTGAAGGCCAAAGTTTTTTTTTTTTATTCATTCGATGCTGTCAAACTCACCATTTGTCATGTCAGCAAAGTGATAAACTTGGCCAGGTATAGATGGATGAACTGGCCAGAGGGTGAATGATGGGAGTCCAGGAGGATATTTGACTGAAATGAAAAGATATTTCCCATCACTCAAATGTCAACATAATGGATTCCTGCCCTTACTGGTTGAGTTTTGTGTAACTTTTATTGTTTCACCTGAGGCGGAAACTCTTTTGTGGGCCAGTATTAGATCATTTAATGCTGTTATTCTGCAACTCAGCAGAGATGAGATGGCAGTCACTCTATTGTGTTATAGATTCCCAGAATGACATATTCTTTTCATAAATGTTGCTCTTCAACTTGCTTGGAAGCGCTCTTGTCTTGAAGTAAAAAGTGTTGTCTAGTGTTGTCAGTTGTTTAGGAATTGTTGTTTATTCTGTTGTCAACCTGGATGCCTGAAATATAAATGTCAGAGGAAAACTGTTTTCTAAATGTACCCTCCAGAAGACGTCGAGGCTGACAGAAAGAGAAAAGGCGGTGCGTTTGTTTTCGTGCCAAGCAGGAAGGTGCAACAGTTTAATATTCAGGAAAGCTCTCAGTTCTACACAGCCGGGGTCAGTGTCGAGGTTCAGTGGCTGCAGAGCCCAGCAGGTATTCAACATTTAGCTCCATTTTCCTCTGAGCCGTCTGTGTTTGTGCTCCACTGGTCACGCTGTCAGGGACGTCCACTCTTAAATGCCAGAGCTCCGCTGAGGAAAACTGGCCCAGTGTTTTTAAACTGCTCTGCTCTGTCTGTCTCACTCTGTTGAGTGTTACCTCAGCAAGGATGTGCTCTCACCACACATTATCTCCTCAGGGATTACCACGCTCACTATTGGAGAGCTGTCCCTCTCATTTCACCTCTTCAGACTACTGTAATTCACCTGCTTTTCACGCTGAGGGCTCCCCCACCACCCACAGTAACAAGTGTCAGTGAGGCCACGGCCTGTGGGGATAAAGACAATCAGGAGGAGCTTCAGAGGACCACAGAGCTGGAGGCCTGGATGAGTAGCTCGACTGCATTTAAAGCAGCGGAATTAAATATGTATGAAGTTCAAAACCACTCTATTACTAACAACAGAATTATTAAAGATTGACTCTAAACGGTGGTATGACTATGTCTAGATGCTCTGTGATAACTGCTGTAACAAACTTCAGACTCAAAGAGACTCTAATCAGAGCCACAGTGTCACTGAGGCCAAGCTGGAGGCGCTCTGATGTTGTCAAACAGCTGGACTGAATATTACTAGATTGTAAAACTCTTTACACATATGAAAGTTATTAGTCTTAAAGTTATGCTGAACTTCTGGCCAATAGTCACTCTCCTTTTAGCTCTGTTTTGGTCTCTACCAGCTTCTGAGAGAAATATCTGACCATTTAATTACTAAATGATTAGATATCCTAAAGGAACATGCATACATGAAACAGCATCTTGAGTAACCTGGTCATAATTTTAGGAAAGAGACTTTGGTTTTCAGTGCTTTAAATGTATTTTTTTTTTTTTTATGCTATGCGCACCACAAGCTGAGTGCCACTTATCCCCATTATATTTGAGAGAAAGTAGACATCTCTATGGCTGGTATCTCCAAAACTCATAAATAGATAGCACTACAGACCAGGGGAAAAAAATACATATTTTTGATTTATGGGTGAACTGTCTCTTTCATAGAAATTAAAAAATAATAATGGTCCAAAGATTGATCCTTGACATATGTCACAAGTGATATGACAAAAGAAGATTTTCATTCTGTAGCTTCCCAGTCAAAATGCATGACATGTCATAAATTTCTGCATGAGAATATGGCCACCTGTGAAAGTTGACTGTAGTCCACTAGCTGCCGTTAGCTCAGTTAGCTGTGTAGCTAATATGACTGGAGTCTGTTGGACCTGCAGCTCAGAGTACTGGGGGAGTGTTTATGTTTACACCATGGGAAACTGAACCAGGCTCAGCAGCTGGACCAGGAACAGTCTCTGAGACCGAGAAGGACAAGCTTGACTACAGGGAATATGGCACCAAGTTGATACACAACGGTTTGGTCGGGCATCAGAGAGGCAGCAGGGAGCTAGAATATTTTCACATCTAGTGCAGTGCATTAAGTATTTATTTTCAACCAAACGTGATTGTTGAACAGTGGAGAGACTAACAGAAGCTTTTTGGCAAGTTTTGTTGTGTTTCTGTCGAGTTTGAGGTGTGTATTACAGACAAGCTGGTCTGAGTTTGGTGACAGAGAGAAACTTGAATTCAGAAGAAGAAGTTTCATTACGGACAACCAATGTAAGAATATTTTCTTTCTTACATTTGTGTCAGTTTATTTTGTTTTTTAGACAATAAAATCTAAGCTTGTAAAAGTTGCAACATCACAGCTGTCATACATCTCCCAGCTGAGACTATGAGAGGATCAGACTCTTTTCATGATGTGGGAGAGGAGTGAAGCGGAGGGTCGGGGGCATCAGTACTGTAATCTACGTCCCTGTTGTTTGTAACGGCCGAGAAGGCGTTTCCCTTTGAAAAATCCAGAAAAGAACGGCATGAGTTGCCCTTTAAGGATAACAAGAAAACCAGAGCAACACAGATTTTTTCAAAAGCCAAGCTTTGCTAAGCTAAGCTGATTAACCACCTGTGATGCACAGCAGTCCAAAAATACTTTTTCCCATAGATCTACATTGTGAAAGAAGTGCCTGTAAAAAATGGATATGATAATGGTGCATCACAACCTTGACAGAATGAATTCTTTCATGACCAGGATTTGATCCATTTGGTCCAAAAACTTTTAGCAAGTCCAGAAGAGCTGTATGATTGAATCATTTCAGCCCCAATAAAGGTGCTAAACTGGAAGTTAGCCAGCTCGGCTGGCAGAAGTTTTACTCTCAGAAGTGGCTTTTTTGGCTTCATGCCCCTCTGAGCAGCTTTCATGGGACAAGGTTGTATCCAGTTCTCCTTAATACATCTATGAAGTGGACCCTTTAGCTGCTAAATGCTCCTCTTACTAATATAGTTTTCCCTTGGCTCTAGCTGCATAATGTACAGACAAAGACTTTCCAAAATATTAAACTATTTCATTTTATTATTAAATGTGGTATACATAGTATGTAGTCTTCAATCTGTCATTTCCACATTAACCAGTAAAATTACATACATAGCAGACTGGCTGGACCTCTACAATTAATTTAATTGTCTTCTTATGTGCCAGAGAACCTGCTCAATGTCACTAAATGGGGATAGTACATCATTCTCATTTTTAAAGGTCCTTGAACACTATAATTATACTAAAGTGTCACAGTTCAGCTATAAAAGCCACAGTAATGATTAAGATGAAATATGTTGCACTTATAATTTCATGCAGTTTTCTTTGACAGACGGATTATTTAATACTTTTGTGACATCTGTCTAATTGACATCAATGCGAAATTGAAATGAGTCTCTTTAAATGCAGTGATACTCCTTGTTAAATGAATTCATCGAGCTGTGGTGGATATCGAGAGGCAGATGAAGACCTTGTGCTGCTCAGCTGAAGTGCACTGATGTTGACAGAGCAACCGAAGCTAAAGCCTCGTTGTCAGAGTTGTGGGCTGCGATCGGACTGCGGCGTGAATCATCATAATTGGCTCTTGGCTCAAAGGTGGAGAACAACATCCATTAACGGAGAAGCTTTAGATGGAGGCAGCATTAGTTTGGATTTAGTTTACAGTTTGGAGGTGGAGGAGAAAAGTGTGAATATTTACTGAGCTGATTTTGACGAATCTGTGTGAGTTTCTGTGTGAGATACAGTTACACTGTTTATTATTTCTAATTTTATACAGTTTTGACCTCTTCCCCTCTCAGAGGCTGTAACAGGCTCAGTTTTAAAGCTGTGTAATTATACTGGTGTAAGATTCTGAGGTAAGGCTAAACTTTGGTGAGTGACAAACTGGCGCGGCCATTTTCAAACTGATCCCTTGACCTCTGACATGAAGATAACTTAATGAAAATGGGTTCTGCAAGTACCCAAGAGCTTCCCCTGTAAAGACATGCCTACTTTATGCTAATCCTATTAGTCATGGGCGAATATCAAGCAACTTTTTGCATGCAGTATAAATGTGTTAATTTAATTTATTCTATTTGAATATTTCTGCATAATTGGGGCCCTAAACAGTATTGGAATTTCATAAATTGGCTATGACCAGAAAGCTGAAACTCTTGTGGATTCCCCATGGTAGCCATTTCATCGTACTGTGTCCATTTTTTGAAACTTGACCTCACTGTGTAAAATATAAAACCGATAGTGACTTCTAGGATAATCACAGCCTCATAATGCTGGGGTCTGGGGTAAATTAGGGGGTCTCTGAGTAATCTCCAGAATAGAAGTGCTTGCCATCCAGTTACCAAAAAAAATTTGCATTTCTTACAGAAAACCAAATCACAGCATGATTTTTTTTCTGAGGTGTTCCTCAAGCTCTTAATGTTTTTTTCTACCATTTCTATCAACTCTGGAGTGGTCAAAAATGGTTAATTTTTTTTTCATCAGATCTGTATAATAGATGGTATCATTCCCAAAACTGCTGCAATAACTTATGATACATGATATCATAAGCCCTTATTCACTCTAAAATGTGAATATTTCTGACTGTAGACAGTAGAACAGCCCTTCAAAGAATACTGAGAGTCTGCACTCAAATAAAAGTACTGTTACATTATTCAAATGTTTACTCAATTACAAGTAAACCTACTGGTGTTAAAAATACAGAACTAAAAGTACTCTGGTCAAAAACTACAGAAGAGTATTAGTTACTTATAGCTTATCAATAGCAGGCATTCAATCAAAGGGGTTTCTGTTTCTCCAAATCTTCAGTCACTCCCTGCGATTTTCTGCTCAGTGGTCACTGTCACCTCCTCAAACATGTGCCTGCTGCAGAGGGTTTTTTCTTTGTCCGTATGTCATGACTTTCATTAGGGATGGTAATAATTAATCATTAATCAATTAATCGCTGTTAACAGCTCAAACAATTACAGATATATTAATCTGTAACTAGTCGATAGTCCAACAGTGGCGGTAATTGCACCTCATTTGGCGCTGTTTTGTCTGGCATATCCATCTGTTGAATTCCTCAACAGATGGCTATTCAACAAAAATGCGGGTAAAAGAGAGAGAAAAATTAAAATGAGAAAAAAAAATAGAAAAGTGTGTTTTGTATTTTTTTTTATTAATGATTAATCAATTAATCGATTGTGGATTATGTTTTCAGCGTCTAGGATAACTAGGAAAAACTAGGGTATTTATTTGATAACAACGTTTTGGCTTATCTGACCTTGATGAAATGTCAAGTTTTTTGCATTTTCTTTATGTTGCACCTTCCTCTGACACCCTGTCACAAAAAAACTCAGAAAAATAGTCAGAAAGCTAAAGCAGAAAAAAAAAAACACAACTTAATTACAGTCATTAGAGTAAAGAATCTTCGGCTTCACAGCTAAAAGTCACAAAGGTTAAGGGAGGGGTGGAGTGGAGAAGGTTTTTAACACATGAAAGAAACAGCTGCAGCAATACATCCCAGCCATGGGTTCTTGTTGGAGAGAAGTCAATTAAAACAAGCTGAGGTAACATTAATTATCGCATTATGCATATTATGTGACATTTTTATGGCAGCCTGTCATCCATGACCCATTTAAGTGTGAACCATGTAAAGTTTTCTTCTGACAAGGCTGATTCATCTCCATCAGTGCCCAGCCTGTAATGAGCCAGTCAGGATACCATTCTTCTCCACAACACGACGTGATTACAGCATTCATTTATCCATTTGAGCAGAATTACACCATTCATTCATCCAACTGGACATTATTACACTGTTCATTCATCTAATATGGTGTCATTACAGCTCAAAGACCTGTTTCCACCTGGGGAACATTAAAACCTGCTTCTCAATGATTAGACTCTCTTGTTATTATTTATCAGATCAACAGGTATTTGTTATTTAAAGACTTTAGGAAATTACACCCTTCAAAACCTGACTGAATAAACTTTTGAAAATTGATTCTGAAAATCTGATAGTTTTGAGATACATGGGTCTTACCTCTCAGCATCAGTGAGCTCCCGCCCTGCTGATTTTAACAATTCAACAGTTTTTCACTCAGGCTAAAACATGGAGAATAATCCATCTTCTGCCACGTCTTATATTGCGATATCCTCCGTGTGGCTTTTACTGTTGAACTCTGCTCTCTGAACCACTCAGCTGTGTTTTTCACTCTGGAGAAGAGGTTGGTCCAGCTACTTTTATGATTTTGAACCAAAGAACTATTTATACTTGTGCTTAGAGAGGAGATGTTCCTGTTATCAACCTGCTACTGTGAACCATTTTTTGTTCACTGAGAGACTGGAGCATAATGTCAAAGGCCTGTTTCCACTTAGCGGACATTAAACCTGCAGCTCACTGATAAAATTCCACTCCTCTTCAGCTGCTCAGTGGTGTTTTTTTTATCGAGGCTGAAAAATGTGATGCTCATGCCCTGTTATTTCTAGTATTCTGTTTTTCAGAGCCAGTACTCCCTCACTTACTTCTATTCAACCATCTCCATTATTCTCATTATTCTTTACTTTGTTGTTTTACCTGTAAGTTGTTTAAAAGGGTAGAGGTCAATCTTTAATTATAAATCCCTGTTTCAAGTAAAAACTCTGTAATAGCTTTGTTAAACTGAGGACAAAGGACGAATTGGTTCTAACAATGGAGCTAAATTGTGTCAACATGATTTGACTAATAATGAATACTTGAGTTTCTCTTCTACAGTCTTATACTACTATGCTTTTGAAGCTAATGTCCACCAACGTGATGGGGAAAAAGATACTGTGACTCAGTATCTCAAAACAATGACTAAATGCAGGGGGTCATTAACCTTTACTATAAAAAGACCCCATTTTGAGCTCCTGCTATTAAAGTCTCTATTTTCCTCAGAGACTTTTCTGTTTTTTGAAATTTGGCATCCAAAACTAATCAAGGGAAATTGAAAACCAGCCACCAGCAAAAATCATTTTAGGCCTTCAACAATTACAAATGAAAATTCAAGTGTTTAAAAAAAGAAACGTTAATCGTAATTTTTTGGGGAAAAAGGCACTTGCAGCTCTGGAGCTGCAGGTTGCCTACACCTGAGAGAGTTTCTTATTATAATGACTTGCCGATTCTTTTTTCACCGCATCGGTGGAAATGAGCTTCCATACTGTGCAAGACAGACAGGATACTGTATAAAATTATGTCATTAATGAGTCACTGATGATTTGGATTATTTACTTCAGCTGTTTAGGTCAGATAATTAGATTTTAGACCTGAACATGAGATTTAACTGGGAGATAATATTGTGTGTCAGGTGGTAAAAAATACTGAGTATGAAAAAAACACCATTTTCATTTATCCATCATGTGTGTTATATATGTATGGTATATCACAGTATCATCTATTTAGTTATATGGAGTTCGTGACCATCAAGAACTTAGCAAGATACAGTGTAACATGTTAACTATGAAAGACTCATGAAAAATAATAAGATCAACTTTTCAATGAGGGTGACTGGTATTCCCTGTCCATGAGTGACTTAAAAGGGAACCATTGATTTTACACATCAAGGTCTGTTTACATGTCATGGGGTACAACTGCATATGTGAACAAAGTCGTTTAAAGCCTTTTGTGGCTCCAGACGGAGCTGCATGAAGTCTGATAAACTGCCTCAAGTGACAACGTCAGTATGGACTGAGCTTTGCAGACCTCTCCTCCTGTCTTCATGAGGCTAGATGCTCAAAGCTACATCAGCTGGTACAAACATAACAGACCAACATCTCTGCAGGTGGATCTAGCAGTTGGTACACAATTTCAATCCCTTTTTTGTCCATCATGTGTCTGCCAATATTATCTAAGTGCAATGCTGAATCTGTGGAGTAATAGGACCAACAATAATAAATATTAATAAAGAGGGCAAAGGTTAAAGCCAAAGTACATTGTCAACAATATGACAAGTTGTCCCGGCCGTAAAATTAACATGTATGACAAAGGACATACTTATATTCCAGAAATTGTTTTTTAACACATTTTTAGATTGAACATATAAATAATGGATGGCTGATTAGCACTGTCACCTCACAGTGAGATGGTTCTGATTTCAAGCCCACCTGCGGGTTAGGCCATTTCTGTGTGGCGTTCGCTTGTTCTCCCTGTGTCTGCCTGGATTTTCTCCACAGCTTAATGTGGGGGTCCAGGGGCCAGAAATGTCCCCTGCCTCTCTGGCCCAAACCTGCTTCCGAAATTATTTTTAAAATTTATTTATTTTTTTATTATTATTATTATTTTCTGGTTGTTTCATACCAAATTAAACTCCCCCTTGATATACAATTGAAATAAAAACACAGTTTGGTGCTTGATGGAAGCACAGACAAAACTGACAATTTCAGCGAGCTATTTTCATAAGAGGTATTAAAGACCAATTTGAAGTGACAGGAGAGCTGTTGTGTCCAATGCACAGCTAACTGGAAAACAAAGTACAGAAATTACTCTTTGCATTTTCATTTAACTGTGCTTTCGTGATGTACTTCAATGCTGAAGTGGCCGTCCTGTGAGATTCAATACCAGCAGTGGCCCAAGCTAATTTAAGTTTGACACCTCTGATCTAAAGGCTGCTTAGATTAATCTGCAGCTATAAATTGTCCACGGGCGTGATGAACTGGTGACCTGTCCAGAGTGTACCCCTCTCGCCCAGTGCCAGTTAATATTTTGATTGTTGAACTATGATTGATGGTTAAGTGGTTGTGTGGAATGGATATCAAGTTATTTTAAAGACATAACTGTGTTTTTTTCTGCTTTGTGATTGATTGACAGAGGCGTGTGACAGTGCGCTGTTGTCCAACCTGCCGCCATCGTCCTTCAGAAGCTCCTCCCAGCTGTCCAGCAGTCACGCTCCAGGCTTTGCCAAGCTCAACAGGAGGGAAGGTGAGAAGAGTTTGACTCAATAAGACTGTTGTTGTACTTGATCACGGTATTTAAGGAGGCTGACCTGACAGGATCCATAAGTACGAAACTGGGCTGAAATCCTATTTTTATTGTTATTGTTGCCAGTGTATTAGAGCCCGGGATAATGTTTGTACTGCCTGTGATTGTTTTTCTGTGATAGGACGTGAGCCTCTCCTTAGTCCAGTGAAATGTGAGGTTTATCTGAGTCTAACAGAGACAATAGAGACAAAGCAGTGTTGCCAAATCTCCCCTCTGTTACAGACAAACTGCTCTGATGCAGTTGTGCTCAGAGGAGAAGGGAGTCTTTAAGCTCAGGACACAAAACACAAAACACAACAAACAGAAAAGTTTTTAGTGGATTCACAAATCTTACAGGTAACTCACCACTGAGAGAACAAGCAATAGCTGCTTTGTCCCATCTTTATTCTCCGTGGGTGCGGTTTGTGTTGAAGGTTTATGCCAGAAGGATAAATGTGGATAGTGTTTGTTTGACCCAGCAGGGAGTCCTGTGCTGGATGCTGATGTGAGGCTTTGACAAAATGATGATCAGGGTTTGTTGTGGAGCTTTCTGCAGGGAACGAGCTTCACTTCTTTATCCCGACATCAAAGCTCAGAATCAGCCAGGAGGGTGAGATGGGTTTAATCTGGATCTGAATGACTTTCACCACCTGGGAAGCTAAAGGAAGCAGAGCCTGCAGATCACTGCTCAGTCCTCTGTCAGTTTGATGGTTGAGACTTAAAGTAAACGTTGTTTTTGCTGCTAAATGCTGCCAGTCTGTACTGTTTGCTGATCTGATGCAACAGTGGATTGACGGGGCTCACTTCAGTGGTAATAGCAAACATCAATACTAGCTGTAACAGTATCCAGCCCATTGAATTGTATTTAAAGGTTAGCTTTTACTTCAAAGTGCAGCTGGAGAGTCTGACCACCTCCAAGACTGCCAACATTGCAAGCTGTCAGTGGGAAGAAGGGGTCAGAGATTGCGTTGATACTTTGGGTCATGCAGTTGAGACTGTAAGAGCTAATATTCATTGTTGCCCTTTACTGATCCAAAGCCAGTATGTAATGCTTCTGACATTTCCTGGTCTTTCATTAACTGTTACACGAGACAGGCAAGACAAAGACATCAGAAATGAAAAGATAGCAAAGATATGAGAACACCTGCAGTAAACTTTAATTAAAACAGTAACCTGTGACCAGTTTCATGTAGAATTTTTTTCAAGAAGTTTCTTCACATCACTGTGACTGACAGATACTTGCAATACTGAAAAAAAAAAAAACTTGGAGCTTTTGACCCCAAACAAATCAGAACAGAAAAATATGACTTAAATACAACTGAATACTTATTTGCGTAGCTTTCAACTACATCTCAGATGGATTTTGTTCAGTTGAGATTGAGATATCTCAGATGTCATTAAATTGATCTATTAATCTAAATATGGAACTTTAGCATCTTGATATCACATGGTTTTCATTTTACCCTTTAGTTTGATATCTTTAACGCATTACAGAGTAATTCATTGCAAAACATTGCTAATAAACGTTCCAATATGATTTCCTCTTAAAATGAAAAAGCAACATATTCTATAAAGAGTCAGTGCTTTGAACACTGATGTTTAACAACAGCTGGATTTGCATAATCACAACTCAACCTCAGCTTTATGCAAATGAGTCTGTCAAAACTCAGATCAAACTGTCAAATTATGCAATTCTTATCAAATATTAACCAAGATTCTGTTACTGCATTTCCTATTTCTTGCCTCAAATGTTGTCAGAAACATATCCTTGTGCATTGTTAACGTGAGAAAGTTTGTGACCCAGCCACTGTGTTGAAAATGAAAGAGCCAACACTGTTGCCCATTGTACATACATAGATAACAAAGCAGGTCTTTAGTGACCTAGACATGTTTTGTATGGATGTGTTTAAATGACCTTATTTAATACATGTATTCATAGACTCTAATCTTTTCTGTCACCGTGGTAATTTTCAAAAAGAACACCTTGTTGTTCAAAAACATCTGGACACAATGCAAGTAAAGTGAAGTCATTCACTGCATCACAAAAGAATGAAGTCAAACCAATTTGTAATTTGTTTGAATTATTTGAACACAACCCGTACAGTGTAATTTGTCACTCTGAAGGCCAAAACGCACTAAAAGCAATAATTGATGCCCGTCAATTGCAGCTCCTGTGGCACACTGCAGGCTTCAGGTTTAAAATTCCAACACCACAGAACCAGTATTTTCTATATAGGTTTTTATATCATGTAGACACACCTGTCATATTCACAGGTTCTCTCTCTCCCTCCCTCTCTGCTGTGAGTTGGCTTTTATTTTTCTTTTACCTGGTTTCATGAGGAGCTGCAGCTCCATCAGCATTTGCTCCTCACGTCCATGCCTTTTTTTATTCCACTTACCTCTCCATAAACACGTACTGTGGCTGCAGAAAAAAAACTCTGATCCTCATTTGACGCTCCAAAATCGAAACAAGTTTGAATTGTGAGTTTCAAAGCAGTTTGACGCACTTCGAGATGCTTTCACTGTGTGTTCTGCCATTTAGAACAATAGGTGTACTTCAAAATGCGAGCGTGAGACGCCTTTTGTGAGTTTGGCCTTGAGATACACTGAACTATGTAGTCTTTTATGACACCCACGTGGTGTCACACCGTTGCACTGTGCGTCTTGAGTAGGCAGTCATATGTGGTTGTACAGTTGCTACAAGCTACTGAATGTTGCTCCGCTTCTTCCTGGTCCCTCTGCCGCCTCTCTTGGCTGGCAAGTTAGCAATGGAGTCCTGAGATTTGTAGTTGTTGTTGAGTAAGGCAGCTACTTTTAACAAAGTTGGAAAAGAACCCGAAATACTTGCACAGACTTCTTCTCAGGTGTTGTGATTATCTGATTAGCATGGCTTTGTTCACTAGTGTCCTCAGTTTTTTTTCATGAGCTCAGTTTTTCTGATAGGTCATCAGGACATCCAATAGATCAAGCTGGTCTCTAAGCCAAAGTACTTAAGACCGTTTTTTGAGGTTATATATTGTAAATTTTGAATTTGAACAAGTCATTGCATGCCAAATATTTTTATTTCCTTTTCACGTTTGAATGAAATTTCAAATAAAATGTTACGCCCCTGCAAAAGAACTTTAGTGGGCAACATAGTGATGATAAACAGTATATGATTAACAACTTGAATTTTGCTTCAACAGCAAATAAAATGGCTCAACAAATAACCACGACAGTGGTAACATTAATACATTTCTATAATCTGATGCATCTCGTAGCACGTAGATGAGCAAATCTGTGTGTGTCACACTTCCTCCTCAGCGGCATTCATGGTGCAGGATCCCAGAGAGTGATTCTAGTTGCCCACTGAAGAAATCAATAAAAAAATGAACGTGTCACTCTCATTTCCATCTCCTGCTGCTGCTAACACTCTGCCTCCTCTAGTTGTTCTCTGAGGAGCAGCTTTGCTCTCAATTCATTTACCCTCTAAGTGAACAGAGATTATCAGAGTCTTGGAATACCACCTACTCAGCAGCTTTACAGGGGTTTAATCAGGCCGTCAGCCTTGCAACTGGAATCTATAATATTACACACATTCAAAATCATATGGACTGTGCTTGCAGTATCTGTGCATATTTCCCCATATTACAGTTAATTATTAAGCCCTAACCCATAACAAATGGACTTGACATGACAGAAATCAAACATTTTTTAAACTTGGCTGAATACACATACTTACTCAAAGTTGGTGAGACTGACTTTTTTCAATTGTAGCTCTGCCAAAGGCAAACAACAACCTGCTTTAACCTATTTTCACTTTGACACTTTATAAAACCCAGCAGCTGTTCTCTCTGCAGTGAGACCAGAGGACCTGACATTGTGCTTCAGACTCTGATCTGATGTAGTGGATCACAGTGGAGGCCTAATGGCTCTGAGTCTGACACCACGAGTGGATAAAAACCCCTGATAGTCTATTGATTTGGAGATGAATGGCCTTTTACCAGGGACCAACTGAGGATAAATGACTCAGCAATTTCAGTCTGTCCATCTGCTTCTCTTATTCTTCATTTTGATTTCTATCTTCTTACTTTTTATTATACTTCTCTTTCACCACCTACTCTCTTCTTTTGTTAGTGTAACACTTTATTTCCTTTTCCATATCTCCTGTGGCTTTCTCCACCTCCTCTCAGCCTTCGTCTAAATTTTCGCTGTCCATCTTCTCGTCTTCTGCAAAGTCTCTATTCCGCTGTATTCATTAGTTTCACTCTGTCTGCAGTCACATTTTCGTTTGTGCAAACTAATTTAGCCAGTTCTGTCTTCCTGCCAAATGTTAATAGCAGTCTTCGTGTTTAAATATCTTCTTTCTTTAGTGGGCGATGCTGACGGTTATCATTGACACCACTGCAATTATGCTGGAATGGACTTGAAAAGAATTATTGTGCAACTGTATTAATTTTCCCAAAGAGTGAGATTTGGAGGTGAACTAAAGCTTTAATTGGAACTTGTAAATTTGAGCCTGTAAATAGGACTTTTTAACAAACTAATCAGGTATTGAGCTCCATATTTCACTTGTCCTCCATGGAGTCTAAAAAGCTCCACATTTAACTCCTGCACAGTAACACTTACCTCTGTGGACTTCTTTTGTGAGTGCAGTGTTTCCTGAGTTGTACTGAATTGGCAGTCTGATCCCAGTCAGAATAAAGACGTTAAATCCCCCAAATTCACACTTCTGAACCCTAATCTACTCTTAAAAGCAAAACAGCCTTGTTTCCCATGGATCATTAACATGTACTTGGCCAAAATAATCTCGTCACAAAGGCTCACTTGGTAGATAATTATCAGCTTTTGATTGTATTTGCATTTTTTTGTAACCAGAAGTGATATCTGAATGAGAGGAAAGATGAGAAAAAAATGAACAGCTGACTCACTTTATCATTTAGTACAACTGAAATGTTAAAATGATAAAATATAATAAAAAAATACAAATAAAAAATATGTTTAACTTTCATGAAGTGAAAACCATGTTCTAAAACGAAAACATGGACAACACTGAAAACAAGTTTGTCATGTTAGTGAGAGAGCCACACTTTAAAGCAAACCCTGCTTTATCGTCTATTTTACTTTACGTTACACATTACAATTTACAAAATGAACACGCTGTATTGAAGAAGACTTGAAACTAAAGACTGAGACCATAAACTCATCAGGAAACTGTTTATTTGAGGTACTAAATCAAGAGAGTTATTTCTTCTTAAGCCTCCAAGCGAAGTTAGTTTTTCATAATTTTTTCAGCTCACTTTCAACAAAAAGCTTTGGTAAAGTCACTCTGTGCTTCTAGCATTAAACAGCAGATAGACTAAGTTAGCAACTAGCTGATGAAGCATTTAGTAGCTTAAAAGACAGATATTTTCATCAGGTGCTGGAAAAAAAGTTGCTCCGTAAACAACATGTTTTCCATCTCAAGGTGTTAATATGTCGGTGTTGTGTTTACAGCTTGTTTCTGCTGCTTTCCAAGTTGACATTAATTGGTTAATACAGGTTTTAAGTGTAATTTTATATTATTAGTGCAGCAAACATAATTTTCTCCCAGCTGTTTGGAATTTTAATGTGATAACTGTGTGAGACACTTTTTAGACTTATTTTCTGTCAGTTCAAGCTGAAAAATATATTAAACATCTTACTAAAACCTATCAAGAAAAGTTAATTGCCTTGGAATACATTTAATTATCTATAATGCAAACTGTTCCTGACAAGACTTTACATCTTGGATGAGAAAACATCAGATTAAATCATCCTGAAATATGATATTTTGACTTTCTTGAAGTGCCACTTTCGCGGCGTGGCATTTAGAAAAATGCAAATTTGTCCTGCCTCACCTGCAGAGAACCTGCAGTGTTTTCAGCCTACTGCTGCTTCTGTCAGTGCTGCGTTGAACCCATTAGCTTCCTGTTGGACTCTCTGTCAGACTGACATGTTATCAGGCTGCTGAAATTACCCTCCAGACTTTGTATTCTCATGCAAATGACCAGCGCTCGTTCTGGCCTGGGCACTTATAACAGTCTGTCTGGAATATGCCTGTCTCGTCTCCTTTCTGTACCTTTAAGCTGCCTGTCTCTCTGTTCGACTTTCTGTCTTCCTCTTCATTTCCTTGCTGTCTCACTGTCCCTCTACCTGTCTGTCTCTGTGTCTGTCTGAGGGAATATCAGTACATTATGTACGTTGGTGTGCTAAATGATTAAGACAGATTTTCTACCAATCATGTGGTAGAGGGTGAAGGATTCAAAGATATACTTCAGTACCTCAAGCCTGAGTGTGCCATGACATCAAGAGCTACTGTGACTAAACACATGGATGAGAAGCATGTGCTAAAAATCAAGCTTGCCAGGGCAGAGAAGCTCTGCTGGACAGCTGTCACACACAACATCACACACTACATCACAACTGTCTGTCACGGCATCACTGCCGACCGGGAGATGCAGTCCGGCGTTCTCAGTCAGAACTTCCTGTACTTGCCTGCACCTCATATTATTTCACAATTACTACAAAGACAACATTCACTCTCTGAAAACACATATTTTCTTCCCTTTGTTTTGTCCTTACACACACACTTAGCCACGTTTTTCACACACTACAAAATGGAGTTCTGCAAACGGGCTCCCCAGAAATGGATAACTCTGAAAGCTCAGCCGGAGTCGGGGGCTCTGTGTCGGTACAGTCAAGAGGCTGTTGTTTCATTTTAATGAGCTGACACTCAGTAAACTAACCAGGCTGCATCATCACACTTCCTACCAGATATGGCTGTGATGCACTGTGTTGTTGTTCTTGACAGAGAGAGGCTGAAGAAGAAACAGAACAAAACAAAGCAGAACAAAATGTCAGACACTGTATACAAGGTGGCATGTGTCCATGTTGATCTGGTTTTTCTACATTCCCACATGTCCGACTGTGTCGCTGTTCCCTGATCCATTCATTTCAGCCTCTCTTTGGCCATCAGAGCGGTGATGTCACGCCCCTGACCTCCATTTTTCTTAACTATTCTTAATGGGTGTTTAGATTCTGTTGCCATGACCGACATCGGGGCAGAGAAACCGGGGAGATCTCTTTGATTTATAGTGACAGCTGTGACAGAAAGTGTTCGGACCGTCAGCCATCAGTTCACCTCAGTTATATTAGTTTCAGTTATACTGACAGGATGGACACAGTAAATCTTTGTAATGCCTCTCTGTGTCTGAGTCGCTTCCCTCTGATCTCGTTCTCTTTTCCTCTGCAGTGTGGTCTTCATGAGTAAAGGTCAGAGTGTCTGTTCTTCTCTGTTCTTCTGTCACTGGACACGTCTGTTAGTCAAGTGCTTATTAGCTTTGGCCTTTAGCTCTTTAAAGATCAGGCTCCACCAGCCACCAGACCGACACAGATTCATTTTCACCGCTGCTGCTCCTCTGTCTGCCACCATCACACATTGTTCAGAGACATTTCTGACCAGTAACAAAATCTGTTGCGGTTCCAACTGTTGCCCTTTTGAACTTACATGATGCTCAGGGTGGGAATGTATGCTGTAATGTAAAACTAGTATTAGATCAACACATAAGTGGAGATTTCAGGCAGACCGTGCAGTTATCACAAATTTGAAATTTCAAAGATGTGCAGAGAAAACAGTAGAGACTCTGACATGATGACAAAAACATTAGGATTATCTCCTCTGTGGAACGTGAAAGCCTTCAGAATATGTAATGAAAATCTGTACAGTAGTTTTCTAGATGCTTTTTCATAGAACAAAGTGTTCTAAACTAGAGGTTTTCAAAGTGGGAGGTTTTCAGGGGAGGCGTGTAAAATTATTACATAATTATGCACATGAAATCACATAGAATAACCTAAATGTGTGTGATTTGATTAAAGAGTTCAGAATAGTTTAAAGAGTTTTTTTTCCACTTTCCCAGAGCCATAAACCAATAAATGCCTTAGAACAGACCCTTTTTATGCATTTGGTGTGGTTAAATAAACTGAACCACTAGGCTTTATTGGCACAGTTATTGGGAGTCAATGGCAAAGGTTCTCATTTTTTCTTGTATGTCCCTTAGAATACTTAGACTTTACACTTACATTTCTACTTAGTCGTGTAAAAGAACAGCACAAGAGAAACATACTGGAAAGATATTAGACATGTTTCAAAAAAATTTTCACAAAGAAAACTCAGAACATATGGCATTTTGCCCATCTCAGTGAAGACATATTGGGGATGCTCTTCATTCTATTCATTATGTTTTAGATTGTTAGACTATAACATAATCTGTTATCTAATTTAGATTAAAAAGTAAAATATTTCTAGAAATAAGAAGGCTTTTGTTAAAAGCAAAAAGAAAAGAAAGAAAAAAGTTTTATTTTTAATCATTTAAATGAATGAATCTGAGGCAGGCTGTCTAAGACCTGTGAGGGTCCCCGGACCCCCATTTGAGAACCACTGGTCCATAAGATCAGATAATATAATCTGATCCCATAGACATCCAGCAACTGAGGGACATTAAGCAAGTAAACTAAGTGCCTTTTTCCAAGCTTTGTCTAAGGGGAGGTCTACAGTCTCAGACCCTGGTCTAAATGTACTTTTGACTTGATGCTGTCGTGAGCTAACGTCATCACAAATGATCCTCAGTGGATTATGAATATCCACATCAAGTTTTGTAACATTCTGGCCAGTAATGTTGGAGGTATTGCTGTAAAACCAAAGGGTTGGGGGGACTGAAAGACAGTTGTTGAACACTACAGTAACCACTACTCCTTTTTTCAAAACTCTGCACTACTGTAGAGTCAAAGCGTAGAATTGACACTCAGCTAGCAAGAAAAGAAAATGAACTAATTTAGCAGTTACACTGGATAACGACTCAATAAAATGTAAATTGATACCTAATATTTGGCACAGACTGCATGTCAAAAGGCTGAAAATGCTCCAATCAGACAAACAGCATGGAAGGAATGAGGAATCAAAATTAGCGAAGGGCACAACAATTTGTCGTTTTATCCAGCGTAGTGTGTTACAACAGAACACATCAGATTCTGCTTTTATGAAGTTCTCTGTGAGGCTGTGAGACACCACGGATTGTTGTTGTTCCTTATTTCAGAAGTTTTTCTCTTTCACCTCTCCCCCAGTTAGTAGGAGTCATAGACTGTGAGCAACATGGGCCACCTAATCTGACACAGTGACCATCCTGAAAGACATAATTGGTGTCTAGTCCAGTCTGGGGGTCAGGTGCAGAATAGTTTTCTTGTCTTTGAGGGTGAGGCTACAAATATAGATGGACTTTTCCTTCAGCATCTATTTTGTTTCTCAGCAAAACCACATTAACACATGTCGTGCTTGTAGCTCACAGCTTGTACGTACAGCAGCTGGTGCACAACATATTGGCTTGCTGCTGTTGGAGGGAAGAGAACTGAACTGTCTTTTTTAAAGTCAAGTGGTATTTAAGCTGTTTTCACTGTTTGTTCTTTGTTGGGCTACATGCTCTGCATGTGTGTGTTTGTGTGTGCTCAGTGGGACATCGTCCATCTGGTGTTTGAGCTCTGAATTGTTGTTTTGGCTTGACAAAGTATTTTCCTATACACACACACACACACACACACACACACACATATATACACACACACACACACTGCATAGCTTTTCCGTGTTTGAAGTGTCTTTATTGTGTTGCACCCCATTCAGTTAACCACACTTTATCAGTCCAGACAGACTTCCATCCACACCCCCTTCATTTACATGTGTAATCTTGGCAGTGTGCATTCACACTGAATTTACACTACAGCTTTTAAGGATCTGATAAAAAAAAAAGTAAGAAGCAATCCTACAAGAATATGCATACTATTCAATTCTGCATCAGTAAGTGGCCTTAAGGCAAGGTTACTAAATATATTTCATCAAGGCTCCTTGTTGATCTTATTTTGCACCAGAAAGGTTACAAACATATTGAATTAGTGCACATTTCTTTAATAATTAAACCCTAATTGATCACATCACACATTACACCCATTATTGATGATGTTTAATATGAGGAAGGAAACACACATGAAGGGGTTCTGTCAAACTAATCAATGCTAGGCACCATAATAGATTATATTGCTTTGATTGATTGATTGATTACTTTCAGGCCAACACAGTGACCTGAAATAAACATGAGTTAAAGGGGCAGTTCACCCCAAGATAAAATTACACATTTTCCCTCTTACTCATTGTGCTTGGGAGTAGAGATATTATGTTCTTTTTTTTTTTGCAGAACTATACCCACGAACCATATCAGAGAAGGAAGCACACATCTACTCATCATTAGAAGTTATTAGAAGTTGAGGAGGACAGCATTAATGTTTACATCCTGTGCTTTCACGAGAACGAGCCCATGAGTAGATGCACACCCCCTTTAGTACGGCAATGCAGTGTAGTTTGGTAGAAAGCTGATAGTTCTACATGAAACTGCTCACAACAAGGTCTGTTTTTTTTTCTTGGCGGTCTGAGCGGTCCAAACCATCTAGTTCCATTATATAGTATGTAGTATATACATGATATATTTCCATTATCTACCATCTTACTCAATTATAAGCAGAAATCTCTACTCTGCAACTCACTCCAAAGCAATCTAGATTAATAAATAGCACTATAGATCGGATGAAAAATATGTTGGGGTTTTTATGTGTGTGTTTTGGTCATGGTGATGGAGCTGTCCAAATTGTGACTCCATTCAGTTACCCTGTCATTCCTGATTTCATGATATAAGCTCTCATACCTGTGATTAGGTTGGATTTTAATTAAGTACTCAACTGATTCAACTGGTCTAAAAGTGTTTTAGTTTAGAGACATGCAGGCTTTTTTTTTTTACAACAAGAAGGATGTTCCCTGTCCTTCATTAAATGTCAAACATTTGAAAACACCAAGTTTAATTAATTTTAGTGGAAAGTTGAGCTACGGGTTATGGTTTAATGTGTGGCTCTAACACCAGGCACATATAGAAATGTTCTTAAAGTATTTCTTAACATTATGACAACATTCAGACTATTTTCTCATAAACATGTTTTAATTTTGTTCAGTTATTTTATAGATATTTGGGCAAGGATGATCTTTTTTCTGACCTTTTTTTGGAGCACTATGAGTTGCTTTGACAAATAAAAAGTATCAAAGACTGATTGTATTGCATATTTTCATTTTACAATATGCAGGTTTCTCAGATATGAAAAGAAACAAATTCCTGATGCCGCTGTGGGTCACATAGCAAATGTGTGTTATTTAAATTTCTCAGGAATGCTCTTAAAGTATGATTTATATCCCATTATAGCTTCAAAATGGGTTTAAAGACATTTGCAGTGGTTCAATCAATTTTCTTCATTCGGCTTTCATAAGAGTATGATTTTAGTTCAGAATTAAAGGTCAAGCAATGCAATTCATTTTCCAGCATCTACCAAACCTTATTTCATCTCCTCCCACACAGATGTAATAAATCACTTACGTATGTATGCCGGTTTCTCTCCGTCTCTCCCCACAGGAGCTGGAGGCTGGTCTCCTCTCACCTCAGACAGGTACCAGTGGTTGGAGGTCAGCCTAGGTGAGCGGACCAAGATCACCGCCGTCGCTACTCAGGGCCGCTACGGCAGCTCTGATTGGCTGACGTCATACCTGCTGATGTTCAGCGACACGGGACACAACTGGAAACAGTACAGACAGGAGGACAGTATAGGGGTGAGTCTATACTGCAGTGAGCCGTGGCGTTAAGACTGCATCACACTGCATATGTGTAGAAAAGTTCTCCATCACTTGTTATTTCAGTCCCTTCAAACAAGTCTTGTGCTGTTTCCTCAGGGATCAATAGATGTGATCATATTTGGTTTTGTGTAATTCATATGAAGTGAGCAGTGCTTTGTGGGTCCACCTGTACAGATAATCTTAAGTCATCATGATTTTATCTCTTCATTCATAATGTATGAACCAGCTGAAGCTCTGCTGAATCTGCAGACTCGTGCAGCTGCAGATCACGAACAAAGAGGCAGTCTCATGCAAAGATTTGTTGTTTTTTCTGTCTGTTATTCTGAGTCACATTTATTTTTCCCCCCTCTTTCTTTTTGACTTTTTAAAGAGAGAATAAACATGTTGATTTCATCTGCTGCTGTTACTGTTGGTACAGATAATTGAAAGATGTCAAGGAATGGGATTTGATTCAAAGCGACACAGATTGGGTCTCTATCTCTATCCCTATAGATATCACAGCAGCCTTAAAGGCATGTTTATTTTTATGTGTTCATGTTGTACGTGCACAGTCTCATAAAGAAGCAGATACTTATGTACAGAGGTTGCTAGTGCACAGGTTGAAAGCAACATCAAACGAGTAAGATTCTGGCCTTGTCTACACACATATGGATATTTTGTGAATAAACTTTTTTCATCTTTGTTTTGGCCTCTCATCCAGACGCATCATGTCAGTACCTCAATGTATACATGCCCGTTATTGTTTTTTGTAATGACTGCAACCTGGAAACAACTACAGCAATGGCGGATTAGCAGTTTATTTATGTTTGGTTAGCATTGCCAGGCCATGTGCCTCAAAGGCAGTAAATCAGGGGCTCTTGAAGTTTTCAAGGTTTAAGATTCAAGATATTTATTGTCACACTGGTTATACAAGTACAAACGTGTGGAAAAACTTTTGCTGGGAAGCTCCGTTAAAAATAGAACAATAATAATAAGATATATACAGTATAGAATACAATAAAATAAGGAAATGTAAAATGTGTACTCAGTACAGACATAATAAGGAATAAATAGATATAGCAGCATTGTATTGCACTTATATCTCTGAGTCTGTGTGTGAGTGAGGTGTGTGTGTGTGTGTGTGTGTGTGTATGTGTGTGTGTGTGTGTGTGTGTGTGTGTGTGTGTGTGTGTGTGTGTGTGTGTGTGTGTGTGTGGCAAATGTTGTATACAGTATGTTGAAATATTACATACGCGTGTGAGCGAGTATGTCATGAGTCATTTGTTTATAGCCTGGGAGAAAAAGCTGTTCCTCAGTCTGTGGGTCCTGAGAGTTCTGTTTCTTCTACCAGAGGGCAGGAGGGAGAACAGACTGTTGTTGGGGTGTGAACTGTCCTTTTGATGACTGACTGCCAATGTAGAGAGCCAGCATATGATTGAGGGACACGCAGGAAAACCCATGAACTTGTGGGAGGATTTGTGATTAGACTCATGATGATATAAATTCCCTGAGCAACAAATTCACCTGTTTGCAGACAAGGTGGATCACTTCATCCTCAGAGTTACAATGAAGTAAGAGCTGATGCATTTTTTCCTGAAATCTCCTTTTCTCTTAAACTTTACAGCCCTTTTCTATGGTGGCTTTTCCATTTCACTTCCATATTAACCTGTTCTATAATTCCATGACTGGAGCAATGTGTAACTTCATTCAACACAGACACAGACATTAACCTGCAAGCATAGCAGCCTGCTGCTGCTAGCACTGCTAACATTAGCCACACTGTGGCTGACCGTTAATGTCAGCTCCAGGTAAACAATGTTGTTTAGACGCTATGATCCTGTTCGGTCTAAAAAGTTGAAACGTTTAGTAAGTTGTTGTCCTGTTTTCAGGGATGATGTGCAATATATGCTGTTTCCACATTATTCGATCATTTTAGCACTTCTTCCACCGCTGATCATGAGTAATAACACGGCAGAAACACGGCACAACAGAACCAGAAAGTGAAAAAGCTCAGCTGGTCTCTGTGGACCTGATTAATGAAGAAATCAGTCAGATGGACAGCAGGGGCACTGAGGCATCACCTCCCACCTCCTGGTAGACGCAGCACTCCACTTCAGTGTTTTCCAGTTGCACAAGTGTTGTGTTGGACTTGTATTTGTCCCACTGTGGTGATTGTACACGGTTCAGTATACAGCCACAGGAATACTAAGTAGTTTTGATTTTGTTTGTGTAGGAAGCAAGCACAGTAATGAATCCTGTCAGAACAGAGAGGCCATTTAATATGTGTTTGGATTTTTTACCTCCATGCTCCTCGTGAGCCTTAAACCAAATCAAGTAGTGCAACAAATATGGAATGAGTGTAATATTTTCCTACTATTTGTTTGTGTATTTTTCTTAAGAACATTTTGAAGAAGGGTTCATTAAGGGTTCATCGTAAGACCAAGGGTGCTATATTATACCCGGCACAAAGATGTTGAGCTGGTGGTGCAGGAGGCTTTGCTCTCTTCCACCAGCACAGTTGCCCTTTTTGCCACATCTGCAAGATAGCAAATGCACTTGTGCCTGATCTGTGGGAGGTCTAAAAATGAGGGCAAAACAAAGGTGTGGCCAGGCACATTTCCTATCTTGTGCTTGGCGCATTGAAGGAAAAACCATTTGTGCCTTCCACTGGCTAAATCCTGATTGAAGCACAGAGTCTGTGGCGCAGTAGTTCTGAATGCACAAGATAGGCCAAAGCACACGCACACATCTGCACAATCAGAAAACACCTTCATTTTGTTAAGTCTTTTTCCCACACAGGAGTGTGTATTAGCTGTTACAGCTATGTACATGCATGGGTCGGTTCTACATGGAACCCTTGGAATATAAAAGGATTCTCGGTAGAACCCCCTGTTTGTGTTCTTGGTGAAACCATTGGGATGTAAAAGGCTTCTCAGCAGAGGAAACACAGGTAATGTAAAATGGTTCTCTGCAGAAGAAACCGTTGTAATATGAATGAGTTTTCTGTAGAATTCACTGGGTGGTTTTAGATGAAACCCTTGAAATGTTAAAGGGTTCTTGTAGTATTACAGGGTTCTCAGTAGAATTCCTGGGTTTGTCCTAGATGGAACCCTTGAGATGTAAAAGGGTTCTTGGTAGAAGAAACCCTTGTAATATTACAGGGTTCTCAGTAGAATTCCTGGGTTTGTCCTAGATGGAACCCTTGAGATGTAAAAGGCTTCTTGGTAGAACCCCCTAGATGGTTTCTATATGAAACCCTTGGAATATTAAAGAGTTCTTATCAGAACATTTTGGATGGGTTTTTTTTTAACACCCTTAGAAGATGGAAGGGTTCTGGATGGAACCCCCAGAGAGATTTTTGGTTTGAACCATTAATCCAAGGGTTCCCCGTAGAGCCTTTGACATATGATTCTAGGTAGAACCCTCCGAGTGGGTTTCTAGTGTTATAAAAGGATCAACCAGGAACCTAAAAGGGTTCTCGTACGGGAACAAACCGAAGAACCCTATAAGGTTCAAGTAAGCAATTTTATTTGTAAGTGTGTGGAGGGAATCCAGCTAAGCTGAGCACTGAGGATCTTCTCTGAGAGCAGAGAACTTCCTTGCAGATTAAGCATGTTGATCTGCTGCTCTACATAAACTGAGGACAATCCCAGACATATTTCAAAGTGTCTCTGGACTTCAGTGCATTAGTCAGCCGAGCTTACTGAGTCTGTCAGAGGAGAAAGTTGATGGCAGAGTTGTGGGATCAACGTCTACTGTGCTTCTGTGTTTTTTTTTTTAGTTCAGAGGCCTGAAGTATGCTGTTTTCTCTTTTCCTTTTCCTTTTTCCTTTCTCCTTACCTCTTTTCTCAGAGGCCTGTGGGTGCTTGAAAATATAGCAATCCATCTTTTCTTTATTGTCTCTCTCGTCTTTATCGGTTTGCTCCCTCCTGCCTGGAGGGGTGGAGATGAGGACACGAGTGGTGCTCTTTTTTACTTTTCCCTGTTCTTCTCAAATTTCCTCTTTCCCTTTATTTCCTCTTCTCATTTTCTGCTGCTTATCTCCCTCTTACTCTCACCCTGTGATTTGCTTTCCCTTTCATTTTGTCCCACTGTCATTTCCCTTTGAGACTCTTCTCTGTATCTTCTGCTTTCTTTTCTTCTTAGTCTCTTTATTCCTTTCTCCTATGCCGTCCTTCACATTCTCAGTTAATCTCTCTCACCATGTCTCTTTGACACTCTCAGCTCGTCGAAGGCTGCTGTTGAAGAATTCACATCATCTGCGTGAACGTAAATGAGATTCTGTGCTTTCCTCAGTGTCATTTGTTGAGTTGAAGGCCCTGCTGGTTGGGTCATAGCTTTGACGAGACAATACACTTAACATCTTTTCTTCCTCTGATTCACAATTGCACTTAACATGACCTCTGCTTACATCTTTTTGACAGGGACCTCTTGTGGCTATGTGAATTATGCCTGTTGTTATATTGTTATTGTTGTTACCACCTTGAAATAGCTCGATACTGTTTATCATTCAGCGCTTTGTTTTACTAGGGGTGATCATTTCAGAACACATCATTGTGATCTTTATCAGGCAGTGGGTTGACCCTGGCTGCTAGGAGAAGGCAGCATTTGCTTGTGTGTACTTAGAAAGTTATCATTTTAAAGCTGCTCAATTACCTGACATCCCTCATTACAAGACATTCTAATCTCTACCAGACAAGATCTCAGGACGGGTTAGTCCTTCAGGTGCCACGTGTCGAAACTGAACTAGGAAAACCTGCTATTCGCTGTTCTGTGCCTAGAGCCTGGAATAAGCTTCAGGTGACTGCAAAGTGAAATGCCTTCGTCTCCTTATGCACACAAAGATTTGTGACACGAGTTTGATGTCGAGGGATGCAAATGTTTTATACAGGTTTTTTAACGTGTCTTCTAACTGCAATTATTGATCAATATGCTGCTGGTATATGCTGGTTGTTGTTCACGTATTGATGTTTGATTGGTTTTTTTTTGTTTTGTTTTCTTATTGTTTTATTGTTGTGTATTTTGTGATTTTAAATATGTTGTATGTAACCAGGGCACCACTGAAAATGAGACCTCGGTATCAGTGGGTTTCCCTGGCTGAATACAAGTTCATGATAATACTTCTACTACTACTACTACTGCTAATAATAATAATAATAATAAGGATGACCCTAATAATAATTAGATGTCGACAATTAGATAAATATTACTCATTGTTTGTTTGTTCAGGTCTTATTGAGGCCCATTTCCACCATTGTAATAGAAAAAAAAAGAGAAAATGTATTGCATTTATTTAAATAATGACTTAGTATCTCCAAATAATGAGATATTCTCTTACAATTATCATATAGTATCTTAAAATAATGACATGCTTATCTCAAATGTAATGGTGTTGGAAGGCACTTAACCAAATCATCCTGCTGATAAGCGGTAGGCCTCCACAACTAATCAAACATTAATCTCAATCACAGTTTTGGCTTCACACAGTTAAATGAACATGATCAACAGTGATATTGACGTTTGGGGTACGTTCATAGAAAACTCAAACAATCATATCAATTCCTAAATGAACAGCCAGCCACCCTGCTGCTGAAGGGTTTAATGTTTGGAGTTAAAATGTTTTGCCACCCAACCCAAACCTCAAATCACCAACTTAATGCATTATAGCAGTACAACGGTGGCACAATTGTTAGGATTGCGCTGAGCTCTGCACTCCCAAGGGGCTGATCCTGCATCTGGAACAGAGAAGCTGTCAGAGTGCACTGTTTTTCCCCCATGCACAGTATTGTATTGAATAAAGAGACAAATTGTTCCAAACATGTTCTTCATTGTTGCGTAGCAGCAAAACAAGTAAGCCTTCATCAAAGACATGAACTCTGGGTCTTGCTTTTTCTCTCTCTTTTTACCTTAATACTTCACAGGTGTAGGTCTGCACTGTCTTTTTCAAGCCTGGCGTTTGGCTTCACTGTGTAGAAAAGTCCATAGTTTCAAGATTTAACCTATTTTGATGCGCTCTCAGCACCGATCAGCTGAGCTGAAAGAACCCATTTGATGCGCTACCACTGCTGCAGGAGCACGCGTGTGTGTTTGAGAGAGAGAGGAAGGTAGAAAGTGGACTGTTGCACACAATTCACAAAAGTTATTAATAACTTACTCTGGCCCCTGCTTTGTCACTTGACCTGCCCGCCCAAACCAAATCCATAGGTTAGCGTATGCTAACTATAACAAAACATTTTTGAAACATCCAGTTTAAGATGGACAAGGAAGTGATGTTTAAGCCGTGCACAATGAAGACACAAGGCGTACAAATGTGCAAATCTCGGTTTCCCTTCTAGATAGAAGCAGAGTGTGTGTGTATCACATTAGGTGACATGCATAACTGGTCAAAAACATGCTCTGTGGTTAACTGATTAACCACTAACACCCCTATCCAGAGTATAAGAGTAATATAAAACAAAGAGCAGATAAGGAAAACAAAAAACAGAAGGTGATGAGCTAGTCCCTTGAAACTGATCATTATTGTGATTATCATGTTGGCCATAAATGTACGGCCCTAATAGGTGGATAAAATTAGAAATCTCTAATCTGTTTTTTCTGCTTAAGCTATTGACACTATAGTTTTTATATTTGCATGAATGTCAGATATATGAAAATGTTATTTTTTTCTAAAGAAGGGCTGGTGATGTGTTTAATTTTGATGGAGCCTCACATTCATCATCACCAGTAAGATTTTCAAAATGTTTCAAAAGCCCAAGAGTTAACATTTCTCAGCCTGTAGACGACCATGTGAACCCATTTAAACATACGATCACCAGAAGTGAATGCAAGGTGTCCACTCATCATGTGAGGAGATCCAACTCCCCTCTCTCTTGATTGCAGAGGAATTAATAAGTTAATTGTGTGTCTAAGCTTTTATTCAGCGGTGGGAGAGCCAGTTAACCTGCATGTCAACTTCAAGGGAGGATTGTAATTAGGATAGATTGCCAGATGGGAGAGATGGAGACAGAGGGGAAGAGAGAAAACCATCAGGCATTCAGCCCAGAGTCAGAAGGAAACAGGCGATCCCTTTTCTGTTCTTAGTCCAAATTTTGCAGAAAGTGCAGTGTCTGTCATTAGTATTAAGCAGGTTAATGAACATAATCTCTTCAGAGCAAAGGTTTTCGGAGCAGGTCGTTTCATTCTCCATCTGTTCATCAGGAGCAGCCATGTATACCCAGCATGCTCTGCTTCCAGGAGCTGTTGCCTTTTATGAATGTAATGTAACGTCTACACAGCTATGAAACAAGTCGGCTTAATGGTCATCAAAATTTAAGATATAAAAAAATAAAATCAAATATAATGAAATGTAGTGAAATACTAGAATCAAAAATCTACTGTCAGAATAATTTAGTGTCTGTCTATCTAGTTCTTTCTGTTTTGACCTTTGTTTCAATATGAAAAATCTGCACTTTCCCACTTAAGTAGAAGTGTTGCTTTTTTGAGTATTTTATTTAGTTTTTTCAAATAAAAAGCAAAGCACACAGCCACACATTAATGCAGAAATGCTACAATCTTTATTTAATTCATTTTGATTTTGTATCTTATTTTATTATGTGATTTATTTTAAATTTGGTTTTGTTTACTATTTTGCAAATGTGCCTTAAACGTATGTATGCAAGGAGACACTGGAAATGTGTTGTGTGAGTTTATTTTATTGATAGTTTTTTTTCATCCTTGGTCTTGGAATATTTTACTTTTCAATATCCAGCAGTTGTCTTGGTATCTGTTATCACATGTATATTACTTACATATTACTTTGCTACAGTTTAGGTTGCTGTATACATTTTTCTGAAGAAAATAATAACAAGTTAAGACAAAAGTTAATACAGAAATGTTCACTGTAAATCTTAAAATATATACAATTACGGACAACTTAATAAATTGGCAAGAAAAAAATTAACTCCTAAGGCTAAATGGAAAAAATAGAGTGGTATGTTAGCTTTAACCACAATGGAATGGTCTTTTCAAACACAAGTGTGGTGAAAATAGAGAGACTGAGCAGACGATGATTCAATCATGTGAGATGTGAGATTCTCCAGTTGATAAAATCCATATTTCTTAGAGAAAACTGTATCTCATTCCTCAGCTGGTTGGTTATCTTCTCCACAGGAATGCAGGTGTTACTTCTGAGAGCCACAATCCAGCTGGCAATGAAAGATCTGACATTCATTTTATTGCAATATATATATATATTTTTTTTAGAAATGGCCAGTAGGATTTCTGTAAACTTGATGGAAAGACGATGTAAGATTAAAATTTCAGAGGTTGCCCAAAAGCCATATCTCGGGATCCACTGGGAAAGTAACTCCATGAATTGTGGATAAAGCACAGATCCTCTGCCAGAAACCTGGCCTTTTACTGCTCCGACAAATGGAGTGAAGGAAGTGCCCTCAACAAGACCACATTTAAAACACAGGGAGGAGAGATTGAAGTTAAACCCTTGGAGCTCGGAAGGGCTGAAACAAATCTGATGCAGAAAATTGAACCGGATTAAGCTATATATTGAATTTAGTGTTGCTTTGCTATATAGATCTCTCTACTATACTGGCTCATTCTCTGTACCTACATCCATCTCCCACCTATGTCTAGATCTGTCCAGGAATTGACAGAAAAGGTAGCAGGACTTCATAAACCTTAGAGATGTTTTTAACCATGTGAAGAAGTAGTTCAGTGGGTGACATCTTTGGTACTTTCCACTGTCTTTGAAAGTTAATCCTTGGAAAATATCTGACATATAAGTATTTGAGAAAAGTAGTTGTAGTTCTGTTTTAATTGTTGAAAGGACATAAAAATTTCATCCATATAACACTGTTTTCTGTTTCCTCAAACTTTGCCCATACCTTTCTGACACATCTGACCAGTTTTGGTGCACAACAGGGTTGTTCTTCTCTGTAGAGAAACTATGCATCAAATGTCAGTAATTATCTTAATAAAGTCTGGGTTGATTTAAATTGTGCAAAACCCCAAGGATTAATTTGAAATGTACAGTACTGAATATGTATGGTACAATATATTTTGAACTGTTTATATGGGAGCCTTAGTTTTGGAGGTAGCAATAATGTAGATACATAATTAACAAGTCCTTTTTGCATTTTTGTGTTTTCAGTCTTTTCCAGGGAACAGTAATGCAGACAGCGTGGTTCAGTACAAACTGCAGCAGCCTGCAATTGCTCGCTTCCTCCGCCTCATTCCTCTGGACTGGAACCCCAGCGGGAGGATCGGACTCCGACTGGAGACCTATGGATGTCCTTATAGTAAGTCTTATCCTCTTTAGTGGACCCTCAAGAGTTGTCGTCTAGCCGAAAAAGCTCTGGACACTTGTTTACTTACTTCACTTGTTTACTCTCCTCCAGGGAAATTTAGTGAACATGTAGGATTTAAAATGCGAGTATGTTACAAATAACTGCACCCGAGAAATCGGAGAGAGAATTAAGATCTCCCAATCAATGTATAAGACATTTAATTTGGTTCAGAAGAAAAGGAACAATCATCACATATCACGCCAGATATTTCTTTTTTTGTGCTTACTCACAGATACAAAGAACAATAAATGCTCCCAGACAGCTTTTTCTTGGAAGTATTTTCATATTTCACAGTTGATTCACATTCCTCCCCTTTGTTATTAACAATGAAAACAACATTCATCACAAAAAAACATATTGTGTTGATAGTTTCCTTTGTTCCCTTTTTGTTAATCACACAACATAATGGCAGTATCAGTCCTGGCATCAACACAAAGAACTAAATAAAGCATTGTGGTGTTTTGTTCATTTTTTTTCCACATGCTGTGTTTTTATAAGTTACACTGCAGTTTTTTTCACCACTATGGCTTCATCATGGCAACAATCAGCTTTCTTATTGAGCCAATAAACATCAGATAAGTTAATTCTGCTTTTCAAAAAAAAATATATATATCAGCTCTTCTTACTTACCCCTTAAATACAATCTGTAGCTTCATTTTCTCAGATGAGCACGACTCAGTTGAGGAAGCAGGTGTTTGCAGTATTTTGTCCTTTCAGCATTAATTCCCTGTGGTGTCTCTGCGTTGATTTGTCTTCACAGCTGTTTGTTCACTATATCCTCCCTCACAGAAACACAACATACTCATGAATATCAAAAACACATGCACACATTTACATATACACTCAAATACTTTTATCAAACAGTAAATAATAATATACAAACAGGATTTCCGTATGGACTGTCTGTGTTTGGGGTTCTTTCCTCAGCTGTTTGTATCTGTATTCTTTCTGGTTTCTCTTTTTATCTGACTGGTTGTCAAGTATCGCCCAGGACGCTTTAAATATTAGAAAAAAAAAAAGTGTCTTGTTTTGATTCTTTGGAAAGAAGAAATATACCAAAGAGGTGACATATAGTAATTTCACTTGTCACCAATACAAATGAACAGGTTTCCACTGTCAAGTTATCTTAAAAGTCAAGTGATCTTCCTTTTTGCAGCTTTTTGCCCTATCACGAATTTTAAGTACCACTCCACTCACTGTTGCTGTTCTATCAACAATAACAGTTCATAATCATGCCAACACAGTTATGCCTTGATAATGTCAGCATGCTAAGATGTTCATTATGACAATGCTAACATGCTGTTGTAACAGGTTCTATGCACATATGTCACACTAGAGCACCAGCGTTGCACACCAAACAAATGGGCGTGTTGGCCCAGCAATCATTTTATGTCACAGTTCATTGCGAAACACAATAAATTCAAAACAGGACAGAAACAAAATGAAACTTACCAGAAATGTCTTGGTTCATTTTTCCACTGTTGCAAAAATCACAAACTCTGGTTTGGTCAAAATAAACCAACACATAGTTGGATGGGAAAATATTCACTCCACACCTCAGCCAACAACTCTGAAATGGGCTGCACCGATACCACTTTTTTTCAGAACAAGTACAAGTACTTACATTTGGGTACTTGCTGATACAGAGTACCGATACAACTACTTAATAATGCCGTTAAAATTCTTGCAGTAACTTTTAAAACATGTTTTATTTTCATAAGATGGTCACTTTCCAAATGTAACAAATCATTGTTGCTGTTTCCTGGTACAAGTGTAACCATAGTTAACTATACACATGACATTTTTAGGTTATTTGTAGTAAATTACTTTACTGATTTTGATTTATTAAGCTGTGCAGTTTGCTGTGTATATTTCAGTATAATAATTTCACAACATTATTCTTGCAGAATTAAGTTTACTATTATAAATGGTGTTATATATGATAATTATTTCATTATAAATTACAGCACTTTAGCTAGTATTTTAATTTAGTGTAGTATTTAAGTGTCTTCTTCATGTCCCTCTTGTCTAAGAGCTAATTAGTTGCTACCTGCCATTGTTTAGGGGGGGACAGGTATGCAACAGTTTTGTGTACATTGCCGTGAACCTCAAAGAGTGAAGTTGCGTGTCCTGTGCTGTCAGGCCGTTTTGGTGAAGAATATGTACACAAAGAGAAGTTGTAGCAGCTTATTATGAAGAAAAGAGGTTTACAGACTGGTGGCGGCAGTGTTTTTTCTTCATCTTCGGATTAATTTGCCCACCGGGACTTACTGGACAGCGGCTGGCTGCGGTCTGCAGGTGCACTCTGTGTTTATTTCAGTTTTACATGGACTTATATGGAATTTTAAGGACAGTTTCCAAAGTCGCTGAGGTCATCGGTGGATGATGTTAAGGACAGTGAGTCCCTCGTTGAAAAGAGAGGGTAAGCATCAGCAAACGCCTTGAACTCTGCATCTTATTGGATCTTTAGATGTTTTCTTTGTTTCGACCGGTTACTTTTCATGACGTGGTATCAGGTGTTGGGTATTGGAGTAGTTTTATGAGTACAAGTATGAGTACTTGAGGACAGTATCGGACTGATACCCGATGCTGGTATCGATATCGGTGCATCCCTAGTTTTGATGGTGTTACCATAATCGGTATCGACCTTACAGCCAAAGATGATGGTACTGATACCATGCAATTTATTAAACCCCAAAATGAAACCCTGCTACATCCCAGCAGCATCCTGTACACCATTATTTCATGTTCTGTGGAATACATATTCTGTATGTCATCTAGTAGCAGAGCACACAAGAACACTTTAAGTGTTGCTATTAAGTGCAGAACACACAACACAAGAGCTTGAAGTGCTTAAAATAAGGACAACACAACATAAAACAAAGCACGCTTCAGGCCATATGAGTAAGTTACAGAGTATAGTCACATACTTGATTGCCTTTCAACCATGATTTGAAATTAATTTTCAATGAACAATGTGTCACAGCCTTGGATTAGTATTGGCAAACTGTTCCATGAGGTGATGTCACTGAAAAAGCTTACTGATCTAAGTTAAATAGAGGATCTCTTTCAGATTTTCAGAGGTTATCAACTTTAGGTAGCCTGCAGCTTAATATTTTAGGATGATGATGAAGAATATTGCTTTGCTTCCACTCAGTACCCACAGCCCAGTATTCAAAAACTCAAAACACTCTAAATATATGCATTTAGAGGTCCAGACCCAAGCATACAGAGGAAAGGTAACACTCAAACCACCCGGCACTAATTCATTAGATTAATTCACCAAGTGTAAAGATGATTTATGATAAAAACATTTTGTGTCCCTTAGAACTGTGTTTGCTACTGTCCCCTCTGGAACAAGATGGATTATGAGGAACATTTAAAAAATGGATTTTAATAAATAGCCTGCAGTCGTTCAGGAATATTCAAGTTTATTCAAGTTATTTAAGGACATAGCAGATAGATTTGTGTAATATGTTTATCAGCCGGTGTGACGGATGGCAGAGAAGACTCTTGGTTTTCCTGGTGGTAAACTAATGTAGCATGCACAGCAGAATCCTCCTCTGAAAAACAAATGCAATATACTGAAAGGAGCTGAAATGTAGCGGTTAGTAGCAAACAGTTTATCACAGTGTGAAAGGGGCATTGTGGGTGGTCTGTCATTGAGGCACCACAACGGAATAATTCATCATGTGTGTCGACAGTTATCATTGAAAAGAGGTTTCAGACAAATAAAACCAAAAACGAACATCAAGGTTGCCCCAGTAGTCACTGGTGATCACACTTAATCAATCAAATGTATAAAAAATGGTGGAAATCAGCGCCAGTATCTGTGATACAAACTGTAAAAATACACCACAGGACATTACACCACTGCTAACACACATAAAACATGGCATAATAACAAAAAAATATACAATTCAGCTCAGTCTTAGCAAAGGTTGTCATAGGCAACTGGACTTCTTCTTCAGAACTGACGAAGCTTCTTAGATGAGATGAGAAACGTCTTCAAGAACTCTACCAAGTCCAGCTGCCTACGACAACCTTTGCTACAAATACCATGACTTGAATGACACAGTTCAGCTCACTTATAACCATCAAGATTCATAGACAAAGCAGTTGCTTTTGACTAGTCACCATTAATAGCTTTTTTGACACCTTTGGCATTTTACATTGCATAATTTAACCTAGCAGCTAGTCAACTCGTAGCGTAACAAATTACGTGTATAATTTATCATTTTTCTCACACACTGCTGGTTTAAGTCACTGCATCTCCTGACAGAAAGCCATGGTTGAATCAAAGACCGCATGCATCGCCATAGTGAGAGCAACATGTTAGTGGACTGGATCTGGCCACGGGGATTTCAAAATAAAGGTGTGTCTTGAAGATGATGACATGGATCAGTGTTTTCAGTTTGCATCCAGATTGATGAATCGTTACACCCTTATTAATTATTTTGTCTTCAGCTTGTTTTCACTGCCTCTAGTGGTTAATGTAGGTTTAAATTGAGAGTCTGTTAATTACAAAGCTAGAAGGGCATCCGCCTTTTGAACAAAATTAAAAACAGTGACAGGTTAAGAACTTGTCAATTGCTGAACTGACCACAAAGTAAAGACACATCCAGTTCATGTAACTGACATGATGTTTCCCTGACTGTCGGGCAGAGCGAAACCATTTCTTCCCCAATTCATAAATCCTAAATAAACACCAATCTATTCTTGGGATGCCTACAGGGATAATTAAAAACACATTATTGTCAGACGTTATGTAATCTAGGACTTAATTAGACTGGCTTGATAGTATTTAGATCAGTAGAGGAGCCTGAAAATCATGTTGTCAGCTTTACACACAGGGGGTGACTCAGAGCTTCCTCTCACTGCTGTGTAATCAGCAGGAAATATATTGTACAATCCAATAAGAACATTACTGCAAGCAAAGTGGTTGTGCGACTGTGTGTGAGTCTTCGTGCTCAGGAGTCAAAGAGTTGTGCCAAGTTCATTAAAAAACATTCAGTCAGAGACATTAGTTGTATGGCTGAAACTGATACTGAACTCAGCTGCAGCTCTTTTTTTAAACTATTCAGTATTTGCAGTTTATTTTTCATAGCTTAGACACCCCACACTCAGCAAACACAGTTTACCTCACCTTAGCTAACCTCACCTCACCTCACCTACCTTCACCTCAGCCCAAATCCCCAGCGACGAAGAGAGACGCTAAGGTGAAATTTCTCAATGAAAAGTGACAAACAGAATACAGATTCAGCCCTCGCTGTCTGTCGTACTGTCCGCTGCAGCAACAATATCACAGCAACAGGCAGAGTTTCTATCCAGGTGTAGGTGTGGTTATTGTGGAGACATTATTTAAGGACCTTGACCATTTAACCCTCAATCAGAAACACATACAGCACATACATTTGTTGATTGGTATGTGATCAAGGGAGATGTGGTCGTGGTTATACAATTGGTTTTGGTTAAGATTCAGTTACATAAAGCCACTTAAGGGCTGTCTTCAGCAAGAACGATAAGTATAAATATATATGATTTAAAAAATCATTCTAACTCAATGCATTCATAGGTATAGTTATCGTTTTTGGTGTAGATGGCCCTTTAGGCTTAGGTTTCCCTTAGAATTTATTTTAAAGATTCCTCAGGAAAAATGAGTTGCATAAAATCAGAATTTCTTTAGGGTGTTGTAAAGGGAAAACCCTTCAATCTCTAAGTGGTTGCCTTAAACTACTAAAGTGCACCCTTATGCGTTGCTAGAAGGTCCTTGGCGACCATTTTCCTCAGAAATTTTTAAGGGACCCATAACAGTGAAAGTGAAATAATCTGTGGAACATAAGACAATGGCTGAAGAGGAGGAGATACCAAGATGCATTTTTCAGCGATGTGCAATTTGTGAGAGAGTATAGATTTAAGCATTAGCAACTAGCTAGCCAAACTTTAACATAATGTCTGTCTCATAAATTAATGCTAACTGCATTGTTTTATTGAAATTCACCAGTCGATGTTTGACTGTCTTCTTTCTTGCTGTCACATTAAAATTTTCATTTTCCTTCATCACTTTAACTACAGTTTGTTTCAGATTTCTTGTATTGATTTTGTCAGTTAGCGTCCTTCTTGCCATATCTCCTGCTTGTGCATATTAATTACATTTACATTTACTTTGGATTAAGTGCTTTGAATTTCCATGTTCTTTAAGAATAACAATATTCTCATCTCTTGTCCAGTTTGGCATTTAGATTAAGGGACAAACTTGAGTTCTAAACTCGAGGTAGTTTATGTACCTGTGCACTGGTTTGGATGTTTCACTGGTATTTGACCACAAAGTCTTGACTCCTCTGTCTCTGTTTTGTCTTTCAGCCTCTGATGTTGTGAGTCTGGACGGCGGCGGCGGCAGTCTGATGTACAGGCTGAGTCCTGGGTTAAGGCAGACGTCTAGAGATGTCATCTCCCTGAAGTTTAAAACCCTGAAGAATTCTGGGACACTGCTACACACAGAGGGAGATGGACGACTGAGCCTCAGTCTGGAGTTAGAGAGAGGAAAGCTACAGCTGCTGCTCAGACAAGGTACTGAAAGACACTAACAGATAAGTACTGACAGCCTCTCATACATATTAATACAGTATAGTAGAGTATAACACAAAACACTTAAAAAAAATAAAATAAAGAGACACAGCAACAGGCTCCATACATATTCCAAATTTGTCAGCAAACTAACAAGAATACAATATACATTTGTAATGCATAAAATAATAAAATGTAACAGCATTTCTACATTTGGTACCTGTTGAAGGCTCTGTGTTCCAAGATGATTTTTCACACTAGTTTAAAATATTTGATGACTGAAAACCTGTAGTCATTATTCATTCAGAAGACCATGAGAAATTAGCTAAAATGTTCAAAAATGCCCTGTAACAGACAAAATAGATGAAGAACGTAATGTTAGATTGTTGGATTCGTGACTACTCTGAAGTACTTTGGCATCTTTAAAATAGCCATTTGTCAGGTTCAGTAAATGCATCTCAAGGAACATGACAGATCCTTCTGTATCACCCTGTAGATATTTACTACTGCTTAATATTTACACTATTTCTGTCTGATTTCCAAGAGACATTTTGCTCCTTGTGAAGTATTTTGTCGTATTGGTACAGAATGTGTGTAAAGTGGAGGACAGTATAATCTAATCTGAAGTAACTTCAGATTGGCTGTGGTTGGGTGAGATGTACGACACGCACACTGCCGCCTGATTGGTTTAAATCTTGGCTCACACTCTGCTGCTGCGTCTCTGTCTAGTTACAGCCATGATGGATGGTTCCCGTTTACTGTAGCATGTGTTAGGGCTGGACTCTGCAGGACTTGATGCATGGCTTACAGTCTGTACGGAGGGTGTGTGTGTGTGTATGAGAGTGTGTGTCCGCGTGGACGGGGTTAAACCAGAGGTTGTCAGGCTGCCATGCTGAATCATCACCATATGGCTCGCCTCTCCTCAGGAACCCCATCTGGCTGCTGAAATACGTTCTCCATCCCTCTTTGTGTCCTCTCTCCATTCACATCTCCCAAAAGTTTTTCCCCGCCACCTCCCTCTTCCTTTTTATCTTTCCTTCTGTCAATGTCTTTGATATATATTTCTCACAAATGCTCTTCATCCCAGTATCCTCACCCTCCTTCATCCATTCTTCTCTTATACATCTCTCTTACCTTTTTTCCACCTTCTGCACACTTTCTTCTGTCACTTCTCTTTCTTCTCCCACAGAATATAAAATTGTGAAATTACTTCATCTTAAGAATACATGATATCGTCAAGAAAGTCATGTTTTTTAAAAAAAAAAGTTAGACATTTTATTGTCCCTTAAACAGTTTAGAGTTCATCTAAGACGGGGATAATGTACAGTGAGTGGGTATTATGGCAAAATAATGGCTGACAGGCTGATACAGAGTTGTTATTTCACCATACTGGCCTGCTCAACATATCGTCCTGTTTATTATGTGGCTACTAATCAATAATCTTACACAAAATATTGATTTGAAATGATTTAATTGATTTAAAAAAGATTTTATTGCTTCCACTAAGTCCTCCAGGATCTATGTTATTCATGTCAGTCGTCTGCTATTCAGAAAAAACAGACCACAGAATGATGTAACTATCAGAGTTAAGTAGTAGTAATAGTATCAGAATTAAGTACTCCACAAAGCTGTGTAATAAAAGAACATGAAACTGGGAGTTCAAACATTTTTGTCTCAATTGTTTTGTTTGTACAGCTCATCAGTAACAAAGGTAAAAGAAAAAGGTTAAAAAAAAAATGCTTGCTTCCTGTGTGTTCTCAAATCTGCGCTCTGTTCTGTTGTCTTGCATGACAAGCCTTGCTGGAAACCACGTCATGAATCTAATTTCCTTGTTTTTGGACAACTTCATTAATGACTGTTGCTTCTGTTGAGCAGCACTGGATAGATACGAGTCAATGAAAATGTGAGATCCCCCTTGTTCCAGGTTGTAAATTTTTCTCAGCTTATCTTGACAATTGTGGAGCTTGATGGTCACCAGTCAGGGACATTCCCTCTTTGGGGCGGAGATTTCAGATTCAGATTTCCTATGTTGTTGGTGTTCTTCAGTTCTCTGTGTCATGTAGCTGCTCAGCCGTGGCTGTCTGCTTAATCTCAATTTGGCCAAGACTGAGTTGGAGAGGGGCGAGAGACTGCCCACCAGATTTTGTTGCCATGTTGTATTGACGTGAGTGAACTTCAGGCTGGAAAAGACCACTTTTAGGCCTGGTCACACAGGCGTGAATTTGCATCCTTTCTTTATATCGAGTTCTTCCTCCAATTTTGAGAGAGCAAAGACGTGTGTGTCATTTGCCTCCCCTGTATTTGTGTTTATGTGATGATGCCCTTGAGCTCATACCTGAAGGTCAGAAGTGGGAGCTCTGTGATTCAGTCGGCCATTGTCTCATGAACCCCCCATGAATGTATGTAAAGAATCGCTGCATAACCTTTACAAAGGACCCATACATCTTGGCAACATCTGGATCAGCTGACAGACTGTGTCACCTTCAAGAAAAACAGTTCCACTATAACACATAAATCACCGGTGATTTCAGTGAAGTCTGTTCCCCCTTAAACAGATTGTGCGCCATCTTATAGAACAGCAGGTCTAAACTAAAGACTGTGTCACTGTAAAGATCGAATGCAGCTCAGTGAGAGGAAATTAAAACCGTCCATTGAAATGATTGAAAAGAGCCTCTCTTCTTCTTCTCCTCTTCTTTCCCTTTTTTCTTGTTTCTGTCCCATTCTAATCATCTGTGTTTCATCATGTGACTTTTGTTGTCCTCCTTTTCTGTTGTAATTACTGTTGTTTGTCTCGGTTTGTCTCCGCAGATGTCCCATTGCTGTATTCTTCCGCATCAGATGAGGCAATTTGCCTTTTTCAGCTAGACTCAGCTGTGTTCTCTAAGCTTTCTTTTTGTATCTCTGTCCCGGAAACACACACACTTTTAATATTACCCACCAACCATCTTTTCTGTTTTCTTCCTCTTTCATTGTTATGAATCTCTGTCTTTTGCCTTGACCTATACTTTTGTCCATTTTTTCTTTTCATGTTTCCAAGTAGCTACAAACCTTTCTCAGTTCAGTATCCTTCAACTTTCTGTCTCATAATATTTAATTTAACTCTCCCTCGCTCTCTCTTTCTGCATCAGTATTGTATGTTACAGATTGTGTAATTTGGGTCATCTGCTGAGCTCACTCTTGATCCGCTCTGCTCTGTTAACACTAACGCTGGCCTGAACTCTGCAGCAGATGCAGCTCGCTTTATGAGGCAACTCTGAGTAACAGCCCTGCACAGAAACTGTAACTCCATCTTGGATAACATTGAAAACAAAACACTAAAAATTACAAACTTGATCGTACATGTATTTGTCTTCTTGTCATCAATGCAAAAATTCAGTTCACTTCAGTTTATAATTTAATACAATACTCTACTCGTGCTCTCCATATCAAAGATTTTCTTTTCTTGTCACATTTTGTGCCTTGCTCAGTCTTTTCAGTTGAGAGTTTTGACACTGTTTCTCATGTTGATATTTTGTACACCAAAACTTTTAAAGTAGAGCGCTTTTGTTTTACATATTTCAGGGTTAGGTTTAGGCTAATGATATTCACATTTCTTCCTATTCTTTTTCTTTTCTTCTTTTCCCTTTCATGACAAACTGGGCTCCAGCCAACCCAACATAGGAATCTCATGTTTATGATCCGCATATATTTGATTTGGCATAGGCATACATTGGCATACATTGCGATGCTTGTGCATTCCCAGCGGCGGGGGAGCTACAACGAGTTCTGTGTCTTGCCCAAGGATAGTCTGACAAGAGGATAGGAGGAGGTGGAGGTTGAACTGCCAACACTGTGATCACTAGATGATCCACTCTACCTCCTGAGGCATAGCCACCGAACATGATGTGATATTCATACATCAACTAGTGATTTTATACTTGTAAACAAATGTTGCAGCTAAGCCTTTGTACTGGTGCTTGTATCAATTTCTCAATGACGTTTGAAGACTCATGTCAAGTCGCACAATTGGTGAAAGAAAAATTGGTAGATTTGGTAATTTGGATTCTTCTCTCAGATCATGACACAAAGATACAAGATGATTTATTTATCATTTATGACAAGTAAAATGAAATTTTGATGTAGTTCCCTCTTTGATTGAAAGACTGGAATTGACCATAGAGATAAATAGAAATACAGAATAAACTAATTTATAAGGTGGAGTGCTGACAATGAACTGAGCAGTCTAATGGCCTGAGGGAAGAAGCTACTCTTCAGCAGTGGTGGACAAAGTACTCAACCCCAGTACTTGAGTCAAAGTATAGATACTCCTGGTCAAATATTACTCAACTACAAGTGAAAGTTGCTCAGTCAAAATTTTACTTCAGTTAAAGTACTAGGGTTCTTGCTTTTAAAAATACTTAAGTATTGAAAAGTAAATGTTTTCAAAAATACTTAAGTATTCAAAAGTACAAATTACAAAGTACATTTTCTAATATCAATACATGCTGTATTGTTTTCATGATGCATTTACAGAAGCCTGTAACTCTCTGAAACCATCTAATGATGCACTGATGCTTGTAGAACCACTCTGCTACACAAAGCCTATAGAAACACCTATAAAACATTTAGCATAGAAATACAATCAAAAACAAAAAGGACAGCTCTCGTCATTTTCTGATGTAACTGTATTAAAATCACATCATAACATTAGATTGAAGCCAACTGTAAGGAGTTCTCCAAGTCTGTTAAATAACTGAGATTTCTTTCTGTCTTCAGAGGCAGTATATACATGAATTATGTGGTATTTTTCACCCCAATAAAAACGATCCAACTTTAAAAGCTACCTGGAATAATGAATAATTATAATAACATCTTGGAGGAGCTACTGTGATTGGTTTCCTTCTGTGAGGAACACAGCATGTGACCAATTGCATTTTAGAAAAGAAAAAACACCAACAGCTGACTTCAAAGATCAGTCGAAAAATAACAACAACCTTCCTACAAATGTAGTGGAGTCAAAAGTACAGTATTTGTCTTTGAAATGTAGTGGAGTGAAAGTCAGAAGTTTCCAAAAAAACAAATAATCAAGTAAAGTACAGATACTCAAAAAAATGTACTTAAGTACAGTACTCAAGTAAATGTACTTCACTACTGTCCACCACTGTTTAAGAATGTGTGCTAAGGAAACAGCGGTTAGCTCACAGCTGTAAAGTAGCACATATTTTGTAAGTTACACTCACTTACTTTGCTGCACTGCGTTGAACCTGTCAGGAAATTCCTCACCACGTATCAAATCACCCTACAAAAACAGAATGAAATCATAGTAATTTGAAGGACCAATTTAAAATGCAGTTTAAGAAAAGCCCGGCTTAAACCTTCTGGAAAACTTGCTTCAGCTTGGGAAACTAGAGAAACCACATACTTGGCGGCTGATGCAGGTTGTGAATTCCCTGTGACATTGTTTGGCTTAATATTGCAACTTGTATGTGAAGTTTACATCTTCCAAGTCAGGAGTATGCTCCCAGTATTTTCACCTTGAAGTACACAGTGATTCTGTGTAATCATTTCTTATATGCTTGGCACAGACAAAGATACTGTAACTCCTGCAAATTGGACCTTACATCATTCTGTCATCTTGTTTGTACAGTTTAGCTTATGATGCAGAATTGACTCTCTAGATTCAAACAATGGAGAAGTGGACGATGGTATCATAAAAACTGCATCATTTCACCTGTCTAAACTCAGTGGAAGGATTAAACAAGAAAACTTCTGACACAGCAGTAATCCTCCAAACCTCTTACTGTGCACCTCAAGTTGTGGATCGTTACAGAACTACTGATTCGGGCTGATTATGTGAGACATTGTGCTTTATGGGAGTGAATTGCTGAAATAATTATACCAGCCTGTTTCTGAAAAGAGCCGTCAGAGTCTTTCTTTATAATCAGATTCTGAGCAGCTGTAATAGAATAGCAGACAAGATACAATACGGTGATAGTGTCTTGAGGACATGTGTAGAATGATAAAGTAATACAGAGTTCAGCTCAGACTATGTTGTTGATACAAGCACATCCAGTCTGATCCCCTTCAACATGAGGGGGAAATGCTGCCACCATTAGCAGCTTTAAAAGCTTTAGATTTTATCCAAAGCTTTACATGAGCTATACATTTAATTTCAATTGAATTTTATTCATAAAAAAGGTTCAAGTCATGATAAAGTAAGCTTTTTTTCTTCTCTCGTTGTTTAGCAATGTCACGGATGAGTTTGCTTGAGACAGGTGTAATTTTGGAGTTGGCCTAATGCACAACTTACTTTGCTCCTCTGTCTTTGTTCCCGATATTCAGAAAAGAATTTGCCACTCTTTGCAAAATTTAAAAGTTTCCTAAAACCCAGGTCTTGAATGTTCTGTATTCGAGGTGACAAATAAGCCTCACAGCTGCAGAATCAGTTTTTATATTTAACAGCTAGTTTAATTAGTTGTTCACAAGTCTAGAGGGGTTTTAAGAAGCAGCAAGTCACCTCATTAATGCAATATTTAATATAGTTTCCTGATATTTCTAATGAGGTATCATCTCCCAATGTGAGGTGAGAGTTAAGTTGTCTATTACTTTAATGGGCTCATTTTCTCACAAAAGAGATTTGGATTATTTTTTCATAGTCAAATCTGTGGTGCAGCTCTCACCTGTGTCTGAGGCATCAAAAATAATGAACATTTTGATAATATAGGCAGCAGTGACAGCTAATTAGAGTGCAGAGTCAACATAAATGTCAAGTGAAGTGGTTATGTTATACAATTAAAAAAATATAATAAAAACAGTAATGCTTTTAAAAAAAAATTCTCATAGCTACACCAGTTGAAATCGAATTTGAGCCACTGGAAAAGCTAATAAGACAGAATTCTCTGAAGACTGTAAATTAAATATAAAAGCAAGTAAACTAGTTTTTGAAAGCTAAAACTGTCAGTATTTGGCAAAGTAACTGTGCACAAAGTAGGATGAGCTTTACGAATTAAAAAAGTATATATAACTAATTAACTAACTAATTAAATGTACTATGTGACGCAATTTACATGTCTTCATTGCTTTGTAATGCTATTATGTGTAACGTAACTTAAGTTTACTAACTTACTAACATAAGTTTACTTGCCTCATCTATCAACGTGATGCGGGTCAATCATGTGCATGTGTCAACCACATTAGTAACTTAGGTTCGGCATTTCACTTACTGGCCATCAGTGTCATTATTAACAAGGTTTTTTTTGGAAAATTCCACATGGTTCCTGTAACTAACTACATCTAACAAAGAGCATCGACAATGAAAAAGTCTGACAATCTCTGATGATACTAAACTGAAAAGGTTTCCTCCTGTCTGACAATGATCTCACTGCCAAAAAGAGATGGAGCGAGAAAGAAAATGAAGACAGAAAAATGAAGAGATGGTTCTACTGTATATATTAATGTCAGTAGAGGAATTTTCTATTTGTTTGTCCTTTGATCTCTTATATTGATCCCTGCTCTCTTTTTCTAGTCATCCACACAGTAATCAAATCATCCATCCAATGAAACACTCCATCATCAGGTCCTCCTCCTCTCCTCTCTACCTCCTACAACATAATAATTGTTCCATTAATCAATGACATTAAATACATCTAATTTGTTTTTAAGTCCTGCCATCTGTCCTCTCATATTGATTTCCCTGTCTCTTTTCCACTCGTCCAGACTGTAATCAAATAACTCATTGCAGTAACTGTGTTGACAGGACAGACTTCCTTTGTGTCCACATCCAAACTTTCTAACTCCAAGAAGGTTGTTTTCTTTCACTGCAGTCAAATATATCAACTCATGAAATGGGCTGAAATGTCAAAAAAAAAAAAACATTTGTCCATCATTTTCCAAACAGTTTCTGGTTCTTTCTGAAGCTGGACTTGTCTTTCCCTAAAGAACATCTAATACATTTTTAATGGCCAACTGTATTCAGCTCTTTCCGCTCCTTCTCTCAGCAGAAATACAAAGTTTCTCTCCAAGTACTTTGGGGGGATGGATCCACTTATTTAGACCCGGCTGGTGCTCATCTATCATTAATGATGTCTCTCTTTGTTTCCTCTGCAGTTTTTCCAAGTTTGGCGTTATCACATATTTGGCTTCAGCTCTCAGTGCGAGTATGCAGATATCCTGTAGTCCCTAATGAGATGAGAGAGGCTGACCTCAGTGTGCACCTCTCTGTGGGATGCTGAGACAAAAGTGAAATATTTAGACACATATATGGAGGCTGGTGCGTTGTAGCTGTCAGCGGGCTTGCATTCCCCTGACACCAGGTCAGATTGTCAGAAAGAAGCAGACGTGCAGGTCAGATAATGAGAAGACGACAAACTAACGGGTCGGATAACAAACAACAGACTGTCAGGACAGGTAGCTCAAGATAGAAAAGGAGAAAACAAACAAGCTGACTACAAAACTAAAAAGAAAATAGATTGCCTGTTGTTATGCCTAATAGAAACAAACATACATATTAAATAAACAGAACAAAAGACTTGATAGCAATGAAAGAAAAAGAAAAACAATAAAGTTTCATTTTATTTGGTCTTGTTTCATACAGAAGTTTTTTTCCCTCTTATTTAATGTGGAGTTCAGACTTTGCAAATTAAATAGTGCTGAAGTGTTGAGTTAAAGACTGTTTCTGTAATTTCCATTTCTGACTGTGTGATTAGTTTTTACTAAATGTCTGATTGTCTCTGTTTCCTTTATCCTCTCCTACCTCCTGTTTCTTCCCCTCCCACTTGCTTTTTTCATCCACTGACATCTGTACCTTCTCTTATCCTCACCTTCTCTGTCCACCTCTTCATCCTCCATCTTCCTCCTCTGCCTTCTTGTCTTTGCCACCTACCTGTTCTCACCCATTCTTTTCTCCTCTTCGTCATTCCTCATCAACCCCACCGCCTTTCCCTCCCCTCCTCCTCCTCCTCATCGTCTCTTCCAGGTAGGGCTTCATCCTCTGAACCCCAGCGTCTCGCCTCTCTCGGCAGCCTGTTAGATGATCAGCACTGGCACCATTTGGCGGTGGAGCGGCGCGGTTCTCACCTCAACCTCACTGTGGACAAACACACTGAGAGGGTTCAGATCCCTGCAGAGTTCAGCCACTGGGACATCAAGCAGGTCAGAGCAGCACAGAATCATGCCTCGTAAACATATTGTAAGTACAGACACACATGCGTATATGCTTACAAAAGAAATACATTTTATTTTTGCCATGTTGTGTGTGTTGTCGTTCCCATACAGCTGAGTGTAGGGGCAGTCCAGGACCTCGGCTCTCAGAAACCAAAGAGGAGTTTTCACGGCTGCCTGGAAAACCTGCTGTACAATGGCCTCAACCTGATAGAATTAGCTAAAACCAATGACCGCCAAGTTACTGCAGTGGTAAGTACATTTTACCACGAACATCCACTTACTTAGCGGTGAGGGTAAATAGCTAAACACGACTGGTACCACCTTGCAGATTTTGCCAGACCAAATGAGGAGGTAAATGTAAATATGTATACAGTAGTAAAACAAGAGCTAGATATTTCCTGTCAGAAGTTGATGGAGTACAAATTGGTGAACTCAGTGGTAACCATGTGGCAGTATCAGAAGGCCTTGAATATTATACTTGTATTATTCAGATTGCCAAATTATCATTCCAAATGAATGCTTAAGGGACGCTTTGTTTTCTGGTTTGTAAATAGGTAACTGTTTGCGAACACTTTAACCCAATTCAACAATTTACTAAAAGGAATAAAAGGATAATGTGTCACAGCTGTGTGTCTATTAGTTTTTGAGTTATTCTGACCCTTTTTCTATTTGATTCTCACTTACATCAAGTGGAGTATGTGTTTTCTGCAAAGGCTTAAGGTCCATGGAGTAAATAAAATGACTTTCTTATTGTTGTACAGCGTAGCCACTGAATCTATTATTCGCTATGGCATTACATTTGTAACCTGTCCCTCAAACTCTGATACAGCTACAAAACCTATACATGCATGCAGCTATGTTGGCTGTATTCTCTCGAATGTCCAAGACAAATTTCTCCTAAGGGAATCAATAAAAGCTAATCTAACGTAATGCTCAAAAATCAATAAAAACAACTTTGACTTGACTGAATGCCTAGTACAGCGTGCATCCTATATTAGAGCTGCAGTATGTAGAAAGCCTGAAAACAGTTGATTTTTGAGTCTTATCTGAGTTAGGTTTCGTTTTCTGTGTGCTGAACCCTCCCGCTAGATGAGCAGCACGCCCTTCATCAGTGGAAGCAACAGTTAATGAGGCTATCGTGGGCGAGCACAGGCAGACAGACATGAACTGTGTGTCATAAAATAGACACCTGACAGTAAAAAACACCAACAGAGGAGATAAACTACATTTAAAAACAGAAAGATTCAGCATGAAGACACAGAGTCAAACATAAAGAGACTTTTAAAAATGCTTTTCTCTCTGCTCTTCTGCACACACAAGCTCAGTATCACAACACTCACTTATTGGAGGCTCGCCGTGATATAAGCGGTCATGAAAATGCAACTCAGCTGCAACACAGTTTGACTCACACGGCCAAAAATGTCAGTACAAAAGCACAATGTCTGTAACTGTGTCACTCACTCACCCTGTAAACAGCGCGGTGGGCTCCTCCATGGTACTGCTGCACACAGGTTTACAAACAAACATGAAGATAAATCCACTTTTTAATCCCAAAAATTTAAAAAACAAACTCTGAGCTCTCCTCTGGCTGGTCAGCACCTCCATAATTGTTTTGTGAATCGCTGCTACAGAGGAGCTGAGAGGCAGGAGTAAAAATAAATCCAATTTATCATCTCAGAAGTTTCAAAAACAAATGGCGAGCTCTCATCTGGCAGTCCATGATTTCTTCATTGTTGCTGCAGAAGGTTGAAACAGAAGTGAAAATAAATCCCTTTTTTTAATACAGAAAGTTTGAAACATACACCCTGAGTTCCTCTCCTGCCAGTGAAGTAGCCAGAATCACAGCGTCTCTGGTGTTTTTTTCCTCCAGATGCACCAGTCTGCCACCAGACTGGGGTCCTGAAAGACCTGTTATTGGTTTAAGTCCACCGTCACGGGCCAGATTCTCTAAATGCTGAAAACAGAGCCATACAGGTGGTGCAGAAGTTTAGTTCTCTCTCAGAACACCTGATTTACAATATGCTGAGAGGTTTTTATGCAGTTATTTCTCAATTATTCCAAAACAATGTTGCCTACTAGAGCTTTAATGTATTTCCCTTTAAATTGCATTTTATCTTATATTCTGGATATCCTATAGTACCCACATTAATAAAGAGTTACTCAGGCCAGGGAACAGCTACTCAAACACGTAACACTTTTTATTCACTGCAAAACATCTGAAGGTCCATTTCTTTAATTTGTCAAGTTAACTGTTCTTTCTCAGGCTTTCTTCTGCCCTCCATAGTAGCATCATCATAACAGAAAAATGCTCTTATTTGAACTATTCTTTGTGATGAATGCTTCTTATCATCACTTGCCAATATATTATTTCCACTTTGTTTATAGGTCAGAGCCTAAATGGCAAAAATTACTCCTCATCTTCAGATTTATAACAGTATTGATCAATGGAAAGATCCACTCAGAAGGGTTTATACCTGGAAAATATCTATCCTAAATATCTTTTGTGGTACCACACACAGAGTTGTTTTTATTCCTCCAGTGTCATGATGACAGATCGCGTAAATCATTTGGGGAAAGCACAGAGCTTTGATGTTCGGCTCCTGAAACTCCCTGGGCTCTGAGCTTTTATATCTGAGAGAGAATACAGCATCAATAGCTGGAGCTGGGCCACCGAAAATTAAGTCTGCAGGCTAAATTTGGCCCTCCACAAACCTCTTTTGGCCCACCAGAAGCTGATAAGACATTCTACTTGGTGTTATTTGTGACTTTCTCATTACAAGATGTGCTAACAAACACCGCAAGGACACACAACCTACTAAGTCAGGTGAAGCCTCTTCAAGGCTAATCATGCCTACACATGCATCAGTAACTACAGGCCAGGATCTACAGCATGGATCTGTACAGAAACACGCAGGTGTGGTCATACATGTAAACATGCTCAGAGCACCACTGGGAAATCTTCTGGATGCTTTCGCTGCTGCTAATGAGCTGCTAGCTGGTTAATGAAGCTGGCGAGTGCCTAAAGGGTAGCTGGTATTTTTCAACCTTGAGCCTGTTTTCCTTTGTTTTTTTTTTTCTGGCAACAATATGGAAAGGATCAATACCAGGACAGATCGTTTTCTTAAAGAGTAAGATCCTTTTTGTTTGACCACAAACATACTTTCACTTATAACGTGGTAAGTTAAGGGCTTATTTACACCAAACCTCGAGAGCTGGTGATTGTTGAAAGAGTGGAAAGACGAACCAACATCTTTTTGGTGAGTTTTATTTTGTCTCTGATGAGTTTGAATGAAGTGTATTTTATGACGATAGAACTACTGATTCTGTGAATGGAGTCTGGTGGCTTTGGCGGGAGCAATAAAACAGCTGTTTCTGGTTAAACAAAATGTATCTTACTCTTAAAATAGTCGACCCACATGACCTTGCAGTATGTCCAATCAACTTCACTGCAGCAAATTTCATCAATCATCATATTTTCAGTGAATTCCACCAATCATAGACAAACATATGTGTATGTCTCAGTGAACTGACTCAGTGTTTTTTTTTTTTATTTCAGTGCAGCTTTATTCTCTCTAGAACAAGTTCCCTTTAGTTTGTAATGAATTATATTTAAAAAAAGAAAAAAAAAAACTTTTTTGCAATTTAGTTGGGAAAAAATGCTTAAAAACATTGCAGTGTGCATCACAGCCACAAATTCCTGCAAAAATCATGGAAGGGCTGAAAAATGTCTCTCTAAAATATTGTTGTCATCATTAGTTTCCTAAAAAAGAGAAGAGAAAAATCTTCAGACAGTCTGAAGAAGAGCATGGAGCTCAAAACATCACACTAATAAATGTCTTGAATGGGAGCTTTTCTGGGGTGTGGATTATTTTGTTCTCTGTTCAGGTGTTTTTGTTATCCAGAGCTCAAACCACTGGGTTCAGAGATGCGCATGTCTTTTTCATGTTCTTTTCCTTTAGTTTCCAAGACACAAAAACATGGGAAAATGGGTTCCAAGCTGAAAAATACCAGAGTGCCTTTAACAAGGACAGTGAGCGATGAGGACAGAGGAGAGCAGACAGTTCAGTAATGCTCCCTTGTCTTTTTCATCAGGACCTTTAGATGTTTCTACAATGACAATAAGTTGACCGAACTCAGTGGAGAGTGACTCTGAACCATTTCGAATAAATGGCCTCTCATTACAGTAAAGCACCAGAGAGCAGAGGAGCAAAACTTCTTGTAAAAAAGGTTCAGAGATTCACATGCATGGCTGAAGATCTAATAGAGGCGCTGTAGCTCTCACGGTAATAGAGTATTAAAAAAAGTTATAGTCCATTTTAATATAGAGACCACTTTTGGCCACTCTTAAAGGCATGATAACAAAATGAAGCAGAGCCTGTAATGATGTGTGCATGTGTGAGGTTTTAGGTGCATTGGTGAATGGCTTTTGGGGGATTTTATGGCTCACTTTTTACTTTATATTTTGCAGTGGTGCTGCATCCTCCACAATGTACTTCCATATATCACTTTAACAGCTCTACAAAGGGCTTTTAGATGTCATCTGTGTTTCCGGAGCATTATAAAGATAGCAGACTGATATTCCCAGCAGAGAGCTGGGACTGTAATATATTACTGCTGCAGCCTTAGCAATGGACTTGGTGTCATTACCACTATTCAAAACAATGGGCCGCAGCGGAAATGTCTATATAGTACTTTTCACATACATACCCACCTCCCTTGATACCTCTAAGCCGGGTGACACTGGTGTTTTTCAGTTTTCATTTATGGCTTTTATTCTCAAGGAGACTTGCTGATGAGATCATTGCGACAGAGGTCACATCGACACGCCCTCTGCAACTGATTAATATTCATGTTTTGTGTTGTTTTATCTTTCTGGTAATCAGTTTCTGTCCCACCTCCTCTCCCTCCACTCTGCATGTTTCTATCTCAGGGCAATGTGACCTTCTCTTGTGCTGAGCCAGTTTCCGTCGCCGTGACGTTCCCTGGCCCCCAGAGCTTCCTCCAGTTGCCGGCGGCAATGGCATCCTCCTCAGGGAGCATGTCCGTGGGGTTTGAATTTAGGACGTGGAACAAGGCGGGGCTTCTGCTCACTTTTGCCCTCCCTCAGGAAGGGGGCGTGGTCTGGCTGTACCTAAGTGAGGCCAGACTCCGCCTACAGGTCCACAAGGCTGGCAAGGCGCTGCTGGAGCTCAGTGCAGGTCAGTCTAACAGCCTCAGGGTTTTCCCTTTCCCTTAATTTCTAACCTTGTACCTCTTGTTATCAGCGCCTAAAGGGTTTATTTTAGCCTTTAAGGCTGTGTAAACGAAAACTCATATGATACAGTTCTGAAATGTTTTCCCAGGTTTTGCTCTGAATGACGGTCAGTGGCATTCAGTAGAGCTGACCTCCAGACGAGGCCGTCTGACCATCACTGTAGATAAAGAAGAAGGGGGCATCGCTCATGCCAGCTTCTCCGTCACAGCAGGAAGTCAACTCTTCTTTGGTGGTAAGAATGAAACATGTCATCTCACTGAGTTTCGGCTGGGAGTTGTGTGCATGCCGCAAGTTCGCCACATGAAATTCATTATGTACGTTCACTACGTTCAATCAATAAATAAATAAATAAAATTCATCCATGATTTGTCAAGAAAGGACATTTTCTTACACCTTTTATGCCTCAATGCCAGCCATGTCCAGACGCCTTATATTTTCAGGTTGTCTGTCTGTCTCAGTTTTGTGAATGCGATATCTCACATTCTTGGCACTGACATCCGCTTAGACTTCAGGATGAACTGGTTATATTTTGATGATCAAAGGTCACTGTGACCGCACAAAACATGTTATTAGCCATAACTTAAGAATTCATATGCTAATTATGACAAAATGTCACACAAATGTCAAATCGGATAAAATGATGAGGTGATGTTTTATATCCAAAAGGTCAAAGGTCAACTTCACTGTGACATCATAATCTTAGCTCTCTTCGGTTCGGTTCTCTATACTCCTCTGTAAAAAGAGTGAAGACAGCATGTTTCCCACTGGAAATTATTCACTTATTACCTTTTTTAAAATTATTTAAAAATCTATGCTACATATAATATATGAGTTGGGACAGACTTATAAACTACCACTTGACTGGTTGGTGGAGACACACAGCTGGCTGTAATTCTAGTTTTATTTATTACACAGAAAAATACAACATACAACAACTTCTGAATCTCAGTTTCTTCTCTTATTGAATTAAAATGAGCTCAATTGCCTTGTTATGTCATTTTAAAATACACTTAATTAAATTGTACAGAAAAACAAAATAAAACTCACCAAAACTATTTTAGACTTACGCCTAATTCTTTCTACTGTTCCAGCATTCACCAGCTCTGGTTTGGTCAGAATAAATCCTTAATTCACAGAGCTGGATGTGAAAATACTAAAATAATACGTGCTTGAGATCAGTGGGTGTGTTCTGTGCTGCTGAATGAGAGTTGGAGCAGGAGGTCTCTGCTCACTCATCCTTTGGAGGAGGACGCAAAACAACAGACGATGACTGATATACTGTGTACTGTATTTATCCAATCACTCAACACTAGTAGAAGTTGCCAATGACTGGACTGTTACAGCAAACAGAAAAAAACAAGCCGGGAAAACATGTCTCAGTGATATTTTGATTAAATATTTGTGGGATATTCAACCAGTAGAAAATCTGTGTAGAGCATAATTCAGTATGAGCAGTTTTGTTAAATGTAATTAATGTTCTAGTTCAGCTACATTTTGCAGTCAAGCTATATTCAATTTTCAGTGTAATTTTATCTAATTTTAGCCACATTTACCTAAGTGATTAATTTAACTTCCCTCATTTATTTGAATTACCCTATTCCTTCATTTTTATGCCTGAATTTAAATTAATTTCCCTTTTCTTTTGAATCTGGTGTCTTACAAGGCTGTCATAGTTAAGCCATCAAAATATTTTGTATTGTTTTATTTTTTTTTTTATTACTTTTTCAACATTAGATTTTGTTGAAATTAGATTTATGACCTCGTATATACAAATAAGCTACTTTTTCTGACAACACCTTTTAAAGTGTAGTTGCTGTAAATATAATAATCAGGTAGTCTGACTGCCTGTTTCTGTCTTCACAGTGTTTTATATGAACTTCGTAATTGCCCTGAAAGCCGTGTTTTAATATTTGAAAGTTGTTGATTTTCATGTACTGTGTAGCACTGCTCGTGTCATCAGTTCTCATCTCTGCAGTTGTGTGTGCACAGAGTTAAATTTAGCTTAAGGCTGTTTTATAATTAAAGTTATAAGTCCGCTTTATCTTTTTCTCTCTCCGATGTCTTCTCCTCTTCTGATTTCTGTCTGTACTCTCTACTTCTTTCTTTCTGCCCTTCTCTTCCTGTTTTCTTCCCTCTCACCCCTCGCTCCAGTCTTTTTCCTCCCATTTCATTCTCCTCTGGCTTCCTCACTGCCTCTTTTTCTTAAATCTCATCTCTTTTGTCCTCTCTGTGCTCAGCAATATTGCAGTCCAGGCATGTTCTTTAACCGCCTTAGGTTTTTTATCATCCTGCACATACACACTCACAGATTTGTGCACACTCACTATCTCCTTTCCCACATTAAATGGGCTACTTAGAAAAAAAATGCCCATATTCAGTTGATCAGGACTTGGCCTACATTTGCATTATTCCAACCACTTGAAACTACACAACCCACCACAAATCACTGCTCATCTCTCTGCCTGGTAGAACACACTGTTACTCTTAAGTAAATCACAATAAGATTTAACCCCTATAGCACATTGTACACTTCTTTTACTTTTTTTAATCTTCACTGTTTCCTTGGCAGGTTGTCCCACTGAAGATGACAGTCAGGACTGTAAAAATCCCTTCAGCGTCTTTCAGGGCTGCATGCAGCTCATCAGCGTGGACAACCAGCCAGTGGACCTGATTATGGTGCAGCAAAGGCTGCTGGGAAATTACAGCCACCTGCAGATCGACATGTGTGGCATCATTGACAGGTCAGAAACACCAAAAATAATCTCACTGGTCCACCATTAATCATTAATTTCACACTCTCTGCTGTTACTGAGACATCAATGCTGATGCATTTACTAGTGTATTCCTTAGATAAGCAGTCATGTGCAATTTCAGCCATAAAATGTACAAGCTGTTTTCATTAATCACCTTGTGTTCTCAGTGTTTGGAGCCTCGATCTTTCAGTGATTGTGGTTGCAGGGTACTAAGGAGCGTTCAGTGTAAAACATTTGGTACAGATTTTCATTGTTTTTTCTAGTTTAATGTTTTTGTCTTCCCAACAGAGGAACAGTTTTTGAGATATATTCTTGATTGTTGGTGCGTCTGGTTGAAAACACAATAAATAATACAAACTCAGTTTTCCAAACAGCCATATCTGAACCATGACACATTTTAGACATATCTGGTGTCTTATGTTTTGCAGACAACTGTAGATGGCACAAAGCTGTAATGTACAACTCTCCCTGCTGTAGACCTCAGACACACTTTACAGCTCTTTAATGACTTCAGTAGCTTATGTCAGTAGACATCTCTTCACATGCAGTAATGAATGTTCATCTATCAGGGGTGGATATTGAACCCACCTCTGCATCATCTTGAGTGTAACACCTAAACCACTCAGCCATCTTGGTTTTTTCAAAACACAACAATGTAATAAATGTTGGTTTATTGATTTGACATGACAGTTTGGCCTAACAAGGTCAAAATTTCAATGACAGCAGCAGTGACTCTGGGGTTTGTGGTACATACCATTAAGGCAGCACAAGAAGTATGGTTCAGATAATTTTGGTGCCACTAATGCTGGCCCCACTCTACTTGGGGTCCATTTCATCCTTCCCAACAATTTATGGGGGTATTATCTATAATCTGAAGAGATTATCTGTTCAAATGATCCTGTGGTGTGAGGCATTTACAGGCATAATGTTAATGTTTCTGATTGGACAATTGCAATTTTGAATATCAAACGTTTGATATTTTTTATTTATTTATTTTCTTATTTTATTTTGTCATTAACATTACTGCAGCAGGTTGTTCCGCTCCATTCCTTACATCTGCTTTACAATGAAATTCCTCATAAAATCATGTGAGATCATGTTCCCTCTGGCACGATAATGGTGATAATATCTTGTGGCGTGCCACTATATTTTGATCTTGTAGTGTGTGCGTATTGGTGTGGATCAGAGAAAAGAGAATCTGATGTTTTTTCTTCTTTTCTGAAGTTTCTTCTGAAGTGTGCGGTGCAACCAGATTTTAAAACTCCTGTGTTGTGGGGCAAGCCTTAGGAGAACTCCTTTTTTTTTATAAATCCTTTTGCCCATTGGATCTTAAATCCAACACCTTAACCAGTCCACCATCCCGGTTCCTGACATGGAGCACTTCAGGACTTAAAGAAATGGCTGCTGCATATAAATTTTACAGAATAAATCCAAGTGGGCTGGACCAATTCGTTTCATCTTCCTAATTAGCTTTCTGTCCAACAAGCTGGTCAAGAGCATTACAAACCCCCCTTTTTCTTAAGCACAAATCAATTTGTTCAAAAGCAATTTAGCATCCTAATTGCGTAGCACAGATATTCACAGTTTCAACTATTTAAGCATTCCAGGCTCAGCTTGAAAGGTCAGATACAAAGGCTGTGAAGACAGTTCCTAGATGTAAAGCTCCTGAGGGGGACATCAGTCATGGAAGCGTATGACAGACAAACACAAACACACACCAACTCTAAATTAGTGGGAGTGGAGTTCCAACCCACGAGGGCTTTTGCCCATTCGATCTTAAGACCATAATCTTAACCACTCAGCCACACTGGTGCCTCTGAACTGCACATACAACTATATAAGACTTTAGTAGGATTCCCACAAATACATGTAGTCATTGCATCTTGACTCTAAGTATGTGAGGAAAAAAGCCTTATGTGCAGACACACTGGAGCTGATGACAGATGTCTTGTCAACGGATCGTGTTCATTTTCTATGGAGAGCAGGAGGTCTTGCCGCGCTGTGCATGATGGATACGGCACGGTGAGTTGACGGACCAGTCACCATATCTGAATTTCCATAATCAACTTCAATCAGCTCACCATCAACTTTATGCAAAGTGCAACACCACAGGCTCATGAAACTCAGATCAGACTGTCAAACTGGGCGGTACAGATGAAATATTAATGGATTCTGTCACTGCTTTGCCCATTTCTTGCCTCAAATGTTTTCAGAAACATATCTTAGTGAACTGTTTAGCTGTAATATAAGCACGTTTCTGACATACCCGAAATGTTGAAGACAGTTGAGCCAATACCAAGCAACACCCAACTCGCAGTACATCACCCACCACCAGAGCTTGAAGTGATGTGATGAGTGCAGATGCATGCTTACCTGATTGTGTGTCTGAACCATTACTCTGTTCTACGCCAGCCATTGAGTTCAATCTGTTACAATTCTGACCACAAAAGGTCATGTACTGTAGCTTTTTAAAGACCTGTTTGGTTGAAGTAAAATGCAGTGTAATCTCACTTTGAATATCTTCATCTTGATGTAAAACACAAAACCTGCAGAAAGGGGAACTGAATCTTGTAGTGAACAGCTCTTGTCCTCAATTCCCATACCAGGAGTGGGATTTGAACCTGTTGGATCTTGACACCTTAGCCTTCCCAGTACTGCTTATACTAAAACAGTATTGTACACTTGATCAACTCGATCAGTGGCTTTGGCAACTGAAGGATTTTTAGAAATGTACATGAGATATAAAAGAGATCTAAAACCAGGAGTGGGATTTGAGCCTTCACAGACATGCATACATTTCATCTTGAGTGTAACTCCATCCTGGTTACAGCTGTCATGTAGGTTTCAGTAGACTGTAGATTTATAACGAGATTCATGTAATTGCACCTTAAAGTGTTAATGTTTTGTTCTGTTCTGATGCAGATCAAAATCTGTTTTCTGTGCTTGGAACTAAGCAAAAAGGATTAATCGCTGATTAGCCCCCAACACATATTCTTTTGCTCTGTAAACTGTTGAGAGTTAAGAGCAAAGCTGCAGTTGAAATAAGCCTCTTTTAACTTCAGACCAATAGCATGGCTCGTCATCTGTTAGTCAGAAGTTTCTTGCTATTTATTTTTTATTTTTTTGTTCTGAGCTGCCTCGATTGTTTTGTCAACTAACTTCATAAGAGACACAACTATTGTGGAAGTGAAATGTAATTTTTCTCTTCTTTGATTTTTTTGGCAGAGTAATTTATTTGCGAGGTGAAGCGGTGTGGGGTGTTGGAGCCAGGAAAGTAACAAGCAAACACACAAAGAATGAAAAGCATACACTCACGGTTTTTCCAATAAGGAGCAGAGAATTATTGTTCAGTGGAGACCTGAGCTGTGAAATAACCACCGACAACCCTGTTTGTTTTATTCTCCCTGACATCTGACAAATCAACATTTCTGCCTCTTTTATTTCTCATCTCTTTCTCACTAAAATAATAAGTGTTATCCTCACTTGTGTATCTGCCTTTTTGTTATAATTTATCTGCTTAGATTGAGCACCATGGTGATATCTGTCACAATTACTGCAAATGCCACTGTTAATAATGTCAGAGGTTTTCATTCTGGTTTTATTCTTACTCCTGCTGCCTTTTACTAACGCTATGTAGATCATTTAGGCATCTACCAGAAGCCTTAAATTTTCTGTTCAGAAGTGTCCTAATAGTCCATTTGTTAAGGCAGGGACTTACAGCTGTAATATAACCACCTACCTTCCAATATTGCCTTTAATTTTTCTTGAATAGTTCATGACTTCTCAAAAAGCAGGTTACTAAGTGCTTTACAATGCAAAATATAATTCACAGAACTAGCTACTAGCCGCCTACAGCCAGACTAGAGACTCTGCAAGGTTTATAATGAGGCACAGCAGTGCTTTGAGCTAATATGAGACAATTAAAAATTCAGCCTGAGGAACATGAATGTAGAAACCAAATGTTAGGAAATCGATCCAGTACTTGTTGACACATTCCACCAGACCTGTCACCATAACTACTTTTGTTGGACATTATATTGTCCCAGAAATAATTGCAGTATATTTTAGAATATTATTATGATTTTAAGATGGGAAATGAAATGGGCTCTTGTGCTTTGTCAACAAAAATCTACCCTTAAATAAATATTAAACATTTGGCACAAGGGAATAGAGAGTCATATGTTAGTTGTATTGCCACTTTTCATCACCACTGTTTTGGACCAGTCAACATACCAGTTCATTCACATTAATGGGCTCTCCTCTCTTATTCAGCTTAAACCGAAAATATTCCCACCCTGGAGCTGTGAACCAAAAACCTGAAACCAAATCAATTTGGACTTATTCTTCCACATTTTCTAGCTGGATTTATGTAGTGGTTGTCAGGAAGAGCATCTGGTTCTCTGTTGCTGTGTGTGTGGAGGAGCTGCCTGAGCTCCTGCATGCCGTTAAACTCAGAAACAGAGAGCAGATGACAAGAGGACAGAAGCAAAAGTTAGAGCAAAACATGTCTCAGGATAGTTTTTTTTTTATTCTGCACATTTGGCTTAGGCACCTTGAAAACCACAAGATAGTACGGTCAGTCCTGCTGTTTATTCTGGCATCATGTTGGTCAAAATGTTGGTGACATTCTTATACAAAACAAACATGCAGGCAATATAGCATGATGTCAACCACATGGCAGCACTAGAGGAAAACCCAGGGGCTCACCAAAGTCGGCAGGCTTCATCCTCTGGGGAGCATGAATATCTGCACAACATTAAATAACAATCCACCCGATAGTTGCTGAGATATTTCAGTTGGGAACAAATTGGTGGTCGGACCCACTGACAGACCATTTTTGCCACCTCTAGAGGCATTTTGCTGGTACAGCTATAAACAATAGACATTACAAGACAATATCATTGGAAATTGTCATATTTGTCACAAGATGTGCAAAACAAGAGAGGAGCAAGAGTTCAGCATTGTTGTATGTCATTATTTTCATTGTCATCTCTGAAAGAGTCATTTATAGTCATCTCAGATCAAGAGACTAAGTCATGTGGAGCAGAACCAATTGCCTGCTGTCTCAGTGTCACATAAAAAACACAGTGCCATTAAGGCAACAATTATAGCAATTATAAACTCTCCTCTAGGCAAGACGCTCCCTCGTGTACAAACCTATATTCAATGTACATATGAATACAGCTACACACACCAGCCACATCCTCGCCACAGAGAGAATCTGCTCCAGTGGGTTTAATTAAATATCTTCGTGATTCTACATTTATTAGAATATTATTCCGTTTCTGCAGAGATCTGGCTGCTTCCTGGAACAAGACAAAAGGAAAATCATGGCTCAGACTGTACTTTCTCTCACTGTAACACTGTTGATAAAATTTGGGCTCTATGGGATATGAAGTTTAAGAGAAAATGGAGTTAGACGCACAGCTTCCATACGCCTCTCCTACCTCAGAGCAGGGTGTTACATCTGTGTTAGTGCATCTGTGTGCAGACTTAATAGCAGTGCAACCTCATGCAATGAGTACAGCACAGAAGCAGCCATGCATTTAATAGACTTGACCCATCAGTCCCGTCGCAGGGCTTGAACTGAATCAACACTCAGATCTAATTTACTTCGGCTCTAACCCGAGCTCACCTTGCAAGCAACATGATCAAACAGTCAACAGAAGTCCATCCATTTCTCATAGAGGTGAACAGCCAGGGAAATGAGGGTAACAACAACCTTTTCGGCCTTTCAAAGCTCTCCAGTTCTGCACACGTCGCCTCTGAAAAATGGCAGGAAAAGACTTGGGTCGATTGTAAGCTCAAAGGTGGAGAAATCAAGCCTATTAATCATACAGGATGTTCCAAATGGCTCTGATAACACGAGGGACACCTAAACTTGTTTATGTTTGTTTTCAGCCTATAGCTCCTTGCTACAGTAGGAACCTGTGTCGTCCAACTAAATAAATGGAACAATTTGAAAGAAAACACCACACAGTAGAAAATACATCACACCCAGTCAAAAATAGCAGCAGAGTAACTTAATCAGAGGCTTTAACCTCACCTACAGTGACACAGGATATAACAACAAGCTGATATTGTTGTAAATTTGGACTCCTTCCTCTAATGTTCATAGTCACTAGTCACTGACAGAGGTGTAACTGTACTCTTCCTCTTTTCTGCTCTGTAGTGTTACTGTCCAAAGGTGTGTTTCCACCAAAGGGACTTTCCCCAGGGACTAGTAACCTTTGGAGAAACTCATTGTGTTTTCACTGCAGGGACCAGGGTTTAAATAAAGTTACAGGGATGTTATTTTTTCCCTGCTTGGTGTAGTACAGGAACTTTGCAGATGGGGCTTGAAACGCTGAGATACAGAGTTACAGAATAAAGCATATGACAGATGGACGAACGACAAAGTCCAGGCCTTTTTTTGTCACTGTTATTGTAAACTTTTCAGTTCTTTGGAATACTGCTAAAAGTAGTACTAAGTAACCAGGTCAGGATTTTTTGGAAAGAGACACTGGTTTAGAACTTTTCAACTGTGTTGTCTTAGTGCTGGGAGCAACACAAGACATTTAGTCCCATTATATTTGAGAGAAGGTAGAAACCTCCATGGCTGATATCTCCAAAAGTACCCACCTCACACTAAAACAGTATAGATCAATAAATAGCACCATGGGCTAGAGGAAAAATATGTATTTTTGATTTTGAGGTCAACTGTCCTTTTAACTTCCCAGCCATTCTGGTGTGATGAATTTTTCACTGTCCACTCCAATCCACACATTTTTTTTGACAGTGTACTTCTGATGGTTGTACAAATGTTGACTGTGTCTGTGTCAATATCCACACAAAGTGGGCTGATTAGCGCACTAGACCACATCTCCATCTTTTGTCCCATCTCCCACCAACAGTGTAGGAATGTTAGTTTGAACTGTCCCTAACTTTTAACAAGGACATCAGTGTGCATCGATATGTTGCCTAAAGGTTGCCAGGTAAATGCACTGCAGAATGTCATGAATTCATCTATCATGAGTAGGTGGGGAAAGATGTGTCCATTTAAGGAGAATAAGCCTCGAATAAGACTTGTGTGGCTTTGGGTGCTCCAGGCATAGAAGGAATTCCAAAGAAGGGAATGAGGGGTCACAGTCTACTCTTATACCTGAGACTTCACTCAGTGTATCAGGTTTATTTGTAAGAATGTAACATGCCTCTATACCTTTGGCCTGTGAACACTTAGAAGGATATAACAGCAAGTTACTCCTTACTGTACTGTTACAATACCAGGAGTGGGGTTTGAACCCACGCGGGCACTTGCCCATTGGATCTTAAGTCCAACGCCTTAACCTCTCGGCCATCCTGGTACGGGACACTGTTATGTAGTACACACAACCAATCCATGTCCAGCACAACACCTCAAGTTCACGTAAGTCAGATCACACTGTCAAACTAGGCTGTGCTAATCAAATGCAGCTCTAGATTATATTAGTACATTCCCTATTTCTCACATTAAATGTTTTCAGAAGCATATTTTAGTGTACCATTTAGCTGAAATACAAGAAAGCATGCCACCATTTTGTGGCATGCTTTCTAAAAAACACAAGTAAACTGTAAAACTAGGTAGTGTTAATCAAATATGAATCAGGATTCTGTTACTACATATCCTATTTCTTTCAGATTTTTATGCCCTGCTTGGAAATGCACCAAGTATTGTCACGTCACACGTCTCATTGTCCTGATTAGTTGTAGGGCACATTTCATCGCTCTGATTGGTTGTAGGTCTACTCAGTTGTGTCCAGAGGCTTTTTGGTCTGCGCGTGAAATTGAAAATGAACTGACAGGTTCCATTCAAATTCACAGTTGTGAAGGTGAAGTATTCTGGTGATGCCAAAATGCACATTGTACTGAACTGGTATGTGAGACTTTAATGTGTGAGCTGCAGTTTCAATTCTTTTACTGGATTTCACTCATAAGGATGTAAATGCACACATTATTTACTGTATGTACAAATATACAATGTGTTTGGTATGATTAAGCTGGATTGTCATTTGTGTGCACATATATTACGAATGCTAGTGGCTGCATCACAAGGAACACTTATCTTTTAAACAAGACAGTTCACATATTTGTGGTCTTTTATGATCATGCTCTACATTTTAGACTTACTGTCAAAAAAAGAAGTACTTAATATTAGGATAATGTTATTCTATTGAGATGTTTTATTCAGTCACTCCTTGACACTTGCTTATAAAAGTTTCAACTTGTTTATTCTTAACTTATAGTCTACTCATTAAAGCAAAACAGAGACTGAGTCTGCTGTGAAACTCATCAACAGTCAGGAAAATGCAGCTGAAACCTGTTCATATGTGTAAAAGAGATCAGATGTCACAACTGTCAGACTGAGTTTGATTACTGCACACAAACACTCATTACAGGCCTGAAACCCTGCCACCCTCACACACACACAAACGCTAAATATATAAAATAAAAGACACAAGCAGTGTGGTAATGTGAATTTAAAGTGAAAGCTAAGTGCTTTATCTGCAAGGCTCCAGCTTACTCTTAGATTAAAGCAGTATAGAGATAAATGGAGGTTAAAAAAATCACACAGTAGCAGGCTGACAGGCTGCTGACTCAGAGCTTTTATCTAAATAAAAGGGAGGCTGCAGATTCAGTACAATAATCCATTTTCTCTTCAATACCCCTGCCTGGGTTTGGGCAAAGAGAGAACTTGTAAATGTATTTGACAGCATACAGTAACATGTATTTATGAATATAAAGATGGATATAAACACAACATACACATACAGCCAAGCATTGCAAACGCCAATAATGCAAAATTGTGTTTGTCTGTGTGTGTGTGTGTGTGTGTGTGTGTGTGTGTGCACATGCGCACACACGTGTGGCGTGTATGTGTGTCAAACCTCCTGGAGGTGCCAGCCGGTCTTGCAACAGATGGAAAGGAACCAGTGTGGATAAAAACACTGTTAGTCATCATCTCCAGCCGTCCTCTCTCTGTCTGTCTTTTTCTCAGCAGAATGAGGTCGCGTAATGTCTTTGTGTCTCTTACCAGAGACATCAGAGGCTTAGCAGTCCGTTTCCTCACTTACTTAAAGTAAAGTGGTCTAGCCATAGTTTTTTTTATGTTTAGAAGGTATAATTAATTGTGGATGGAGCCTCCATAACGTCACCCTTAGGTTTCTGAAGAGCTGTGGCTCTGGCCGTTGCCTTCTTGGCAGCGCCTGACTCCGCTAACCCCCGGCTAATCCAAAAATGGGCATGGAGGTGGATGGTGAGTGGAGCTGAGGGAACTGAATGAAATGGCAATGTAGCAGCTAGTCATCTGTGACAGCACCCACCTGTCACTTAATTCAGCCACGCCCTTAGTTATGCATAACTTCAAGCCTTAATAGAATTTAAACAGGTGAGTTAAATAAAAATTCACCCCAGTAAATTAGCTGCTGGGGGAATCAGTTATAGAGACTCTATTTTTTGCACCAGGTTGTAAACATCTTTATTTTTCTCTAAAATTGGGCATTTTAATATGGGGATCTGTTGACACTGACACGCTTAATAAAGTGTCAAGAAGTTAAATATTCTAACACGTTTTCTTTTTTAAACAGAAAATACAACAATACACCTTTTGACTTCACTTTTCTCTCTTTTACCAAACTAAGACAAGCTTAGCCAACTCATTAACTACTTGTAAAATACTCTGGATGGAAAAGCTTGTAAAACTCACCAAAACTGTCTTTGTCCGTCCACTCTTCACTCTTCCAACAGTCTGGTTTTAATTCACAGCGTAAACATAGTGCAAAGAGTTAGGCTCTGCAGACTGTTCACCTCTCATTCCTTATCCAGCTCAGCAAACTCATGGTCTGGCTGACTGGGTGTGGGTGTGTACTGCTGCAGGTTTGAGATATTTGCAAAACCGACTCTATCGAAATATAATAAATTAACACATGAAGAAAGAGTTCATTTTGTTCTGATCTGCACAGTTTTCAGAGTTTCAGGATCTGTTAGCTTTGTCAACATTCATATCCTCCCTCACTAACTTGGTCAGGTTGTCACCTCTTGTCACAGGTGATACACTTCTCTTATAGATGGGCTCTTATACAATTATAATTTTGGGGACATTAGGGCGGTTTCTCATGGTGAAATCCTGCACTACTTTTTGTATGCAGCTGGCTTGTTCTTCCGCTACTGACTGCAAAGGTGCCAACATTTATTTTCTAATTATACAGCACACCGTTTTTATTGAAAAAAATGACCTGATGATTAGCTTTAATGAATTCTGCATGGTGTCCCTCAGGGGAAAGGAATCACATTTACGTATATCTGTGTGACAGGTCAATGAAAAATGTGTGAGCATGCTGATGTAGAAAAATTTATGTGTGCAAATATAAATGCATTTTGTCTCAGTGTTTTTCATTTCACAATCATTTTCTGAATTTCCATCATCACTTCTAAGCTTCTACCATATCCAGTATAATACTATAGATCATCTGTATGCAGAGAAAGAAAAACACAACATTCAGTGCTACACATCTTTGTCTTTCCTTTTGTGTCAATTTCTTTTTCAGTGTCAAATAAAAATGTATCACTGCCTCACGTCTTCATCCCCCCTCCCTCCTACACAGGACGTATGTCATGATGGTTACAGCAGCATGATATTTATCTATAAATAACACGCAGAGCTTCAGTAAAGTCTCCAGGGAGCTGGATTCATTTAAGGGGTGTCTTCAAACAGTCTGCCAGCACTTTAGAGGAGCAACTTCGTTCAATCTGAGAAGCTCTGCTGCTGAGGAGTAGTGAAAGGATGTTTTCTTTTCAGCAGAAAACTTTTTATATAAACTAAAAGAAAAATCTAAAGAGAGAAATCTGGGAAATAATGAAATTATTCCTTTGATCTCTCTGAGGAAAGGTGAAAGGTGTTTCGAATGAATATTCTCCAGAAATCATCTTTCCATTCAGCTTAAGGAAGTGATTTTTTTTTTCAAACCAACAACCTCCCACAACTTTACCTAAATACAAAGACCAATATTAAAAATGAAAGATGTTCTATCCCTCCCATATTTCTGTTTAGCATTATATAGCCATTTATTTGAGCGTATTGATGGCCATCAAATAAATAACCTTGAAAAGCTTTGGCAAAAAGATTTTTCTCACTATGAAATGGTGAGCTGCATTTCAGAGGGCCATTTAGTTTAATTAAGTAATTTCCTCTCTTAAAGCGTGGTTGAATGCTCACTAGTACTTTCATTATAACTACAGTAAAGGGTTGTGTGATGCTTTTTGATGAGTTTTTTTTTTAGTTATCAGAAAAGAGCGTGCCAGCAATTCAACATTAGTCTCCTCTAACACTGTGGGACTCACAATGGACAGTAAAAAAATAAATAAATAAAACAGAACTTCTTTTTGTCATGCATTTTTTCCCTCTCAAAAATTGGCACCTTTATTACCCACAACAGTTTGGTCAGAGATCCAGGTGTGTCATGAGCCTCTAACAGAGTAATTTTTAGGGCAAGGCCACTATGGCCTTGGATAAATACAAATTTATTTGGGCAACATGGTCAAAATGTAGGGCACCAAGTTAAACACCAATGGTGCAATAAATCTGAACACTGTTATTCATATCTTCATAACCAGTCGCTTAGATTACTGTAGTCCATTACCCTCTGGTATTAACAAAAAATCCCTCTCTTGACCCCAGCTCATCCAAAACTCTGCTGCACAGATTCTCCAACTCCAAGAAACATGACCAAACAGGGCGTGAAAAACTGGTTGTGTGGGTAGTAGAAGAGGTATTATGATCATATGATACGCTGCAATGTGATGTGATGCAATACAATATGACATGATACAATATGATGTGATACTATGTTGTACAATGTGATGTGACCTGATATGATATGCTTAATTGTGTCTTGGACTCAGATGCTGCACACATATAGCTGACTTTAATAATAGCATTAAAAAAAACCAAAAACTAGGTGGTCAAGGTTGTAACTCAAGCTGCTAGCTTCAGGCAAAGATGAAATGTAGGCTACAGAGGTCCCTTCCTTCTGACTCCACACCCCCAGATTTTATTCTTCGTCGACGTTCACTTACTCAAGTGATATCACTTGAGGCAGTTTATCAGACTTCACACAAATCCCTCTGGAGCCACATACATAGACTCCACATAGAGCCACATGGACTCATACAGGGAATTGGCAGAAAAACAACGTCTCAGAGACAGCAGTTGTGGAAAAGAATCATTCTCTGGGGCACGAGTAGATTGGTTCATCAGCTACTACCTTTTTGGTTTTCTGGTATCCAGACGATTCTATGAACCTCCCTGATGTTATTAAGACACATTCAAACATTAAAAAAACATTACTTCCAGCTCACTGTGGATGTTTTAACACAAAGCACAGCTGCTGAGAGTAAATTTCAATGATTGATTGATGACTGGCCTTTATGACAAAATCGGGGAATCCATCTTTAGTTTGGGTATTTAGACCGTATGTGTATATACATTAAATCTGGTTGAAGAGCCCTTGAACAGAACACAGACCCTGCTTCATGCTGTATGTTGAAAGTGAATCAGCTAAAATATAAATCATGATTTCATGTAAAATGTTTTCTCCTCCTGATATTAAAAGATAAAATAAGTCTGCCTTCTTTTTCATCTTTATTTGGCAGCAGATAGCAAAAGAAAAGCACAAAAGCCAACCCTAATCTTACGTCAGCTCTTTTTAAGAATTTACTCAAGTTGTGCCTTGCTTCTGTCTGTCTCTGTCAGGTGTTCTCCCAGTCGTTGTGAACATGGCGGCCGCTGCAGTCAGTCCTGGACCGTCTTCCATTGTAACTGCTCTGACAGCGGCTACAGCGGAGCGACCTGCCACAGCTGTGAGTCGCCTGTCAGTCACACATGAGCACACGATGAAGAAAGACACAAACAGATAGACAGGGAGAGAGGTGAGATGGGACACGTGAAATACAAATTAGGAATGAGGCAGTGTGTCAAACAGAATAATGGAAACCTTTTTCTCTCCTGCATAATTTAAACTGAAAGGCAGAACAAACAGAGAAAGATGAAAGTAGATGAAACATCCTGTGGAACAAACTCATTAAAACGTTATTAACACATTATTCCCGTTAAACAAAGATAATAAAATTCAAGTTGGTTTTTGTTGCACATGGCAAAGTGGCACAGTGCTTCATACATAATGCAGTGAATCACAGAAGACATTCAGGTGGTTAACACAAGCGCTGACCAAACAAAATTAGTGTTTCTTGATTGTTTATAATTGCATCTTGTGCATGTTTCTTAGGCTAACTTTACAGAATGAAACTATTACCCAGCTTAGCTATTTTAAACTGATGAAACTAAGTAAAATGCCAGTGAATCTGGCCCAACATGGCAGTGGTTAAAAAAAATAATATTAAAAAATAAACTATTAAATGATTTCATTAAAGTAATTTTCATTGCAAAAATGGCTGAAAATGCTGTTTTTAGTCTCAAATATGGAGATTTCCCACTTCTCTTCATTTATTATCATATCAAAATGAATATGTTTGGAATTTAGACAGGACATGAACATGACATGAAAGACATCACCTGCAACTCTGAAAAACTGGGATGGATATTTTTCACTGTTTTCTGACTGTAAGCCTATCACCCAAACTGTCTATGGTAAACATCCATCACACTTTACAGACCAACTTCCTTCTTTAAATTTGACCTTTTGTACTGTGTGCAATTTTGGTGAAGACATGAACTGCAGTACTCTGCCTCTGATTTGCTTGCCATGATAGTTGTAACCTAACACTACCAAATCTCACTCATCTCGCCTAATCCAAACCAACCCAACCAGTTCAGGCATGGAGGTGGGTGGGTCATGCCTTTGCCTAGGAAAAATAATTACCATACCATACTTAACATAGTTTTGCGTGCACTGTTTTGCTTTATGGGATTATTGCTGAAGTTTCAAGTGCACTCACTTTGAATTTTACCTTCAAATAAGATAGTTTAGATAAATATGTTGTCATTTTTTTTCCCAGTTCTCAATAAATACTTTGATTAGCCCTATTTTAACAAATAGAAATCATGGGCAACACTATAAAAACATAATCCAAATTTCATCTATATATCTATCTTTGATATCTGCACGTATTTGCAATGGGAGAGGTTACAATATTATAAAATCTGTTTGTATATCAGGGATATGATGGAAGTTAATAAGACCGTAGCCGTGACTAAACAACCGGATGCTGACTAAATAAATGAAACCACAGCAGCGGGAGGAGCTGATGGGTGAGATTTATCGGTTCTGTGCCAATTCCCTCAAGTCAAATCCTCAAGACCAAAAGAGGAGAATTTCCCACACGATTCACCTCTGGTCTCATTTTTATTGCTGATGTTTCTGTGAAAGTCTTCTTCTAACCACACAGAGGTAATGTGATGAATAAGAGGTCTTTGGCTGCAGAGAAAAGAAAGATAAACAGGTGAACAGAGTGTGGGAACCTTTAGATATGGATTTGACTTGAAGGACTCGATTCTTTGACTGCAGATGATGAGAGGAGGAAGACTTATGGAGATAGAGAGGAAGATGCAGAGCTGATAAAGGTCTGAAGTTTTATTTATTTAGTCTTTGTTCTCCCATCAGTCATTACTGTCCTCTCCAGTGGGAGTAATCGTGACTTTATGGGACGCTGCTGCAGAAATAAAATTTAAGATGATTGTCTTGACTCTGGTTAGGAGGCTGTGATTCAGTGGTGATGCATACATATGAAGCAGTCCCATAATCCTCCACAGCGTGTGATCTTCATCCCCTCTCAGCCCCTATGTGCGTCTGCCAGCTGATGTGTTGATGTTGATGTGATTCATGCTGGAGCTGATCTCATTATCTTCCTCCCAGCTGTGTACGAACAGTCCTGCGAGGCATACAAACACAACGGCAACACGTCGGGACATTTTTATATCGACGTGGACGGCAGCGGACCAATCAAACCACAGCTGGTCTACTGCAACATGACAGGTGACACACACACAGACACGCTTTGACTCCTTCTCTCACGTGTTCTCGCCGTCACACTCTGATCCTCCTTATCTTCCAGCCTTTTGTTTCCGTTCTTTTCTCTGTCATGTCATTTGTTTGATCATAAGAATAATGATACCACATTTTTTCTGTCTCGCTGCCTCATATAATTGGTATATGTGTGTCTGTATTTCTGTATCTGTTTGTTTTTCTCTAAAAGTTCACATTTTTTGTTTCTTTGCTTTGCTTTGCTTTTTTGCCAAGTTAGAGAAGAAGATTTATACCACTTTCATGTGTCCTCTAACTATGGAGCTAGAGCCTTTAGGCAATTAACTTAGCATAGCATGAAGACTGGAACCGGGTGAGAAACAGTTCACAGATCAAAAATATAACCACTAGCACTTCCAAAGCTCACTATTTAAAATGTTATATCTCATTTCTCTATCCATACAAAAACTATGTCAGTTTTTGTTAAGCTAAGTGAAGCTAACCACCTGCTGACTGTAGCTTCATACTGAATGTACAGATATAAACAGATATAATTATATTATAATTACTGTTTCAAATAACTCAGAGTTACTGGGAGAGAGGTGTTCTTTCCACAGGTGGAAGTACTGTCAGTATTTAGAGTTAGTTTGGCTCCTCCAGAGAGAATCTGTGGCGATGGAATCTGATTTTTGAACGCCACAGAGGTAGACTTTGTTTCAACCACAGCCAACATCTGGACAGCGACAACAAAAGCTTTCTGGGTGTAACAATTCACTGGATCAGCAGTTCAAGGTTAGAGTGCAACAAGGGCCCAGCAGGGTACAAAGTAATATAATAATAAAGCAAGTAATGTAACTTATTATTTTTGATACCAGGTAGTAAGTAAAGTAATATTACTTTTCAATGGAATTCTATGTAAAAAAAAAAAAAAAAAAAGGGGTGTATGAACTCCTGGTGGTTGTCATGTTATGTGAATGCCAACTAAGCATAATTTAGATTTCCATTGCTTCACTTTAATAAATTCTGCACAATAATTATGTTGAGATGGCAGTAGCTACCTTCCAACACATTCCTGTATATATTGTACAATAAAAGCATTGTTAAGAAATTAAGAGTTTATGTCCACTGAAAGGCCTTTAATTTGAAAAAGATACAAGAAACGTTGAGTTTTGTATCATGTAGCATAATGGAGTAGCTTTCATAGGGTAAACAGGTTCGTATAAAAATGACTATTTATCCTTTATACTCAAACAGACTGGATTAGAAATAAAGGCCTTCCTATAATACAAGCCTGCTTCAAATAAAGGCCTGATACTTTACCTTTGAAGTAAATAATGGTCCCAGTCACTACCTGAGGAAATACAGTATTTGTCAAAATGCTAAATTGTTCCTTAAAGTCTGAGTATGCAAGAACAGCAAAGATGAAATATAAGGTGACAGTTTTCAAGCAAGGGCTCTGTAGATGTATATTACCTTCCTTTGCATGTCTGACAATTATTGCAAACATATTGTACATGACAAACAAAAATAATCGTAAATTAATCAGTAATAAGTGACAATAATTAATAATCAATATCTATCGATCCCTCATCAGAAGAGAGTACATGGATGGTGATCCAGCACAACAACACAGAGCTCACAAGACTCCGACCGTCTCCAGGTGGGAACCAGCATTCAGTCTACTTTGACTACTCGACTGAAGAGGAGCAGCTGTCAGCCGTCATTAGCCAATCAGAGCACTGCGAACAGGAACTGTCCTACCAATGCAGGAAGTCCCGCCTCCTCAATACTCCAGGTAAAGCCTGTTCAGGAAAGGGTTTTTGGATACATTCTCATGAAATGTTGTTTAATATAGACTTATCTGTTAATTAGTCAGCTTTAGAGACGCTGATAGATGGATTGTGATAAGCTAGCCGGCAGCAAATGAGAGCAGTATCAATGCCTTTATCTAACTCTTTTCCAAAAAGCAAATAAGTCTAGTTTATCAAAGTGACTAACTATTTTTTTTCAGGTCCTGAGACCTGGTCTAGGTCTGTTTCTGGGGCTGTGTTCAGTCCCAGTCCAGCCATGTTTACTGGGAGGTTGCTGAACTCTATTCTATTTACTTCTAGATTGTAGCAGTTAGTAGTTAGCTACTTTAGGAACGTGTAATGCTATCTGTCCCAGGAAAGACTTGGAAAACAGGTCCAAAAACACCGACACACACAAAGTAAGGCAACAAAGTTTTAGTGAGAGACTAAAGGCTCAAATGTTTTTGGATGACAAGAGTATCATGCCCTTGAAAGCACCACACAGGCCTGCAGCCCTTGTAAGCTGGTGAAATGTGTTCAACCTCTTCCTTCATCTGTAGCTAGATGTCTATCAGGAAATTCCAAAATCACAGAGGGTTGGAGGAAAACCAGAAAATATTGTCCTCTTCAAATACAATCCAGTGTCACCAATATCAGTGAATATTTATATATAAGTTATGTTATTGTACATTAACAAAGTAATCACTGAGGCCTCGCCCCCAGAAAAACTCCAGCAAAGTCATAAAAATGAAAACGAGCAAGTGTTTCCCTGGACAGAAAATTGGTACACGCCCACGAGTGCAGGATGAGTCATCAGCATGTAATTGTAATAATCATTTTCCAGGAAATGACAAACTCTAAAATACCATTAAAAATACCTACAAAATGACTTTTTTTTGTAAACACTGGGCCAAATAGTGGCATATAGCACAATACATATGTGATTAGAAACACAGCCGTCTAATGTGCAGCTTGTTGGTTATTAGCTGGCTACTTATCTCTGCTCTATTATTCTCTTCTGACTGACACTGAAGCAACAATAAACAACTGTAAATGAGTCTAATTTCACACTGTTCTGTTTTGTTTGGATTTTGACTACGTTTGTCATTGATTCACTGAAGACATATTGGCAATTTTTAAGCCTTTTTCTTTCAAGTTTATTTTTTAACAAGTTAACCATGTGCTTTAAATTTTGATTTATTCCATTTTTGTGTTCATACTTTAATATTTCAATTTGAAAGCAGTCTAAAAAGTTGTAATCTTATCTCATCTTAATCCTTTTAATCTTTTAATCTTACTTAATCTTATCTGGGGGAGAGCACTCGAGCACTTTATTTTCTCTCTTTTCCCTCAATGCCCCTCAAGTGCACATTTAAATGAGAAAAGACTGTAAACAAGAACTTGTTTGTAATTGACTTGTTGGGTTAAATGAAAGTTAATGAAAGTTTGGTTAAGCAGGTTCTCTTCAGCCGGGACTCCACCAGTTTTCAGCCAGAAAGAACAAAATCATTACACTCTTTGCTGCAAACTTATCAGGGTTTCAGGGATTTTCTTCTCTTTCACAAGTGATTCAGACAAATTGATTGTTCGGGGTTAGTTTAATACCGCCTCCTTTTGGAATGAGTATTGAGTTAGATCTGTGTTTTCTTTGTTTAGTCATGTGTTTTCTTGTGCTTGTATTGACTCAGAGGTGGAGAAACACTTTGATCACCAAGCTCCATTGAATTTGTCTAGATAGCAGTTAATGCAAGAGCTTACACATTCATGCAGGTCCATATATAAGAAAAACAGCATCCTTCAGTGTGCAGAGACACTGTTAGACATGTCAGGGACATATGACAAGGTAAAAGGTTCATTCATTCATCATTTTACTGCACAGGGTGGTATAACAAGATAGTACTAATAGCTCCGCTTATGTTACTGACAAAAATAAAACATATACACAAATAATATATATCATAAATGGGTGAATAAGCAATAATTCATAAAAATTACAGTATTTTTCATGGTCGCGTGCTGAGGATGAATTTAGATATGTACATAACATCAAGTTTTTAGCCATTTAGCAGTGTGGCTCTAAGTTTGTTGGTCAGTCTGGCCTCTACTTTTGTTCTGACTGAAATATCTCGACAACCATAATATTTTGTACAGACATTCCTGGTCTCCTAGTGCCATCATTTGGTTTATATTTGTGGTTTTGAGTGAATTAACTCAACTATTGTATGGATTGTTATGAAATGTGGTATAGAAACTTATGTCCCCTTCATGATGAATATTAGTATTTAGTACTTTGATGACTCACTGACTGTTCCTCTGGTGCCATCATCAGGTTAAAAATACTTGCAAATATACCTGCACAATTAATGACATTCCCAACAGCCACAATTGTACTGTGAGTTAAATTGTAATTATAAAATACTAGCACACTAACACAATAATCTGAGGTGAGGAACACTGTAAATATTATACCTGACAAATATCAGGGGTTATGCCTGATTTTAAGATCAGTCATAACCCCTGTCTGTGAGTCTGTCATAACTTGATGCTCTAAGTCTGACTTAATAATTACACTGGTTGCACCATCTTGTCTCAAGCCTTATTCTCACCAAGACCGAGCTCAATGTCAAAATCTTGGCCGCCACTTTAAATTATACAGCAATGGCACGTCTCGTGTATGGACTTTTAAACAATAAACAGCATCACTGCTGATTGTGATTATACATACATATTGTGGCCAGATCAAAACTGATGAGACCAGACAAAGAATAAAACTACTTAGTGCATGTAGTGTTAATTCTGTCATTTTTGGGTTCTTACATAAATCACAGTGATAACAAAACAGAAAAATATTTTCCTTTTTCCTGTGCTTTCCCTGCATTTTCCTTCACTTAATACCAATGTCCAGCTTCATACTGAGCACAGTCATACTGGTTAACAGTGGTGTAGGCAGGCAGACTCAGACTCTAGCTCAATGCCTCCTATTAACAACTCTAATGAACTTCAGTTTTACAGTGTATACAGTGTGTAAATACACAAATAAATACGTTTGTTAATCCACAAAAAACTTATAAAACATCTTACAGTGAAGTGCATTAGCTCACTAGACATTTTACTGTGCATTCATGAACAAAACTGATTTTTATAAACATTTTTACATGACCTGCAAAATGATTTTTTTTTCTGTCTAAAATAATGACCTCGCTCTCACACCAGGATGCAACCTGTGCGCAAAGACACACACACCTGGACCTCAACACGGCTTTATATCTGTCCTCTGTGTTTGGCAAAAGCATAGAGGATACACACAGATGATCAAAATAGTCAGTTTACACCAGTAAGATGTGATTCTGTTCATAAATGTACTTTATCACCACTTACGCCAATTCACTGTTAAGTCTTCCCCTCGGCGTGGTGGAGATATCACAACCAACACGTTTTACAAATCTACGGCAATCAGCAAGAACACAAAATCACCACCCGCCATCCTTAGCACAAAAACTTCACCACACTGTATCACTGTCCATTTCCTGAACATAAACAGAAATGCACACCTCAGTAGTCGCTTGTTTTTTCCGGGGACAGCTGCCTCTGTGTCTCAACAAGCACTCAGAGAAATGCGCTCTTCTGTGTCCTTTGTAACAAGCAGACATTTTGCAAGACAGCAGGAGATTGTTAACAATGTATCCTGGCAACGCATGCTGCAAGGCAATAGCCACAGTCGTGTGGGCATTCGCATTGCATCATTAAAACCAGTCCTAGTTAAAACTGGGCTTAACTTTGGTTGGTGCAACTTACCTTAAATCCACTCTAGAGGCTGGTCTTAACAAAGACCAGCTTAGTAGTTAAAGACCAGTTCATGCAAGCAGGCCAAGCATGCTAGCATTGTCAATGTGATCAGGTTAGCATTTTGTTAAAAAAAAAAAAAAAAAATCAATCATTTTTTAGTCATTTATCAAAGGATTGCCAGTTTTTTCAGTGGACATCCATACAACTATTGATTGCAAGGAAACATTTTCAAAGTTTCTCTCCCTTGTGGATCTAGAAAGACTATATCAGAGAGAAATTTGAGTGGTGAAGCAACTCTTTCGGGGGCGGGTAATAAAATGATGAAATGATGAAAATAGTGAAAGTGAAAGGAAAGGAAGAATGGACAGATAAATAGAAGTTCCATTATAAGCTCCCTGCTGCTCTCTGGGAAAATAAAGAAGTGCTGACTCAACAGAGACCTTTCCAATCACCTTCTCTCACTCCTCTCCACCTACATACCCTCAGAGTCTGAAATACATTTTTCACGGTATGCTATCATCCAAAAACAATATATTCAGTGTTAGGGGTAGGAGCTGGCAAACATCCTTCTGCTTCAAACACTGGATTCATCTTAGGAGGCTGAGAGAGCCTCTGTACAGCATTCCCAGGTACGCTATATTCTCACTACCCAGTTCAGTTTAGGACACAGTACGACTTACAGTATTTCACCAAGAGGGCATCTGTGCAACTTTTGCATCTTGCAAAGATCCTCTGGTTTATTATGGACAAGAGACTACAGTTCTGTGCACTTTTGTGAGTAGAGGTCTTAGAAACCAGGTATTGACCATATGTGCTGCATCCCTCAGATAGATTTTTGTTGGTTTTTCTTTTTATAATCTCATTTGATTTTCAATTAGCTAGCCAGTGTGCACTAATTAGGTTGCTTCCATTAGCAGAAACACTCAATAAAATGACTTCAAAGGGTGCTAACACCAACAACCGATGGAGTTGGTCTCCAAGATTTTTTCAGTCTAAAATCTTTGAGAAAAAAGTCCACTTTCTTCCACTTTCCCAAGAAGAATATCTGCTGATGAAGCAAAATCACATCAGTGAAATCATCCACTAATGGTCTAGCTGAGGTTTAATGCAGCAAACTTTTTGACCATTCACATTTAGGTCAAGTATTTTGTCTCAGCTCTGAAGGAAATGATTAAACAACTTGAGAGTGTTGATGTTAAAGGCTGAATAAGAAGTGACAGCACAACTTTGTTGGACAAAATCAGAGAAGTCAGAGAAGATCAGGGTGTGTTTGCTTGTGTGTGTGTTTCAGAGGGGTCTCCGTTCAGCTGGTGGCGCGGAGGTCCCGGACCCGGGAAACTCCAGACTTATTGGGGTGGATCTCAGCCGGGCAGCCAGCAGTGTGCCTGCGGCCTCCAGGGCGACTGTGTGGACCCACAACACTACTGCAACTGTGATGCCGATCGCATGGAGTGGTACTGAACTTTATGAATAAATGTGCTTATTATTGCTGTGGAAGCAAATATTAGTGCTGATTTAGATTTATTCCTGCTTTTATTTGGGCAAGCTTCCATTAGTGAAGGATGCTCTGCATGTGCTGTTACCTGATTATCTTGACACATTGCTGTGGGGTCCTGTTTTTGAGGCCACATGTGTGCATATTTCTCATCATTAAAGTTTAATTTAGTATCACATTTAATTTAGTGTTAACAGCAACTAAAAATGTAAAAAAACAAAAATAAAAACAAACTAGAAAGCAACTGCAACAGAGAAAGCAATGCAGTCCAAGACAGCAATACTTATGGTCACAAAAACTATCATATATTTCAAATCTGTTATATTGTATTATAATATAGAGGAAGTTTTTAGCCTGGTGGTAGGCTGTAGTGTGGGTCATAATCCTTGCTCCCTCCGTATTAGCAGGTGGGCCAAACTAAAAGTTCAATGTACACATCAAATACATTTTCTCTAACATGGATGCTGTTATCACATTCAGGTGCTTGTCTTTCTGCTAAGTGTGGTTTTAATTGGTTATTTCATGCTATGAAAAAGGAGTTTTATGTCTTGATTGACAGCTGAGCCCTGCTTTTGATTGAGTCAGCTGACTGTATGGATGAAGTGTCGATACCACGTCTTCAACACCAGTCACTACTGCGCAGACTCTGACTCTGAATGTAATTAATATTTTGACTTGTACAGTGAGAGGAAGTGGAGACAGGTCATTGCCTGAAACATATAAGCTTTTAGGGTAAAACAGTAAGACATTTGTGAAAAAAGAATACATATATATATGGTCAAAGAAACTTTTTTACCATGTGTTATATTCTGACCATCCTGCTGTCTCCTTTACACCTCAGTTCCGTCTTTCTACCATCTCTTGGTCCATCCTGTTCAGTGCTGACACTGTTTTTACAGACCATTCATCAGACCCTCATCTCGCTGTGAAAATATACCACTCACATCCCATCCTGGAAAATTCTCACCTGACAACGAGATTGACACGTAGATTACTAGAAGTGCCTGAAGCTGAACACGGGTGTAAATGGACAGAACTGCTCACTCAGCTGTCTGTCTGGAGTGCTCGTTTAGAAAATAGCTGTCACAGAAATTGGCATCGATGTAGTTTTGAGTGTCAGGATGGTTATGATACGATCGAGCTCACCATTAAAATGTCTTCCTGGAAAATTGTCTGAGACACTGCGCAGATTGTGTCAGCTAATGAAAGTACCTCTTTCTCCAAATTCTCATCCTCTCTCTTACCCTCTTTTTTCATCTCTTTCCTCTTCCCTTCTTTGTTCTTCATCTGTACCCTGCACCACCGCCTCCTCCTCCTCCTGCAGGGCTGAAGACTCAGGCGTGCTCACCCATAAGGAGAGCCTCCCTGTACGGTCTCTGGTTCTGGGCGACATCCAGAGGCCAGGGTCAGAGGCCGCCTACAGGGTGGGGCCGCTCCGTTGTCATGGAGACAGTAAGTCCTGCAGTGGTTGCCTGGTTACACACTGATGGAGAGATGACAGAAATCTACTGTCTATTATTTTAAAAACTACTGTCACCTCGTTCCTGTTTTGATGTAAGGACTCACACTAACAAAACCCTAAAAAATGGTTTGATTTGCACAGGTAAAAAAAACTTTCATTAAAAAACAATTCATCCAATCAGCCGGTGTTTGTTAATCAAGCAGCAAACTGAAAATAGTAACTTGTTATTTCTGAGAGGCTAATTCCTCTTAGGCCTTGATGTGGTAATACAGGTTTATATGTTTAACATTTCATTCCACCTGCCAATTATGTGATAAATTAATTCCTCTGAGTACAGTTCCTCAACATCTAAAAGCTAATTATCCTTAGCAGAAGTGTTGCTAATGCACATTTCCTTTTAAATTTTCACACGCTGATACATGCTTCTTATTAAACGCATTACAAGGTAAATCAGAGTAGATTTTCTTTCTTTCAATTATTTGTAATTACAACCATTGTGTATCTACCTGTGTAGATAGGCAAATAAATGTTTGGCATGATTAATCAAACAAGACCATGTAACAGAAATCCCACCCTGGTGTAAGCTCATTAGCTAAATATGTTGCCTCATTTGTGTGTTACGTGACTTACATTTAAAGTTCTTGTCAATGAGTCTTCATTGTGTTTCTCAGAGAACTTCTGGAACGCTGCATTTTTCGACAAAGAGACGTCGTACCTCCACTTTCCCACCTTCCACGGAGAGCTGAGCGCAGACATCTCCTTCCTGTTTAAAACCACGGCCTCGTCTGGTGTCTTCCTGGAAAACTTGGGCATCAAAGACTTCATCCGGATCGAACTGAGCTGTGAGTACGAGCTGGAGGGTGAAGATTTAATCCGGATTAGAGTGATGTGTCAGTGAAACCTGGAAGTCAAAGTCTTAATCTGGATCTGTGTAAAACCCAGAGGTTACAGACATAATCTGTATCAAACTATCCTGGAGGGAAAATATTTATTTTAGGTTAAACTCAGCTGTCTTGACCTTCCTGTCCAAACTTAACACAAAGTTTTACAGATTAATGAGTTTTACCGTTTTTGGAGTCTGGCTGCAGGGATTTGTTCCCTTTCAGCCAGAGGAGCATTAGAGAGTTTCCACTGATGCTGGGTGATGAGGTCGGGCTCACAGTATTGGACGGGGTTGAGGTCAGGACTCTGTGAAGGCCAGTAGTTCTTCCACACTGAACTGAAAAAGACAAGAGCTTGTTTTGTGCAAGTGGGCATTGTTATACTGCAATTACGGCTGTTACTAACAATTATTTTCATTATCAATTAATTACGGGATTATTTTCTCAAATAATCAATGAGTTGTTCACTTTATAAAATGTCAGAAAATGGTGAAAAAAGTCGATCAGTGTTTCCACAACCTATAGATATTTAGTTTATTGTCATAGAAGACAAAGAGCAACAGAAAATATTCACATTAAAGTGTTTTCACTAGTGGTTTTCACTTGTTTCAAAAAGATCAGAAAAAGAAAACAAATCTAAACTTCCTGCGCTGACAAAAGAAGTGTACTTTTCTTTGCTTCATGGATGGCTCAGTTGCTGAGAATGAGAGGACAAAGATCACCTCTTCTTTGCTTCACTTTTGTTTTTTTTCCATGCTTGGACAATATTTTCTGCTTTAGCTCTCTGCTTTCTGTATAGATCTCTAGCTATTGCCCCCAGTGGTACATCATTTAGACTATGACAGCAATAACCAAGAGGGTATTTTTTACTTTATGGGTACAATAACATAGTGGCTGGGTAGGTGTTATACCTTAACAGCCCTTGTCGGTATGTTGTCATTTAAAATATGGCAGAAATACCCGAGACAATGCTCTTTACTATGCTTATGGATATGCAGCGAGGTATGAGGTATGTGTTTATGGGCAGATATGATGCCTAGTGTGCCTTGAATCAATTATTAGAGTCACAGTGGTTGCTTTTCTAAGCTCAATTGGCTCATTTCACCACTTTTGTTTGGTGTAGTTTGCAGTTTTTGCATTGTGCTGCATTTTCATAGAAATAGGATTTGAAAAGACACAAACACAGAAACTAATACAGGGACGCTGCTGCACCAAAGAGCCTCTCTCCTCGGGGAAATCATTGTTAGCATGGTTGTTCCCGCTCTGAATACTGCTGCTCTGTTTCCGGCTTCCTCGGATCGCTCTGCCTGCAAACAATTTCTAAATGAAGTTACCTTATGATGCTGGGATATTGTTTCATCTTGTTCCGTGCTCACGGAGTAATACATCTTCTCCTTCCAAAACATAAAGGATGAGCGATGAGACGCCTGTAGTCCAAAAATCGACTCCTTTTGTTGGAATGAACATAACAGCGACTCTGTGAACTGAGCAGACCGCTTGAAATGGACGACAATAGAGTCAAAGTTACTCCTAAACCTCAGAGTTCTGTAGTTACACTTCTAAAGCAAGAAAACCTGACTCAGAATTTGTAAGATCACCATGCACTAAATATCCCACTTTGGATCAGAGCCTTTTTCTACAGTGTTGAGTTGTTCGCCTCACACGTCTAGATAAGGATGGCTGAGTTTTGAAAAACTGTTGTTGTTTCCTTAATATTTAAGTAGCGGACTTTATGAACACCATTTCCCATGAGCCCAAGACGTTCTTTGCTAAATTTCACAGCAGAGATTACGACAAGGAAACTGGAAAAACTGACTTTGAAAGAAAGTGAATTTTCTGAATATAGATGAAACCAGGTTGTGATGATGCGAGTATGAAGAATAAAGACTGTTGACAAAAAGCGATGTCATGACCTCAGCTCTCGATTTCAAATATGGGAAGGACAGTATTTGCTGCAACTCAATTATGTTCATAGTCAGGTTATCTGTTGATTATTTTCTCAATCAATCAATTAATAATTGTTTAAAATTTTCAGAAAATGCTGAAAAATGTCAATCAATGTTATAGCCTAAGATGACATCCTCAAATGCCTTATTTTACTCACAATCCAAAGATTTTCAGTTTAAAGACACCAGAATATACTGACATATAAGAAGCTGAAATCAGAAAGTTTTGACTTTTTTTTTTTCTTAAAAAACACTCACTCAAACTGATTAATTGATTATCAAAATAGTAGTTTGCAATTAATATTGTACACTTCTTTTACCACTTTAATGCACAGATTCACTGCAATAGACCTTTTTCACAGCAGTCATTTTAATATGAAATAATAGAGTAAACACAGGCGTTACCAATAGTATCAATTAAGGTTCCATTCCATTCAGGTCAGCAAGAGTCACAGTGATGCTACTGTGCAACTTGGCTCACTGGAAGGGCTCTGCTACATTAAATAGAACGGGACCTTAATTAGCATCATTGATAAAATCTGTCTTCACCCTGTTATTTCATATCAATATGGCTGCTGTGAAAAAGGTCTAAATAAAATGTGCAGCTTCAGCCAATTATCGTGATTAGTCACACATTAGGCAACTGTTCCTGCCGAGGTGATACAACCACTCAAGTACAGAAAAGTAAAACTAAATGTACTCAACTCAAAATACAGTAAATTTGTTTCTCGTTCTGTGGTATTCTTGCCCTTAAGGAAGCCAGGGAGTCCAAATTTGGGCAAAGAGCCTGGTTGAAGCAGTTGGGGGGGCAAGCAAACATGACAGCTGCTAATAAATTACATTTGCAACAGTGAGATTTCAGATAAAAATTGATTCATTTCAGTAGAAACGCCACAATTATTGGCCTCACTTACAGAGTCAGTTGAGGGTATTATAAGGGAAGATGGAAGAAATATGTCAATGACTTCAATACTGTTCTAGTAATGGTAGTTAGAGGAAATGCGTATAAGACACACTGACTTTAGTATTAAACATTGTTAGCAAGATGCTAGATGATTGTTAGAAGATTGAATTAATAGCATGAGGTGACTTCATTGAACATTTCTTCTGAAAAAACAACATGTATCTCAGTGTGTTGTTTAATTTAATGTTTATCTTTGTTAAAAATGGCAATCTACTATATGGCAATCTTTTTGGATCTTTTTGTCTTCTTTCTCATACCTTCATCACTGACTCCCCCTTCTCACGTCTCACTTGTCTCCATTTCTTCTCCCGACCATCAGCCTCCACTCAGGTGGTCTTCTCCTTCGATGTTGGTAACGGGCCGCTGGAGGTCCGCGTGGAGTCGAGCGTGCCGCTGAACGACAACCGGTGGCATCGAGTCCGAGCCGAGCGGAACGTCAAGGAAGCGTCGCTTCGATTGGATGAACTTCCTGCCGCCACACAGGAGGCTCCTGCTGACGGACACTTCCACCTGCAGCTCAACAGCCAGCTGTTCATAGGTAAAGGGGTGCGATACAGACAGTGAACAGTTCCCTCATTAGCAGCAGCACTGGAGCATATGTCTTCTAATATCTGTCCCACACACACACAGGCACTTCTTTGGGGTACAGGCAGTATACAGTATATTTTGCGCAGTATCTTATTTGATGTCCAGGTCTCCAATTTATGAAGTGTTTTTCTGTCCATGCTGATAAGTGTTCTCTTGTGACAGATGTTCCTTTGTTATATGTCCTCATTATTGGTGTATTTGTGGGTGATGCATCAGCAATTCAGGCAGCAGCACTGCTGTTACGCACGTTTTATGCATAACAATGAGGTCAAGTTCAGGTGAATACCAATTAGTAGAATGTCCCAGCTTTAATAGAGCTCTGACTGTCACAGTTTTTATTTTGTTTTGCTTTGCAGGAAGGTACTTTGTTTGCACATGATGTCCTATACTTAGTCATGACCAGGTGCAGGATAACAGATGCAGGACAGAATTCACACACTGAACTAAAACTCTGAAAACTTTATTGGCCTGAAAAAAAGCAATGTTTTAATTTTACAGAAAGCTCATCAGGCACATGGCCAAATGTGACAAAGGAGAATGTGTATCGCTTATAGTCAAAAAAGTGATTATATCCTGCTGATGTCACAGTTTAGCAGTCAGGCAGAAAAATGCATACAATTAACAATTATAATGTGATTCGCCAGATACATTGTCAATGATTAAAATACTTAAATTTGCAGGAAAAAAGTACAGTACATGCAGTGATCAAGTTATTTTAAAATGCAATATATGACATATTACTGGTTACTTCCATTTGAAAGTAATAAGTCACTTTATAAAAGTGTTGTCTGTGTGGAGTAATGCATTACTGATTACATTGCTTTTGCATTACTTTCACCAAAAAAGTGGGAGTGCGACAAGGCATTATAAAATGGAGGAAGGTAATTGATCGATTACACACTTCATAGCAGGTAATCAAATCTCAAGTTTATTGCAGTTCATTATAAATCCAGTGGTATTTTATAGCATAATAAACGCTCTTCTCTAGAGTGCAGATCTGGTTCCTCATGCGTTCACACGCAGTGTTTACCACTTTGTATTAAAATTGCCTTCTTATATTAACAATAGCGTGATTATATAGAATGATTAAATAGCCTAGACATCCCTTTCACACCAAGTTTGCTGAAAGCAAGTCTAGTGACTGCCCACATATCCCATCATGCCTACTGCTGGGCTGAGCAACATAAGTCCTCCCACTCCTTCATACCCCTGCATGAATGTTGCAGGGTGTGAAGGATTTTGGGTAGTAACATGTTGCTTGACATAGTGAATGTAGTATTACTACCAAAATCCTTTTAATAATGTGTAATATTACTTCATGTTATTGTGTTGTGTTACTAATGTGTTACAAACTCCCCAAAATAGTAATACATATATACATTTCTTTTGAAGGGTAAAATGATACAACATAATATTCAATTGATCCCACTGTCCAGATAAAAGGACAAAGACTTCGCTCACAAAAATTCAGGGGCTTCTGCCCTAACCACTTTCAAATTTAATACCAGTATAAAATCTACCTCTAGAGTATTCACCTATTTGATATTTTAGTTACACTTCTGTGTGGTAATTTCAGGCTTAAGGCTTCACAGAAGAGGAAAGGTAGAAAGTCCAACTCTTATGCTTTGAAAATCACAGCAGTTTCACACATGCTAAGCTGTTATTGACTAAATGCCACCAAGCAGAGCTAAAAATGGAAGATGCCAATTTGACACATTTATCAATAGGAGGTCTGACACTGTACGTCTTCCTGCCAGGGAAGTAATGCACATAGTAGAGGATGCAATCCTTCAGACTTGTATCTGCAGAAAAGTGCTAGAAATATTCTCTCTTTTTTCACATATGTTAATCTGTTGGCTGAATCCTGTTGTTTGATCAGCAGTATTGGATGTAAAAGATGCTGATTCTGCACGTCTGGTCAATAAAGCCTCTGCTTGCTCTTTATCCACAGTCCTACAGTGCAAACTAGACTGGTATGGTTACTAGATGTGATGTCTTCCTCTAGACTCTTACATACTCCTAAAGGAAAAATAAATATTTAGCTTAAATTTGCTAAACTGTTATCAGCCAAATCAGCACTACTGAATATGAAAGTGCTGAGTCGATGGTTTCTGACCACTGAACAATAATCACGTTTAATAAACAAAGCATGCATCAGGGAGCACTAATATATAGTGTGGTGTGTGATTTGATTTCCTGGCGCGAGGCTCTTTAAATAATCTGTAAATGAATCTGAACCTGTGAGTGATTCATTAGGCGGTCATGTAATTAACCATCTCTAATAGAAGCTTCATCAATACTGCAGCCCTGTTTATTTTAACCTCATCAGTTCAATTCAAATTCTCTGTTCGACCTCTCACTCCATCTGTAGACCAGCAGGAGAAAAAACATCCATCGTTTATTATCAGGTTTTATCATCCTGCAAATATTATGTATGTCACTTCATATCAGTAAACACACACTGTGGAGGGAAAACAAACCAACAAACACTGATGAGATTGGATGAAGGCAGCAGCAGCAGCAGGAGGGAAATCAAGGTGAATATTGATTGGGTGAATGTGTTAAGCCGATAATCCACTCTGAGGTCGCCACCATCAGCCTAAACCAGTATATGTTTACCTCTGAATTATCAGGACAGCTCTAGAATTATGGATTTATGTGTTGTAATGGAAATTTGCTAATATTTATTTGCAGAATGGTTTGGTCATGGATGTTTGTAGTACAATCTTCGTCCTGTTTTTAGAGGAGCATTGATTCACCAAAGTCTAGCTGTTTGGAGAAACCTAAAGGAAGTCACAGGTTTGATTCCCATAACTGCTACCTTGTTTTGTGGCGCTGCTATGTTCTGTTGAGACACTGAATGCACCTGCTCGGCATCAACTAATTGCTTGAAATCTGAAAATAAGGCAGCAGTACACTGTGTGAGTGGCCATGTAGAATAATTAAGAAGCACCAGCAACCCTGGTTTTCCTGCAATTTGTAATTTAATTGCAAATTAGGCCACTCATAAATATTTACATACTTTTAAACACACACTTTAGACAACACAGTGGTGAAGAAAACTGTACACACCCTGTACTTACATCACTAAAAGTTGCAATACCACAATTTGATATGTTCTCCTGCAAGAATCAAAAGTAAAAGTGCATTATACAAATTATTATATTTTTAATTAAAAATTAGTTTCACTGATTAATTAAAAGCAGTGTTTTCTGAATCAGCACCTTAAAGGACCTGTGTGCATGATTTAGTGGCATCCAGCGTGAGCGTGGAGATTGCAAACACCTCGTCCCAGTCTCTCCTTCCAAGCATGTAGGAGAGAGTACCGTAGGTGTGAGACTCTCTGACTGTTTGGTTTGTCCATTCTGGGACACTGTAGAAATATGGCGGTGCAACATGGTGGCCCCTGTGGAAAAGGATCCGCACCCTCTATAGATATGATTGGGTCATTCTAAGGTGACTAAAATACACAGATTGTTATTTTCAGGTGATTATACACAGGTGGAAATACACTAGTGAAGTAAGCGTGGGACTGACATTAACCAGAGCAATACAGTGAATTAGAGAAATAAAACATCATTCCTCTGATTTTTTTGTTTCTAAAATACAAGCAAATATGCCCACACCTCCACACAGTGCTGGATTTTGTGTAAATACAGCTGAGGTGATCCCTGGTCTACTCTGCCTGTGTGGGTGCGTATGTGTAAAACTCTTTCTGCAGCTCTCACGGTCAGTCCCAACCTCACAACCTGCACGATACTTTGGCTGGGTGTATATGCACCACTGCCAAACAGGCAGAAGCCCAGGAAAGTCCTGAGCACAGCTTAATATGAGAAAATAAGAAACTACAGGCAGCACCTCACACTTCTAGTGGATCATAAGCGATGATTTAGAGGGATATTTTATATGAGTCTATACATAGTTTTTTGGAAAATACTAGTATGTGTTTAAGAATGTTATACTCTTACAAATTATTTCACACAAGAGATTTCTGAGGCTGATTGGTCAAAATGATGATGCAATTTACTTTTAAGCACAAGTCAGAATGAAGCAATAAGCTGCTGCCAGTCAAATATGATCAAGCCACACACACACACTCCTGATGAAGCAGATTAGTTTTTTAGTATTACAGTTTTGTTCTTTTCTGAACTTTAACTTTGATTTTAGCATATCTGGACATAAAGCTTTATTTACAGCTTTTAGATAAAAGCTTTCAACTTTTAGCACGCTGATGGAAGCGTTTATCTTAGAACACCACCTTACAGCCTCACAGCGCCACAAGTATGACTGTAGACTAGTGTCTGGTTTCATTTGGCCCTCCCTGACAGGATAACGCTCATTTTCTTCAAACTCAACTCCAGCATTTTGTAACAGCAGCTTTGTCAGTTTCTAAACCCAAGGCGAGGCACTTGTGGTGGATGATGTCACTCAGGTAGTCCTCTTAAACTGGAAGATATTGAACTGTTTTCACAGGCAGAGATATATCTAGTACAAAATCATGATGTGTTTAAGCATATATTTTCATTTCTGTGTTTGGGGGACTGTTTGCTCAGCAGCATTACTATGTACATATACAATATCTTACTGTGTGTGGTGTATTCATGAGCACACAATCCCTCCCTGTAGACATGCGGTAAGAGAAAATATTGAGATATTTGGATTCACAAGTCTCAGCATTGGCTTGTTTAAATTCATAAACCATCTTAGCACATGCATTGTGTATATGAGTCTTGATTTGTAAAGCAAACTGTTTCCATTGTTTGAATTATAAGCCGCTGTGTTGGTTTGTATAAATTCATGAGCCACATTTCTATGTACACTGTATTTACGAGCCATAATCCTGCCTTGGTTTATAAGGCAGTGAAGTCCATCGTTTTGATTAATAAGCCGTGTTATTGCCTTGCATGGATTTATAATCTACAGCATTGTTCCTTTTCCAATTCCTTTATTGCTGTTTGTATTGTAGGTGCTGAAAATCCATACGCAGCGCTTTTGGGTGAGCTCAGCAATGAATGCAGAAATCACTTCCTTTTCTGAAGGTTTCTAAGCAATTATTTTGCTTTCTTTGGATAGTTAAGCCTTTGTACATTTGTGCTGCATTGCTGACAACCAAATGATGGGCTCAACACACAGTTTATTCCCGTGTGCCACTGTGTGTAGTCAAAGCACCCTCCTGTATGAGGATTTTGGGGATTCCTTTGATCTTTGCTTCACATATCCCTTGAAACGCAGTGGCAGCTCATCCTGTAATATAGTGTAATGAAAGCAGCATACTGAGAAGTCAAGGTTAGCTGGTGAACTGTGTTGATGTTTTTTCTTTTAATCGTCTATTCAGTTTCATAAAACAAAAGTTAGTGTAGTTACATTGTTTATTTGCTGTGTCAAGGTATGTTTTGATTTCACAAATCACAAATCCTACATATGATAGAAGAACTGACATTAAATGGAAAGAGTTTAGGGAAAAGTGGTAAAACTGTGTTCTATACAAAAGAGGTTTTCAAACCTTGAAGCACGGACCAGGACCAGCAGTTGGAGCGTTTGCTTCCAGGCCACAAGGACGCCATATGATTTTGCAACAAAAATTGAAAACTAATTATGTAATATGGCTGAGAAGTCTGTCATGAGAGTGACGTTTCATATCATGTTGTGTACTCCAAAGGGTGGAAGTGGCACACAGGATAGAATAAGTTGTATTACTGATCTTGGCCTGGAAGGTGTTCTTGCACCGTTTACACACAACGGTGTTCTGAAAGATGTCTAACCATCCGTCCATTTTCATCTCTTCATCCGTGGTCTGGTTGCAGTGACAGCAGGTTAAGTGTGGGTCCCTCTCCTCAGCAACTCTATCCAGCTTCTCCACCTCAGCTGGCTCCTTTCAGTGCGAAAGTGGAGCAATTCTGTTCCCAGTTCCCTCTGGATGTTCGAGCCCCTCACCCTGTGATATTAATCTGACTTAAAAAAAAAAATCATACCAGTGAGCTGACCTGTTTTTTTTTTTTTTTTTTAATTGGCACTCAATTGACAGTGTTTGTTGTTTGTCACTTCACGCTGCTTGTTGTCTCACATGTCAGTGGTCTGCTTCCCAGGCTAGATGATATCCTTCCTGAACCAAAACTTGCATGATTTTTGAACGTGCATGCAAACCTGTTGAACTCTATCTTACTGATGGGGTGTGCAGTACAGTTATGCTCAGTAATTATCACGGGTTCACAATGACAATGTCAATTTAAAAATGGACTGGGTGCAAAAAAGATTGAGAACTCCTTGGTTTTTGTTTTTTGAAGCCAAATATAGGTATCCTTCCTTAGAAGCATCTTTTGATTTCAACTTCATAAATCCTTCATATTACAGAGGGACAGACGTCATATCTAGACTGGAACTGTCATGTTATTCATACTGATGTACAGATATGTTCTTTTCCTCTGTGCAGCATGAGCAAACTACACTATACTGTACACACACTGTCTTTGAGGTTTGGTTTGATCTCTATCTCACACACTCCACAACTTGGATCTTCCGGTACTGTTTTATCTGTATTATCAGACTGATTTCGTGTTGAGACTTTAATCTTCTTCTCCAAGCTGAAGCTGTATTGTCGGACGTGTTGAATCTCACAAAGCTCCTTAGTTCTTTCTATATTTTTCTTTCTAAGCTTAGTGCTGAGGCCTGCACATGCAACACCTTTGATGATCACTTTGATTTCCATTTAATTAATTGTTTTCCACCCTCATGTGTTCTAATGTGCTAAAGCCCAGCTCTCATGTTGAGACATTAGAGGTTGTTCTGTTTGATACAAGGCTGAAATTTTCTTGAAGGGTCCACTGATAGCTTTGCTCCATGGTTAGAGGTGGAATTTATCCACGTTTGAATTCTTTGATGTTTTCTTTGATCTCCATGTCACAAATCCCTCATTATGCTTTTTTTAAAAAAGTGTTTCCCGTAAGCAGTGTCTGCATTTGATGTGGTGAGAGTGTAATCCATGTTGGAGCTGAAGAACAGCAGGATGCGTGGTTTAAACCCTCACCGCTCTTGTAGCCTCCCTGTTCGGAAGGTTTGTTCTCTAATAACCTTTCTCTGCTGCTGTTTTGTTGCTTTGATCAGAGGTGGTGGTCCTCAGAGATCTGTCTCTGGTCCCTGCTGGAATCACAGCTTTTTCACATACTTCCATGTTAACCTTGCCGGCAATGGAGAAGCTTCCCTCTGTTATTGCTACGGAGTTGAAAGGAATTCTTTTTGGTCTCAAGAAATTTCTGCAAAGACGGTGTAGGTAACTGGCAGTTCCAGGGCACGTATGGGAATGAAACTCTTCCGCTGAATCACTTTTTTCTTTGACTAAAAATAAAAAATACAAGCCCACTTACTTAGGAAATCTAAGGAGAGTAGTCAACTATGACCCCCATAGAGAATTACAGTAACATCCAACCAGCTATCTATAATTTATCTTATATATTAGGTGCTAATGTCTAGCTGAACCAGTGTTTACTTGAGTTAATATTTTTTTCAATTACTGTCTTTAAACCTGAGATTACAGAGAATACAATTACATTTATTTTGTAATTTAATCAAGTATGTAATTTACATAGTTACTCCACGACACTGCGTATGCCTGCGCTTTTTTGAAGTAGGCTCTGCCATGCAGTACCTTGTGCTTGTGTTAAACTCTGATAATTTCTTCATTTGACATGTCAGTCCCATGAGGCCAGAGATTTCCTTTAAGATCTAGTCACAAGCCAGTCAGAGATGGTAGCTGCACTTTCAGAGTCAGACTTGATAGTGTGAATAATCTGAAAGTCTCAAGGTTTTTGATCACACCAGAATCACAACACAGAATTCACAGAACTGTTGCAGCTCTGGCTCTTGTTGAACACAGGATTTCTTGGCAAAGCTGCACCTGTACCAGGAGCAGTGAATGTGTAACAGCCATATGTCTCAAGGCATTATTATGCAGAAAACTAGCTATAATAACTGGGTTACACTTGCTGACAGTGATGAACACACAAAAGGCATTTGCATACAAAGTGCAAGCAGTGCCATAATCAAGTAAGGTCATTAATGAATATTGTGCATATGAGGGTGGACAGTTTGTCATGCTGGTATTATAGTCATTTACAGTTTCTTCTTAATACCTTAATGTTGAATAATTTTCAGCTGAGTTAATAGGGGTAAAAAAAAAAAACTTTTTATTGTGTTTTGTCAGAGGAAATGTTGCAGCATATCCTGTGAGCCTAGAGGAGCTCAGTGATTTATTGGTGCGAAAAGCTGCTGCTGCTGCTGAACAATAGGAAGTTGTCAGCTTCAAACTCTCAGAGCAAAGAGCTGCCAAGTTTGTGCTCTGAGCATAATGAGAGTTTCAATCTGTGATCTTTGCAGAATTACAAGGTTTTCATGTCTGAACTGTGGGAATAATAAGTGACCATGCTGCACCTCAGAGAGAATATGCAATGTTGAATACAGTTAGATCTCCTATAGCTGAAGTAGTGAAGAATAAAGGGAATATATGCAGCATGTCCTATTAGACAGATAGATAACCAATTAGTCACTTATGGAGTGGAAAGGTAAATAAGTGATCAACCATGTTTTCTTAAAGCTGTAGAATTATTTCTTTCTGAAAAAAAGGAGTCACAATTTAATAAGATCTGGCTTCCCCTCCTGGTATAGTTGCATTTCCATCATTACTTTAGCCCTTTTGTTTCAATTATTTATCATCACAGCCTTTATTTTCATATATTACATACTGAGCAGGAAGGGGGCGTTATAAATTTAACTACCCAAAAATATATACACACACAGCCAAAAGGATGAATCAAGAAGTCGGACAAAATGCAAATGTACAATTTAACTTTTTTTTCAATTTTAATTCATTTTTTTTAACATAATGGGTTTTTTTTTTAGGTCTTTCTGCATTGACTGCATTTACTTTTAATACTACTACTAGGACATTTTTATGATTACAATAACATAATTTTACTTAAATGTATAATATGTAACATTTCAGAATTAAAATGGCTAGAAATGACTACACCGATATATTTTGTTGAGCTCTGTAACTGCATTATTTGAAGTGGATTTTATTCAAGTAGGTGCATTAATTTGGTTGCCTGCTGCAATAACTTCTGGGGATTCACGGAATATGTCAACAAACATGACTAAACATAGCATGAATAAAACGTACATATTGATTTTCGTCAGCAGTAGTGGTTGTTTAACAACCCCACGATCTCCGCTACTTCATTCCTCACTTCCTCTGTTACTGGTTTATAAGACCAGCTGAACTGAACACACTGTGTGTTTAAGTACCAATTTCGATGCAGGACTTTCACTTGTAATCAGATATTTTTACAGTGTGGTGTTAGTACTTTTACTTAAGTACAGGACCTGAACATCCCCTCTGCTACTGCTCGTGAGCAGCCAGCATGACATTAGGCAGACGGACAGCTGATGAAAGTTCTGTCCCCAATTCAGTTTTCCACCTCTAGCTCGTTGCCTCATCGCTGTTTCATTGTTGTGTCATTTCATAAGAGCAGTGTTGACAGTTTGGAGCTTCTGGGGGAGCAGAGGCGACATGTGGATCTGCTGCGGATGACAGGAGGAGGAGAAATGAAAAGCTAGACAGAAAGAAAACATACAGACTTGTCGACACAAAGAAATGAATGAGAGGCTGGGACAAAGAGGACAGAGCACACTGGTGTGTTGCAGTAGATCCTTAGATGTAGACAGGGATATCTGACACCACAGAATAATGAAAATGTAAATGTAATGTCATGTTTTTTTCAGGAGGCACAGCGTCCAGGCAGAAGGGCTTCCGGGGTTGTATTCGCTCTCTGCAGCTGAACGGCGTCACCCTGGACCTGGAGGAGAGGGCGAGGATCACACCTGGAGTTCAACCCGGCTGCCCGGGTCACTGCAGCAGCTACGGCTCGTTCTGCCAGAACCAGGGCCGCTGTGTGGAGAGAACCAACGGCTTCCACTGTGACTGCGGCCTGTCGGCATACACTGGAGTCTTCTGCCATACAGGTACACACACATAAACACACTCAACACACATAAGTGAAGCTTAACTGTGGCTGGTGAAGTTAGTGACTCTACCAACACCTTATTATCATTTTCCAGGCAGTTTAAGATGGATTAATTATATTTTACCACTTCATAATAAGCTAACAGACAAATAGCTCTTCACTTTTATCTCTTTTATGGTCTCCACCAGCTAGGTGGTTGACCTTCCTCACCAGCTAGCTTTGCTTTTGCTTTTGTCTGCTTTCTGGTCCTTTAAAGTTGACACATAGTTGGTTTATCAGTGCTTGTTTGCATAAAGCATCTGATGCTGCTGAAAACAGGAGACAGAACAAAACGGTAAATGTGCATTAACACCAAAACAACGAGTTGAAAGAGACTAAAAAGGCGCAGGGTTTGTAATAAGTCCCTGGAGGTTGGTGGGTATTAATATCAGTTCATTTTAATGTAAATATATATTGATTAGTAGATTTTAAAATAATCTATGTGAAAAGGTTGTCACTGCCCTGTTCCCCAACATACACAGTGTTTTTTTTTTGTTTTTTTTGAGTTTGCCTAATTATTCATTGCAGTCCAATGATTCACATTATTCAGTGAATTATCAGTGAGGTTATATCAACAACAAAAGCTGTTTAATTTGTTTTGTTTTTTTCATAGGATTATGTGTGTGTGTGTGGTTTTGTTGTTGTTCTCTCTGGGATGTCGGAGTAGATAAGCTGTTGAATCAGGAATAGTGAAAACAGGTTTGGGTCACTGTGTTGTCTTAGCAGGGAGCGCCTGATATACGAAGATGGGTAAAATAGTAATGCATAAAAATTTACCTCCATGTTTTGTTAATTGTTTTGTGTGATTATGATGCTTGTTTAGCTCACAATACTTACCCAGGCAACAAGTAGTTTTCAGTTAGGTGAGGCTAAGAAGGTAAAATGCCATTCACTGAATAAGGAGGGAGAATTTCTAGCTTGCTGTGAGGCTGCTGCTTGCATTAGTGTTTTCTTACCTTTTTACTTCTGCTTAATTTATTTTTGTTGCATTTCCTGGCACTTAGCACTTACTCTTGCATGTTGGTCTGCTTTCTGAATATCCCTTTTCAAGTTTTCTGGTGTCAAGCAGCTTCATCTGCCTTTATCTGGAGTGGCAGCAGTACAGTCTCAGTTAATGAAAAGAGTTCATGGTGGGAAGAACTAAATCTGCTAGGTAATTTTTGGTTGTTACTGATCAGCTCACAGGCACTAACGTTAGACTCAGTGTGATCTTACATGAAGTTTGTTACTGAATGTATTTAGCCATATTTTTGGCAAACATGCATGTAGACATACTGCACTTATGGATGAACAGCAGAGAAGTGGATAATGGTGTGAAAGTGCTTTAAGAACTTGAAAGACAAAAGCACATGCTTTGTGCAGTGAAAGGGACTTTATAAAGCCTAAAGATGATGAAGTATTTGATATTCAAAAGGTGGATTTTGGGTGGAGCATTCTTTAAGTCGCGCCTGTCTGAAACATTATAATATGCTGCATAGTGTCACTTAATGCCTCCATTCCCTCCTTCTCCTTTACATTTACTGTAGTTTATTCATACTGTATAGCTTAACAGCCCAGCTTGAAGCTGTTTTGATGTCTTGATGTCAGCTTGTGGTTCCTTTAGAAGAAAAGTAAGACGTTTACTTAGCAGGGTCTTAAACTTCTGTCTCAGTTAAGATGACTTCTAGATGACTCTTTCAGGGCATAGAGGCTGTTATAATATGATGAATCCCTTCAAGCTAATATGGAAATACCAATAAAAATGATGAGAAAGTGACTAATGATGACCTCCATGTGTAGGTGTTTATCAGCTGTTGTCTAAAGACTGAGGATCTATATTATTTCAGATAACCTTTTGCTGTGTTTATTGCATCGGAGAGTCATCAAGAAATACTTAACTACCATATGACGTCAAAGGTTATTGCAAATGGTGTCTGACTGATGTGTTGGAGTCTATTTCAGTCCATTGTTTTATGTTCACTCAGTAATAATGCCCCATCACATTGACCTTCATGCTTTCCATGAGTTCAATAACTTAAGAGTGTTCAGCCAGTTCTGCTTTTTTGAAAGGGCTCTCTTAACCCTCCTCCCACTAAACAGTGATATCTACTTATCTGCCCCGTCGTGCTGATGAGTCAGAAACACGGTTTGTTTTTTATGTCTTTGTGAGTCACAGTGACTCACACAAGCTGCGGTTGATATTTTAAAAGTTTGTCTGTTTCCTAAAGCAAGGGCTCAAAAGTTCTAAAGACTCTTTTCTGTAATTAGTTTCAACCCTCTGCAGATATTTTGTGAACATCTTTGTATTCTCTTGCAAACTTATTACACATACAAAATTATTCTGATGCCTCACTCGCAAGTTAATTAAAGTTTAGAAACTCTGTGAAGACAGTCTAAAAATATGTATTGTACTATTAACTTGTACTTGATCCTTTGTTTACAGGTAAAAAAAAAAGTTTCTCACCACTAGAAAACAAAAAATCAAAGTAGAATATGTTCATGAAGGATTAAAACGTTAATAAGCCCAGTTTCTTAAGGATTTCTTTGGACATTATGGATGTAAGTTATGTTGAAACAATTAGATAGTTGACAAAAACACTAATCTGTAATAATAATCGATGTAATTCAACAAAAATAATTAAATTAAATTAATTTTAATTAAATTAAATTAACCAAAAAATAAAATTTCTGGCCAAGACAGCAGGTGTTAGGGGGTTTGGAAAGGGATTTGACATGCAGTAAAGGGTGGAATTGAACCTGGGCTGCTGCTGATAGGCTTGGTATGTTGGGTGCATGCTCTACCGAGTGAGCACCCCTGTTTCTGAAAACATTTGAGGCTAGAAATAGGCAATGCAGGAACATAATACATTCATATTTGATCATCACCACCTAGTTTGACAGTTAGAGCTCAGTTTCAGGAGGCTGGTGTGTTGTGTTTTATACATATGATGTGAAGTCTGACTTACCGAATGTTCTTTGTTGATATAAGTCTGCCATTGGTCTCTTGTTTCAGTCACCATCAGGCATCCAAGCTAGGAACCTAGACACTCAAAATGGCAAATTAACATCTGGTTGCTAATGGTACTGATGCAAATTCCACTGCAATAAGTTCCCTGTCACTGCATTCTGGGCTTAGTGAGGCCCAGGATGATTGTGATTGGTTTAGAGAAATACAAATATGCCAGGGTGTTTTTTTTCTTCCCTACAGCAGAATGATTATGTGTGGAGACAGACCTTCTTCACCTCTGAGCACTGTGAGGATAGGTCTGGTTATGCAAGGGTATGTGACATGTAACTTTTCAAATCTTGACTGGTGATGCTCCTCTGTCAGTCATTGTATCAAACCCACCTCGTATTAAATAAACAGTTATAACTGGAGATCCAGAACGGGTGGAAAACTGTCTGAACCACTTACTGTAAAACAAAGATGGACAACGTGTCTTCACTTCCTCCCATTGTACAAAAATGAAGCTAAAATATGCACCATGATCCTATGAGCACTGCCATCTTGTGCCAGTGATGTCATTTGGAGCCAGAGTCTGCGCAGTAGTGATCAGGGTTGGAGCCGTGGTATCGATCTTCAAATCACAAGCAGAGCTCAGCTGTTAATCATGGCATTAAACCTGCTTTTTATAGCATCAGATAATTAAAACCAAACTTCAAAAAAAATGAACACTTGAACATACATCAGTTTGATTAGAAGTATGTAAATGACAAATATCATGTTATTTGATGTGTACTGTGTAGTTTGGCCCGTGTTCCATCTGCTAACATGGAAGGGGCAGAGTTAATGACCTATGCTGCAGCCAGCCACCAGGGGGACGATTGTGATATTTTGGCTCCACTTTTGGGGAGCTGTCATGTTGTTCACCTTGGGTGGCCAGATGTATCTGCCAGAGCATATGAAACATGAGCGCATAGATTTGTCTGGTTGCTGTGTTGAGAGTCTGTATTAAAAGTTTGAGACTGAACATTATATTTGTAGTTGCAGGAGGTCATGATTTTGATTTTCACAACACCAATGTGTCTATCAATCATTCGTACAGCTAAAAGTCCACATTCATCAGCAGCAAATCAGATCAATTCTTTCAACAAAAACTCTTTTTGTTCCTCCAGAGGTGTCGGCCAGCTTCAAGTCAGGGACGTCTGTCAGCTACACCTTCAAGGAGCCGTTTGAGTTGAGCAGGAACAGCAGCGCTCTGCCGTCCTCCATCTACTCCGACATGACGCTGAGAGGAGAGAACGTCTCCCTGAGCTTCAGGACGCACCAGAGTCCAGCTGTGCTGCTCTACGTCAGCTCCTACTACAGAGAATACTTGGCCCTGCTCATCAACAAGCATGGTGAGAGGGAGGCTTTTATTTTGAAGGATTTTGTTTATGTGGCAGATGTTCAGGCTTGAGGTGAAGAGTCTTGTTTTGATTTAATTCTTCTTCCTTTTTAATGTTCCCCTCCCCTCTTTTTTTGTTCTCTTTAGTGGCTTTCATATTTGTTAATTATTATTGTTATTTGTTATTATTATTGTTATTAAGGTTTCTTTCTCACCTTTAGCACAATACTCATCAAATCTTGTATTTTCTTGCTCTTACTTCTAATTAGTCCCCTTTGCCCTGAGTCATTTTTCTCCTTTTCTGTTCACTCCTTTCAGATTTAGCCCTAGTTATCAAACCTCAGAGATTACCACTCAAGAGAGTTTCCTTCATCTCTCATCCTCAACTTTTTTCAATTACTTTTCCCTCCTGTCTGCTTCTCATCTTACATCTCCTCTCCTCATCCTCTCATCCTCCCTCTCACACCTGTCTCCTTCTCCTGATATTGACCTCTCCTCTTTTCCTTCTCCTTCGTCTCTCCCTCCTTGTCCTCATCCTCTGCTGTGCTCTGCAGCTTTACCAGATCTATCAGGATCTGTCAGATCTTCCCTCTCTCTGGATTCACCCTGTCAGCCTCTGCTGCCTTTTAATCCGTCCAGCCGGGCCGGCCATTATGTTTTGTCTCAGGCTGGAGAAAAAGAAAATGTTCTGTGGTCTCATCACTGAGACCTGATGAGTGATGCTGAGGAAATAAAAGTTTTGAGGGCTGCTAATGGGTGGCAGGTCAGTCTGCTGCTGAATAAAGTGGCAGAAAACTTGCTGATGTGTTTTATAAACTTTTGTGTGAAATAATTATGTCGTGAGTTTGGCTTTTAAGAGTAGTAGGAGGCACTTTGAATTTAAAATTACATTTTCAGCATCCAGGAGTCTAATAAAATCAGCACTTTGCCGCTAGATTAGCTGTAAATGGATTTTTTTTCTGGTGTTAATGAGTCAGAGAAAGCTGATGGACAGCAGGGCATTAAGGTTTCATGCTGACCGTGGAGTCGTCAGGTAGATGCTCTTACACTGAAGTGTCCAATTAAATCCCTGAGAGCTTTCTCTTATTTGCCCTGAGATGGCTCATTTCTTTTACCCTCAGCTGCAGTTACACCTCCTCAGCCCAAATGCAACCTCTTTACTTAAGGCATCTTTTTAAGAATACATTTGTTATCAAGGCAGTAGCAGATAGCCAGACGTCCTCCCATAATAACTAAATATTCCTTCACAATCCCTCATAGAAAAGACAGGCAGTGAATTGCAGTTGTGAGACTTTGATATATGATTTATTATGTTTATTCACACTAATATAACACCTACTGTAAAGGACAAACTATAATTTCTCACCCCTCTCTGCAAATATCATAGGGCTTTTGTTAAATCTGCACTTAGTTCTAAATATTAGGAGAATTAATTAGATTTAGTTAGATTAATTCTTTTATTGACATGGAATTAGCCCTTATCCTCTTAATATAGAAATCTTAATTAATAGATCAAGCACTGCTTTAAAATATTCATATTTATCTTTGAGGGATTAAATGTGTTTTTACCCTGTTAGTGAAGATTATGGGACATGACAAGGCCATTTTCAGGAAAAGAAAAACTTTTGAGATGATGATGTTTTAAGCGTAAATTTCTCTCTCCGAAGCTCTGAAGGTTGTTCCCTAATATGTGGGATCTAAAATGTAACTCCATGGTTTGATTTGTCTGTATGAAGATATGCTGGAGGTGAGATACAAGCTGGACAGCAGCAGAGAGGCTGAAGTGTTGAGAAGCAGAGTGAGGAGCCTCGCCAACGGACAACTACACACTGTTACTGTCAGGAGACTGTCAGACTCTGTGTCTGTGCAGGTATGAACACACATCCACCAGGCATAAAACAAGTTTTTTTGACAAAGGCAATTCAATATTTATTCTCCTTTTTGCTTTGCGTTCGTCTCCACCAATTCAACGCTTTTCATTTTCTTAACCAGCTACACACTAAACATGTGCATTTATTTGGTGCTTGGCAGGTAACATGAACCTGGACAGTCTGAGCTAATTTGCAGGAACAGGCAGCCACAGTGTTGTACATGGAGGGTGGTGAGAACCATGAGACTCATAATTTAACTGTAGTGTAAAAGCAACACCAAGAGCTAAAACACACTTATTCCCAGAAAGCTGAAGAGTTGGTTGTTAATTCTCAGCACAACAAGAAACTGTTTCACATTATGCAGAGTCAGTTCACTCCCTTATAAAATCAAAAATATAACTTGATGTAGAATGCAGACTCTTCATTACATAGTTATTCTAGAACTAGGACTATTAGGATTTTTCTGGATTTTTTCAGATAACTTAAGACTTTACCTTGTCTTACAGGACATGCTTCAGTCACATCTGGCTTGCATCTGTCTGACCGAACTAGTGCACTTCAAAAAAAAATTTTCAATTATTTATTTATTTATTCTCAACACCCTTGAATAAGCACACAGACTGTAAAGACAAGATAAAATGATTGTAGTAATGCCTAATGGGGAGAAAAAAAAACTCAAAACAAAACAAAATAAACAAGACAAAATAAAAGCAAAATTGAATTAATATAAATAAATAAATGAGAATAATGATACTAATAATTTCACTGTGGTCAGAGGAAATGGTTCATTTAGTCATACAGTCAGAGCACATCTGAACAGGCTAGGCGGATGGTCAGAGATCATAAGAGGTTCCCATGTTCCCAGGGACATTTCTCCCTTATGCACTTCAGTTTTAATCCATACCTCTGCCTACACCTGCCGCATAGCAGCCTGCAACTCGCTCACAGTGACTGTGACTTGAATCCTTGTTGCTTTATTCTAATTTCCATCATTTAACATTTATAAGCTATATACAAATATTTAACAAATATTTCACCACACACTATGATGCAAGTGTATGCAGACAAGAGAATATTTTATCCATTTATTAAAGTAGCAATATGTAAGGATTTTAATTTAAAACATTCAAAATTTAAAATTATTAACAGTGAAGAAATTGTTTTGATGTTATGTTACATTCCAAACAGCTACGTTCTGTGTTGACGAGTATCTACTAAAGTTGGCATGTTAGCCTGCTAGCTCTGGCCCATCCTGTCTCATAATAACACTATGTACCTCAAAAGGCAATAGTGTGTCACTGAAGCGTCCACAGAGGTAGTTTTCTACCTGAGCATGACTCCCTGCTCAGGCCTCCTGAGGTGGGCATCAACGGGCACATGCCGAGTCCAGTTCTGTTGCCCGTTTACCTTTTGGTGCTCCAGGCCAGAAAACCTCTTCCTCCCAGTTCAGTCAGAGTCAGCTAGTAATAGGGCTGCTTGCTGCTTGGCTAACTGAGCTAACTAGCTATCAGCAGCTACAGTTAGCAGCAATTAGCGGTTACTCTGCTGACATGCTGACCCCTATTTGTTTGTAAAATGAATTCAACAGATTTTACATTTTTATTATATTACAGCTATGTTTTACTACTTTTTAATGAGTAATCTGATAATCTGTTCATACAAGAGCCTCCAGGAGGAATTATATTGGTTGAGAAATATATTGATAAACACTCTTCTTACATCTACTATCTATCTGCTTCCAGGTATGTTATAATGTGCTTTAAACCATTTATTGAATGTTGACATAACACTTATGAATGCTAAAGAGGGTGAAAAGGGTTTCTACATCTTTTTAGGCTTCTAGTCTGTTTTCTTTCGACTTGTGCAGTTCAGACACTGTGTACTGAACCGCAAGTGTTGCTGTTTTTGTGTTGAGTAGACAAGGTATAAAGCTGCCAAACATTAACCTTTTTCCATGTTTGCCAAATGAGGCGCTGATCTCGAGGGCAAACACAATGACACACATACAGATGCACACACAGGCAGTCCCTTCACCCCCTGTGTGTACTGTGGTACAGTATACTGATATTGCTCTATATAATAAAGCTCCAGTCAGCAGTTTACTCTCAGTTCAGCCACCAGCACCTGCTGTCCTGGATGCAGCAATGGAAGGCCAGCAGAGACAAACTACACACTAAAACAACTCCAGATGAAATATGAAGCGTCTTAATAGTATCTGGATCTACTGAATCTCTTATCTTGTTAACAACGGCCTCAGATGATATACGAGGTGAACTTCATCTAACCAAGAGCCAGCGGCCTGAATGTCTGTATAATTATCAGCACCCTGAAATACAAGGTGACCTCGCCTTCAGTGGGTGCAGCCTCTTTATCCTCTATGCTGTGAGGCTCTATTGAATTATGAGGTGCATCTTATCTTATCAGTTTATATCATGTTGAATCATTATATCTTTAGAAGCACACTCTAAAGGCATAAGGTGACAGTTTAGTTTGACATCTCAACAGCTTTTTACAGATTTACATAGAATTGCGTGTGTTATGGCCCCCGTGATGTTTTTGTAGCACATTTACGCTCCCCACAAATAGAAACCTTCACACCTTGGACTCCAAATGAGCTTTTTTCTTCTGCCATGCCAAAATTTCATCTTCGCATGTAAGACATCTGCTGCTAGGAGTTTCCAAAGTCAAACACTTTCAAATGCTACCCTTTAACAATGGAATACCCAACTTACCCTTAATTAATTTCTGAAATAATTATCCTCTTTCAGATTGACCAAAATACCCAAGAAGAATTCAACCTGACATCTGACGGAGAATTCAACGCCATCACATCACTGGTGTTGGGCAAAGTGCATGGTAAGTGAAGAGGGCAGTAAAAGCAGAGACAAGGCCTTTTTAGTTAGAGAGCACTCAGACTGACAGTCATTTGAATAATAGCTTTAAGATGTTTTGGCCTCATCTGACACACAGTGTAGAGATATTTAGGGAAATGAATGTAGTTTCACCCTGGACAAGTCGCCAGTTCTTCGCAGGGCTGACACATAGACAGACAACCACTCACACTCACACCTACGGGCAATTTAGAGTCACCAATTAACCTAGCATGCATGTCTTTGGACTGTGGGAGGAAGCCAGAGAACCCGGAGAGAACCCATGTAGACACGAGGAGAACATGCAAACTCCACACAGAAAGGTCCTGCACCAGCCAGCTGGGGGATTTGAACTCAGGACCTTCTTGTAACCACTGCACCACTGTGCTGCCTGCCTTACACTCATTAAATGGCTAAAACAGACATGATGATTATTAAATACTATAAAATGTTTTTGAGTTTCATAGAAATAAATCAAGAAATTACTCAATGTTGATATTTTTAAAAGATGGGTTCATTATTTTTGTTTTCTTTTTTTTGTTTTGTTTTTTTAATCTCATTTTGTAGCTTCCTAGTTGTGTTCCTTGTGTATTTAAACCTAAACTATAAAATGTTGGTTGAATATGTATGTTTTAGCCCGTTTAACATGTTCTCCCAAGTGACCTGGTGTAGGTTTCTGCATGATGAAGTTGCTGTATATAAACCCCTTAGGTTGAAGGTGCGGTAAGCGATTCTGGGGAAAGATAGTTGATTGTTGAATCTCATTCTCAGATCAAATACCAACACTTTGGGTTGGCGGCAAAGAACACTGCTGGAGTCATCCTTTAAAATGGCTATAAATAAGATAAATCAATACTATAAAATGCTTCTTTTCTTCTTCGACTGTGTGCATAGTTTACTCCTTTTATGCAGGACCTGTGCCGGTGTCAAGTTAGCTGTCAGAACAAATAATAGCACGATGCATAATTGATTAGTTGTTGTGAATACTGTGTGCAGCACCTCTCAGTTTCTATTATAACCAGGAGAGATAAAAGGCAAGAAAACATGTTAGACAGCCTCCAGAAGCCTTGATATGTATGGATATGTTCAGCATCACTAAATGAGTGCAGGGTCAAGTTAAACCAGAACGGTTCTTTCCTGTAATGCACCTGCACAGATTTTAATCCTGTAAGACAAACTGCTCTCCTCTGGGAGGGTTAAACCATATCCTTATTGAGCATCCGTGTGTAGTTCTGGACAAGGACCTGTAACAGAGTTGGGTGAGACAGTAATTGGTTCTGTCATGACTTATTCATGTTCTCTTTGAGCGCTTCCATCAGAGACAGACTGAGATACATGTAAGCGGTTAATAACATGAAGGGCTGAGAGGCCGCAGGCTGCAGTCACAGCTTCTGATAAGACAGACACAGAAACCGCTCTGTCAATTTAAAAGGAAACACACTTGACTCTGCCACTGGAAATAGCTTTCATCAGAGGCAGGCATCAGGTAATACCAAAAATAATGGCCATAATAAAATAACTGAATTTGCACAGATGCAGAAAATATCTAGATGTGTTCTGTTTATGATTTCTGTGAGAATTTTTGCAGCTGGCTTTGTTTTATTCAAGTGGCACTCTTCAATAATAATAATAATAATTGAGTGCAGTGAAACAAAGGATGTACTAATGTGTTAAGGCCCTTTTCACATAACTGTGCAGTGATCACCTTGATAAACTGCCTACCTGCCAGAGTCTTCCATCAAAAAGCAAAGCATTTTTAGAAGTGGCTACGGAGGCTTCAGTCCAAAGCTGTGATGACAGGCAGGTGCTGTGGTGAACATACCGTTGGTGTGTTGTTGTTGGAAATGTCCCAGGTCCGGTTTTTCTACTGGTTGTCCTTGTATGTGACTAGCACCGTGCTGCAGGGATGATGTATTTTGACAGGCCAGCCTGGAAGTTAGCATCACTCTGGTTCCCTACACAAAAAGCCAGTGGGATTATTCCCACTGGTTTTTAGGTTAGTGCAGAAAGTAAGATCTGTGGCAAACAAACATTCATGATACATTTTGTTCTGAATGATTTGTTCAGATAATCCTCACAAATGAACACCAGTTTTATTTTTGAAGTGTGAAGAAGTAAAAAAAAAAATGTTGCCGTTGATAATGATTTTTAACGTTCCTGACAACATTTAGTTTTATTTAGCCACTTGTTAGCAACTGCCTTTTTTAAGATACACAAAAGCTTCAAAATTCACAAGTAACATATTTTGTCATAGAACAAAACATGAGCATCTCTTAAGCTTGTGTCAACAGACAGAAAGACAGAAACAGACCTTATTTCAAGGCATCTAACCAACCAGGAGTAATATGCTAGCTAATTTCCAGATTGCACTCTTTCTGCAGCTTAAACAACCAACATCTGTCAAAGGCTGTTGTTAATAAAAATCAAAATAGCTAAATGTACAATAATACAAAATTCATTTATCATAGCAAACACACATGCCACACATCTTAGGTAGTAACTCCTACAATTTCTCTCAGGATCCTTTGTCTTTTCACATGTAAAGCTGCAGGGCGGTGTAACTCAGCTCAGTGTGTTTTAACCCCGTCATGTCAGCCTGTGACCGGCCCTCCCCTCTGTCAAACCAGAGAGAGTCAGACCAGGACCAGGAAAGCAGCAGGAAACTGGATTTTCTGTCGTTTCCTGCCAACCCTGTCATCCATCAGCCTAACTAATGGACCCGGAAGGAATACAGAGAGACAGGGAGGCAGACAGAGGTGATGGAGTAAAGAGTGTGTCAGCTGAGAGGAGCTTACAAGCAGCTGTAATGTTTCCTGCTGCTCTCATCAACATGCAGACGTGTTCTGGTAAAACCACAGTCACCTCTCAGTCATCTGAACAGACACTGATGCAGCTGTTTACAGCAGCGTTGTCGGCTCTCACAGCTGCTGTTTACACTGCTGTGAAGGAATGTGGGTGAATGATGAAGGGATTTAAGCCAATAAAGTGAACAGATAGAGGTGAGAGTGCACATAGTATGTCTTCAGGAGTGATAGATGCAGACTGGAAGCTGAGACATTGACATTCTGTCCACTGTAATGAGAGTGTGTGTGTGTGAGGTTATGTGTGTGTGCTAATCATTAGAGTCAATGTGCTGCTGCTATTGTCCTGCTCTGATAACAGGGAAATGTGAAGCAGAGCCAATGAACCTGTCAGTGTGTGTCAGGGCTTTTATTGGGCGAGTCATCTTACTGGGTGAGAGAGTACAGCCTCTAAATGAGAGGTTAAAAGTTCAATCACTAGTCTATTGGTAAATAACAGGTTATTTCTGAACTCTGTCTTTAACATTCAAGACTCCCAGATAGTTAACCTGTGCTCTGAAAACTACATTGCAAAAACACCCAACCTTAAGTGTTTATTGTCACTTTTGGCATTCATCTTAATTTTATAAGTTTTAGAAGTTGTCACATGATACCAGAAAATGAAACAATACCATTGATTGGAAACAAATGACAATTGACCACATGTATTGTATCTTGGAACACGTGGCGAAGAAAGGCATCCCTCTCATTCTTCTCTCGGCAGAGTCTGATGATTTGGATCCAGAACTGGTCAGGTTGGCGTCTCTTGGTTTTACCGGATGTCTATCGGTGGTCCGCTTTAACTCCATCAGCCCTCTGAAAGCTGCTCTGCTCCACCGGGACACCAGCCCTGTCGTCATCACTGGACCTTTACTTCAGTCCAACTGTGGCTCCTCGGTGTCAGCCAATCCCTACGCAGCAGAGAACACACACCACCTGTCAGGTGAGAGGGGAGGAGTCAGCTGAAGAGAGAGTTAATGTCATGATTGTTTATAAGTTCTGCAGTGTGAGAGGAGGTTTGGGGTTTAAAAGCTTTGAGGGAGTTGTGCCTTTGTAAGGAATTTCAAGGTGAGACTGGAGAACATTGTTTATTTTTTGACAAAGCATCAGATACAACAGTAAAAGCAGTACTAATTTATATAAGATTGTCAGGGATAACACGATGAAGTCCAAGACTCTTTTCCATTGTGGTTCCTGGTCATTTGGTAGAATGATATGTATAAAAAAATTTGGGGAGATTTACTTTTTCACTGTCTTGGTTCGTTTTTTTCTCTGGGATTCTTCCAGTCAGCATGATTCCACAACCAGTCTGTCTTCCAGCTGAATTTTCTTATAATATTTATAATATTCATTTTTTTATGTTTTGCTGATGCAGTGGTTAGAGTTGGCTGCCAGTTGCCTGAACTGCTGTCTGTGCTAAGTTGATGCGTTCTCATCCTTCAGGCCAAAGATAAAGCTTAACCACCAGGCAAAGCAGGCAAATGTCCCTGGACAGTACTGCCTAGGGATCCCACACGTCCCAGGTTCACTGTGTGTCAGTTGATTTCTAGTAATCAAATTAATTATACATTTATTTGGGAATTGCCCAACTAAACCGCGGTATCACCTACTGTGGGTCCTGCACCATTCCCCAAAACAGTTAAAGGTCTAGTGTGTATGATTTAGGGGGATTTATTGGCGGAAATGGTATTTAATATTCATAGTATTTTGTCAATGGTGTATAATAACCTGACAATAAGAATATTTCTGTTTTTGTTACCTTAGATATATAGGCTCTAGACTGCAGTGTTCAGTTGTTTGTAATCTGAAACCTCGACACTAGGTGGCACTAAATCCTACACACTGGTCTTTTTAGATATAAGTTATTTCAGTTTTTATTGTTCTTCTGCATTGCGATGTTCCCAAATCAAGTTGTGATGATTCAAATAGCCACAAACTTAAACCTGTAATAATTTTTTTTGCCCAACTAGGGTGGCAAAAGCAACTTATGAATACAAAACTACTCACCTTTTAAGTTGACATAGTGATCAAACAGTTGCTTGTTTACACATCCAGCCCTCATTGAGCAACATTTATTTGGAATCGTGTTCGCTTCAGTGGATGATTGGTGAATCCAATATGATATCTTCTTTTGGCTCATTTTATTTTCCTCCTCAGCTGCTAAATGTCCCACTATGTTCATCAATCAGTTGCTAACTATGTCTGTTGACTGTTTCATGCTGAGGAGGTAGAATACAGTGTTTTGTTTTGTTTTTCCTGAGACCAGCTGCCTGCTGCAACTGAAAATGACTCTATGACAGTGGTGAGAGTGAACCACAACAGTGAACTGTGGTCAGATTGTGAAACAGTGAGCTGTAACTTGTTATAAATCACAATAAAGCTGAAGGAAGCTTTATTGTTTAGATTAAGGTTCCAATTCTCTGTAGGTTCATCACTACAAGTGACACATTGCCATACTGTGTGCACATTGTCATTCTGTATGTTATTATGAAAATATCAAGAAAGTCACTGCAAACACACTGAAAACCTGAAGCCTGGGGGTAATCAGGAGTAAACGGAGTTTTTTGCCTCAAGGCTGCCTACGGTTATTCTGGCCATGGCTGTTAAGTTGGTTAATCAAAAAAAAAGCCCATGTCTTGCCCTAAAATGAATGAAAGAATGAAAAGACTTGTCTATGCACGCCTTCAAATCACCTATGGCTGTTCACAGCAAATGGGCGTTGCATTCATGCGGTGATATTTGACAAAATATGAAATGCAAAAAGAAAGGTTATCCAGAGGATGTTTTTGTCCTCTCATCTTAAATGTCAGTGCTCTTGTCCAACAATTGCTGACCCTTTTTAACACTGTGTTTCGTTAAATGTGTAATAGTACGTTGGCTAAAAGGCAGACAAAAATAAATAGAATTAAATTTTGAACTGTGCCCCTGTGAGTGCATATCATTTCCTTTGTTTTCCTGTTTCATTTCTGTGTGCTTATCTGTTCCTGTTAGGTGCTGCTATTTCAGACTGTACAATGAGCTCATTAAGTGTGATCATCTTGTTCAAAAGACTCATGACAATGTGCTTGATGAGATAATTAATGTGGACACAGAGGGGAGTTTCCAGTAGCTGTTTTTTTCCTCTGGTCTTGTTTTCTTGCAGCTTCATGTTGCTTTAATAGTGTCCTTTGGAGAGCTGCTGCTATATTTTCTATCTGTTCTGAATCAGAGTCCTGCACTGGTCTAGTTTTACAAATCCACCCCTGCAAAGCTGAGAACCACAATCAACCCGTTACCTGTAATTCTTCCCAATTCAAATCCGCACTCACTCGCAGCCGAGAATATAATAGTGCATTCAGATGGGGTTGTGTTTCCTGTGTGTTTACGAGATGAATCCACGTGGACGCCCCCCTCATATACTCTATTCACAACATTGTGAACTGGAGATTTTGTGCAAGCTCAGAGTTCATGATGACATCCCTATCATAATCACAACGAGTTCCATTTGAGCACAAAACCCAACCCAACCCAACCCGCACCCACCATCAAACACACATACATGGTCACTCACTGCTATCAAAGGCTAATACTTTTTAAATTTTTTTTACAAGCAGCACAGCAACTTTACTCTCACAGTCTTTGAGCGCCCCAGAATCCTCCTAAACATCCAATTTGGCCTTCATTTATTATCCACAATATGGTTTTCTCTGCCTTTATGTCATCAGTTTTAGCTGTCAGACAGCCTTCATCACTGTCTAATCAGATGGTGATGTCCCATATTTTTGGCAGGATGTGAGATCATAGACTTTTCCATTAAAACACTGGTGGCTGATTATGCTTGATATTACTGTATGAAAAATGTGTTAAACTATTGTTCTCACTTGTTGAACGCAACAGCAAAGTAAAAATTAGTTAATTTGAATTTATATATGTAGTGTTTTTTTTACCCACGAGTACCCAAACCGGTGCAGGACTGAATGATGGTACTGTGATGTTGTTGACATGTTTTTTTTTTCTCTACATCTCCACATTATTTCTGCTTTTCTGTCAGTCTTATGAAAAATCTCCTCTTCTAATTCTTGGTGCCCTTTGTTTTTTCTGTGTATTTCCCTCTTTTTTTTTTAGCTTTCTAACTTTCATTTCCTCTACCTTTCTCCTTCTCTGCTGTAGACCAGTCTGGCTCACTGGGTTCAGGTCAACCTTTAGTCAATGCCATCAGGACTGACTCGGCTCTGATTGGAGGTACTGAACTGTTTCACCATCTTTCAGCCTGTCTCACCTTGTTTTATTATGTTTGTATTGGACTTTTCTTAACTGTCAGTCAGTCTGAGATTATGCTCAATATTTTATTGATGAGCGATATTCTGTTGAAAGCCAGCAAAGGTGTTCCACTAAAAGTAAAGTTTTTGGTATTATTTTTCTCTTCTTCTCAGCTAGATTGATTCAAAGTGAAGATTGGAAGTGAGAGTCAAAAGTCATTTAACAGTGTCCATTAAATCTCTGTGACTCTGTGACTCAGTGCACAAAGGACAGCTGAACTAATTAAACCTCCACTGAAATGACTTGCTGATGGAGAAACTTTCACACTCTGTTCAAATGCAAACTAAAGTAATATAGTGCGAAATTGATTTCAGCTGTATTTTGGAATTCCAATTAGATGAAACTTTCTCTGGATGTAATGAAATGTGCCCAACAGAAGAGTCCAGCTGAGCCCAAATGTGTGAAAAAATGCTCACTGTGTGTCGAAGTTAGATTAGAAGAACGACCAGACTGCAGGGCAAAATAACTCACATACCCAGGGGAGGCGGAGATGGACAGAAATCATGTTTCAACTTCACAGGAGTTTCACAAAGCACTGTGACAAAAGTCCACCATGATAGATTTACTCTACCTAAAGGACATTCAGCAAGCATCAAGGCTATACAGGATTCAGAAAGATGAAGACACATCAAAATGTCACAGCTGAGTTACAGTATGACTCTGTTCAGCTGGTTGTCAAGCAGGTTTGCAAAGCCACATCACTGTTTTGTATATTTATGCTATTTGACTGCAAGAGTTTACATTATTATCGCCATTGTTTATTATTTTTTAGAATTATGCTTTCCCTCATTCCACACAACCTTAGAGTTCAGTTCACAAAATAAAACCCATCTTTGGAGATTTAAAATCAATATAAGTGAATAATCCATGTTGCTAAATGCTATTCTTTTTGAAATAACAGAATAATTAAGCTGTCATCATGAGAAAAAAAGCTTTAAATTAATTAACTCATTTACATTTAAAAATGTGTGCGTGTCCAGGCAGTTTGGCTTCTGCAGGTTTCTGAAGTGAAAAAAGCTGTAATGTTTATGTTTCATTTATCCTACCTGCAACAGCTCTTTAACTTATCTTTTTAATGTAAATGAATCTAGGTATTATGTCTTAAAGAAACACTTTAAATATACTTTACAGTGGGACATACCTGTGCATTTGGTAGAATGACTGGCATATAACATGCTTAGCCTAGCTTAGCATAAAGACTGGCTGGGGAAAATAGCTAGCGTAGCTAAAAGTAGAAATACTCTGTCACACATCTCCAAAATTATCTTGTGTTCATGTAGTGTCTAGGACTGCATCACTGCATCCAGCTGCTGATGATCAAATATGTCAGAGTAAATGTCCTCTCCATTGCAGGTGTCATAGCAGTGGTGATCTTTGTGATTGTGACTGGCCTGGCCATAACCGCCAGATTCCTCTACCGAAGAAAAGATACGTATCGAAACCAGGAGGTGAAGGGAGTCAAACAGGAGGACAGCCAGGATTTTTCTTTCAACAACCAGGCTGACTCGCAGAATGTCTCTGGTGAAAACCCAAAGGAGTATTTCATTTAAGCGGCAGCCAGATGACCCGATGAACTGGTGGGTTTTGGAGCAGAGAGTGCAGACAGGGGTGTCCTGTCACGCCTCAGGACTTTACACTGCATTCAAAGCCACTCAGAGACTTCACTGGCGGCTGTAGCTTCACAGAATATTGACAGCAAAAAAGGAACAATGCACACAGTTTTGTCTTTTACTGTATATAATGTATATACTGATGCAGTCAACAATGCTGGACTTAAAAGATGTTGATATCCTTGTTTCAAAAACTGTAAATATTCAAAAATGTAAATGTGGAAGTAATGTCTGCAGCAGTCTCTAACTAATGTCACTCGTATTGAAAGGTTTCAAATAACCTTCAAGGAAACAGATTTTTGCCCTTATGGGTTCGTTTAGAGCATTCAGATACAACTTTATTTCAGTGAATCAGGATGCCTGTAATTTTGACTGGACTTGTCTGGCTGATGCATTTTTCTATGAGGATAATGAATGGATGTTTGCTGAAAGGTTTGATCTGTAATTAGACCCTCAGGAAGATTACTTCTGTACAAATTTGTCTTTGGTGGTTTGTTCATGTGTAATGCCTTTTAGTTGTGTGCGGTGTTTTGGGGTGGGAAGAGTATGAACTCTTCGAACGCTGTGGACCCTCAGAGACCTGTTTAAAGGAAACCTGTGTGAGCTTGTACACTTGTCAGAGCCCTTGCAGCCTGTATACATTCACCAAATACCAGGACATTGTGTGATGTGTTTTTTAACTGCAGTCGGCACATGAATTAAAGATTTTCATGAGTGGTTTTCTTTCAGTGACATTCTGCTGCCACAGAATTTATCTTCAACAACCAGTGGTGGAACCAAGTCATTGTTTTGCAAGCCAGAAGCAGAGCTGTGGACTCAAGTCACATGATCTGGACAAATGTGAGGATGTAAGAACGTAAAACAACAACAACAACAAAAAAAAAAAACTCAATTTGATCTTAAACACCAATCACTTGTGACTTTACTTGGGCGTGGGCCTTTTGACTCGAAAATATGCTATTTAAAGTCTGCCATGAATCAATTAATTTCAATCAAGTTAACTCTGTTCTTTCTCAACAATTAAGTTGCAGGAAAGAACCATGAAGAACTAATGTGACATTACTGAGCGCCACTTGAAAAACACATTTACCAAAGATAATTTTGTTTGCTGACAAAACTATGTGGTGGTCAACAAAAACAAACTGCAGTATGCAAAACATGCAGGCCAAAAATTACATACAGCTAATTGCTACTGGCAGCTACTGGAACAAAAATGCATCCTAGTGTGACTGTGAACATTCTGGTTTCCTATACTTTGTAAGCTGTTCATAACAGGCTTGTACAGGTTGTTCGGTCTATTATAAAAGTTTTCTCCTCCCTGCTGAATGCCGCCTGCTGGGAGTTTCCTTTCCCATGTTTCTAAATGTCTCTGAACAGTAAAGCTTTTAACACTGACAGCAGCACAGACTCTGTAACACTGCGGCTGTCTGTCACCTCGTTCACTGCACGCAGAGACAGTTAATGTGTTTTTGAAATGCTAATCTGCTTCGGTCTGACAGGTGGATTGTGACTCAATGGAAAGCAGAGAGATGATCAGAATGAGACAGGAAGATAATCCGAGAGAGAGTGTCAAGCAGACATGGATGTAATGAAAACAGCCTGATATTAACACTTGAAAATGAAGCAAATCCCCCCCATGTGTCAATTCAGCTCATGTGTAAAGAGCTCTGCTGATAGAGGGAGGATCAGGAGCGGAAAGAGGATCGACAGCAGCTGTTTATCAAACACACACCACTGTCTCTCTCCAAGACCCCAAAGCACAGATGGGATTTTAATGACAAAAGTTGCTAAAACTTCAAAGTGCATTATTCATCTTTTTGTTTGTTTCTTTTTCCCCCCACATCACAACAGTTGAAGCCACACATGACTGTCTTTGCCACACCCTTGATTCCTCAGAGTTCATTCTTTGGTGAAAAAGACGGACTGCATGTCCTCCATCCTGCAGCAGAATTGACTGCGGTGTAGCTTTTGATTGCTGAGAGTAGCTCAACAGGTTACCTTGAGCACAGCTGGAGGACACTGCATAACAAAACAGCAAAGTAAAATGTTTATCATTTGAATTTTTCAGACAGTGTCAACTGAGAACACAACGTGACCTTAACAGCAAGTCACCAACATAGACAGTGATGTTTGACCTTCAGCCTCAGTAGAGTGTCACTAGCCATTTTTCCAACCAACTGTTTAGCAGATTGTCCATAATTTTCTCCACATTTCAAGTAAATCTGCAAAAGAAAATGCATATGAATGCTTGTTTCCATCCACTACTTGTATGCAATTTTTAGGAGCTGAATCATCGAGATAAGTAGGTTTTGCAGGTTGCTCCCATAGCTCAGTTGGTAGAGTGTTCACCCCATGTACTGAGGCTGTTGGTTCTCTGTAGCGGTCGCTGGTTCGATTCTGGCCTGTAGCCAATTTGCTGCATGTCATTCCCCCTCTCTTTACCCCCTTTCCTGTCATGTCTTCAGCTGTACCTATCCAAATAAAGGCAAAAAGCTCCCCCCAAAAAATCTTAAAACGTTGTAGGTGGTGCAACAAGATGATGAAATTAAAAGAGCACCAATTGGACCTCAAGCAGTGATACATGACATTTCTCTTTGTTTTATATATTAATGCAAGGAAGGTTAAATCAGGTCTGTTCGGAGCAACCATGGATGTGTTATAGAGCTAATGCAGTGATGAAGAGTCAGTTGGAGCAGAAACAGCTGATCAGTCATGTGAGTTAAATATTCGCTACATCAGAACTTATTTGGAAAAATTGTTTTCATCTCCCATTAACTGCATGAAACTCTTTATCAAAGGGAAAAATTACCTCAAGCAGGCATAAAAGCTTTTTGGCAAAACTGAGGGCCTTTTTTCGCTCATAGAAACACAGCTACTTTTTTTTCTATCTAACCATTTTCAGGCAACAGAGCTATACCACAACAGATTTAGATTTGAATGTCTTTATTTGCTCGTGTATTGTGAACAATTTGTTACAGTTACATTTGGAAGATGATGGTCTGGTCACACCAGAAAATAAAACAACAAAATTCATCCATGTGTCTTCAAGACATATTTGGTTCTAAAGGCTTTGTGATGTAGCAACAACTAACATGGCTAGTTGGTACACTACTGCAACTGGCAAGCTAACAGCTTACAAGGTAGCTAGTGAGGACTTGTCACTCACAATAGCTGTAAAAGCTTCTGGCTATTTTCTCTGTAGTGGACCATTTACTCCTCTCTGGCATTTTATACATCATTTTATTCAATAATACTTTTTAATAAAGGGGAAAACATTCTAATGGTAATGAACAAGCTAACTGATTGCTAATTGTCACTTAGCAAACTTATTAGTTTGGCAACTACCAGGTAAATAAAGTCACACAACTACTGTCTCATAACACTGCAATGTATTCATCTTCTTTGGAGAAGTTTATCGTTGACAGAGGAGGTTAAACAAACTTGAGGGTGTAAGCTACAACGGTTTCCTCCATTTTGGACTAACTGTCTCTCAGTTCCCTCAAACCTCAAATCTACGCTACTAATTGGTCAGTGGCACAAACTTGTGGTTCAAAGTTCACCGAAGTTGAACTCAAATCTTCACTTTGTCCCTCTGGGCAGATCCAGTACCTGTGGCTTTAAATGTTGGTGAGACCAGGCCTTAAGGGCAGCAATATTCTACAATTTCCCTATTGTTACCCAATCCCACAAAAAGACTAAAACAATGTCCTGCTCCTAAGTATTCTCTGTCCAGAACCTGATATAGCTCATTCCACTGTGTCATAGAACTCCATTATTGTCCAAAAACTATTCAGAAAGCACTGGAAAGAGCCACACTGTTGCTTTAAAGTGCTTGTTCATTACCATGAATACACACACTGTAGTTAATTTAAATTAAATACTCTATTAACCCACTGCTAAAAGTAGTCCCCAGCAAATGAACTACTGGATTTACTTCTGTTTGAGTAACTAAAAACTGCAGATCCCAGCTATTGAGCCTTTTTAAAAATAAAACTATATATTTGTGACCTGCCTTTGTTTCTAATATTTACATCTTCAGTGAGAACCAACGGGCAATGAACAAGTTAAGGAAGTCAGATGGAGATACTCATTAACATTGGTAAATTTGGTCTTTTCATGGGATTTGTCAACAGTAAGAGAAAGTATAAAACAGCGGTTTAAAGTTGAAGTTTGTTCAGTGTTACTGTAGTGTTTGTGAAAAACAGTGGCATTGTAAGTGGTGAGTGACATACAACAGAAATGTCCAGATTTGAAACATATTCTGGTTGTTTTGTTGTAAACAAAATCCTGTTTTACGAAAATTAAACACTTTTTTTTCATTGGAGGTTTTTCAGCTTTACAGATGATTCATCAAATGAATAAATGAACAGGAGACACTCTAATTGTGCTTTTGAACCAATTCGTTCTTACATTTACATGTCTGAAGGACTGCAGAAAGCTGACATGTGTCTATACAACAAAATGAAAGAAAATTCACATTTGTTCAAGTAGGATTCTTTTCAAAAAACTGGAACCATTGAAACCACTGAGCTCTTTTATTCCTTTGTAAAATCAAGCTGACACACAGTAAAGACTTCCCCCACAACAACCAGGACAATTTACATATATTTGCATCTTTCATTTGCTCCTTCGATCCGTAGTGTGGGAGGATACACATCCGTCAGCGTTGACATTCCTGATGGCTGTTAACATTCAAACCAGAGATGAGGGAAATATGTAAAGCCGCACAGCATCCAGGAGCAGAGGATATCAAAGTGATTCTGTGTGAAGAGCCACTTAGCCTCTCTGCCTGTTTAAACACTCAGATGATTCGCCTGCCTCAGATCACTGATCCCTGTGCAATTCGTTTAAATCTCCCCTGATTGGTTGTGATCAGAGACGAGCTGATAACTGACATCTTCAGCATCATCAGTGATATCAAAGAAAACTCCAACATCATAAAGATCAACTAATCTACTGCCAACTGGAATTTAATGTGATAAAAGATTCTGTCTTATCTGTAGGCAGTTCACTACACAGTTAACATGTTTGATTGGGATAAATACCGCTGGGACACAACCAGCTCCATTTCCTCCACAAGAAAACTTATCTAATATCATTCCAGGGTAACCTTTGAAAAACCTTTGATGTGCGCTGAATCAACACATTTCATGCGGATCATAGGATTATACTGTATGTAGCTCACTTCTTTGTATTCAGTGTTTTATAGATAGCTATGCCTTATTTTATGCGCCTGTTTGAACCTCTTTCTGAACTAGATTTAAGTGCTAAAATGGTCAGTGAATGCCACATTCCTCCAGCATGTTGTCTGTGCCAGTAATGATTGTTGATAATGAGAACCATCAGTTGAATCTGTCCAGCCTCAGGACATCTGACTTAATTTTTTTTTCATGCATATTTAATATGCATATTTAAATCTGTACAATACAAATACTGTGCTCTGTTACTGAATAGTATGGAACCCCAACGATTTTGTTGTTGGATAAGACAAAAAAGATATTACAAAACAAATCAATTGTAGAAAATGAACCAATCATTTGTGAAATAATTGAAACAACTGGTAATAAAAATATCTGTAAAAGGTGTAATAAGTCTATCATATAGGTCTCAACAATGTAAGTTTTTATTATTTCCTTAAGGAAGAGAGGAAGGATAAAGGAGGCCCCACGTTTCCCTGTAAACCCATAAAAAACACAAAAAGTCGCAGTTTGGTAACTAACTAATGTGAATGTTTACCACATTTTCTCTGAGTGCTGTAGACTAAGGACTCTTGCACACCTTCCTCATTTGGTCCGGACTTTTGGACTTTTCAGTTTGATCCGAACCAAAATTATAGCCGTGAAATCTCCCATAGATTACGGTCTGCAACAACTAGCCAAACCTTGGTCCAGCTCAAAGAGGTGGTCTTGGTTTGGATCAAACTGAACCATGGTTTGGTTTGTTTCTAATATGAAAACATTTTTTTGGATTTGTTCAGACTTTTGGACTAATTACGAGGAGTTCTGCAAGGTAGTCATCTAATTGTGTTAATTAGTACAGGCGACAGCTCCGCTCAATCTACAGGTCACACTGACAGACAACAATGAAGCCTGATGTTCACCATAATGAACCATAATGAAACAGAAAGGATCCATCATCATCCATCCTTTCTTTCTGTCATTACACAAGATTGATTTCCCCCCCTCTTGGTATGGTGGGCATTCTGGTGACTTAAAGACATAAATTATTCAGCTCTTATTTCCTCTCAGCTGCGTAAACAGCCGCTTTAACAGCTGTAATTACAGCTGTATGCAGCTGTGTCAGTGGCTGATCAGATGACAGAAGTGTGAGAGTGGTTGTAGCAGGACAGATCTGCATGTTGATGAGCTGAGGCAGGCAGGGCGGTTTTCTTTTGATGATAAAGTCATTATTTTCTGATATCTACATACCCCACACTGTGTTCTAATGATCCTCAGATAAAAAAGTGTGAGACTCTGATGCTTTAATCTTGTATAAACAGGTAAGTTGTTGCTCACACATGACAGCAGGTAGCATAGACTAAATGTAATGTCTACATGTTGTAGGGGCTGATAATGGTTAGAAAAAGAAATAACTGTTTTGATATGAGAAAACAACACTTGCTGTGCTAAAATAAAAAATGATTGTTTTATGTTTACAAGAAAACAGAACATAAAATGACAAAACTCATGGTGTTGGTATGATGCTAATACTGTGTGTACTCACTAGAAAGATCAAGAGTAACTTCTGTATTTTTCAGTCTGGATTTTATGTATTTCCTCCTAGTATTTGTGTTTACGTGACTAATAAGGACAGCAATTTCTGAAATTGGTCCTTTATTGAGTGAGACCACTGTAGCTGTCAAACAGGCGGGAATGTAATCTTTATGAACATTTGTCAACTGTCAAAGTATGTCCCCCAAAAGTGCTTGTTTTTGCCACATATAGGCCCAGATTATTATGTCTGACAACATTATGGAAAGGATCCTCAGACTCCCATTACAGTCATTTAATCTTCGTCATCTTAATTCAGCCTGGACAGAAACAAAGTATAATTTACCAAAAACGCCTCAGCTCGTCATTCCACTGTTTCAACAATCACAAACTCTGGTTTGCTCAAAATACATCCATTATTCAAATTATCAGGTGTGAAAATATAAGGAAAGGTGCAAGAGGGAGGTCAGACAGAGAAGCGGCAGAGAAAAATGGCGTATAGAGCCTGACAGATGATGCACACCTGAAAACCGACAACCTCAGTCCGCTGATGAAGATCATGTGTGTAGCCTGGTGGAAATATGAGGGGTTAAAACAAATTAATTCCTAATAAAGTCAGATAAAAAAATAATAAAAATAATAGTAAACTTGGTTTATAAAGGAAAATAAATGGTTAACTAAGTTGTTAAATTAATTTAGTTATAAATAAATTATTGTGTAAATAGTTGAGTAAATGGCTAAAATATTCTGTTCAGGTAATGTTAAAATAAACTGTCATAAATTACATGTTGAAAATAAACAAGTGTAAACTGAACTAGGTCAAAACCTACATAGCATGGCTTTAATTTCATCTGTCATTTCAGTGTTTCATTGGTTCCTGAGGTTGTCAGTCAGATTCACCTGTGGTAATTGGTCGTAGGTGAGGAAGAGAGAGCAGTAGGGGGCGGGGTCAAAGGAGACAACGCGAAGGACGAAGTAGGAAGGTGAGGAGGAGAGGCAAGACATACAGAAATTTGCCGAAATAGCTAGCCAGTCAAAGTTTAAGCAAGAAGCAGAAGATTGTAGCTGTGAACTGTTCGGCGCATTCGCTGCTGAACTGCTGTGAGTAAGGCGACCCTTTGTGCTCGTGTGCCTCAACTAACACCGGGAAGACGCCCGCCAAGGGAGGACGCCATGTTCGGGAAGCGCGGGAGCAGAGGACGACGCGGCTGACGGACAAGGACTGCTTCATGTTTCTAGAGGACTGCGCCTGGACTCCTGATGCGGATTTCTTCACTGCTGCCTGTTTTCGGACTTCCAACTTTCTCCACCGGACCTGAACGCCAAACTGTGGGTGAGGTTTCCTATTACTTTTCTTTCCGTGAATAAAGACTCACCTGGCCGCACCGGACACACAGGCCTGCAACTTGTTTTATTTTGTGTGCGTGTGCGTGTGTGTGTGTGGGCCCACATTTGTTAACATGGGTGAATGTCTGCACTGATCTGAAGCTAACTGTTCTAGTGAATAGTGGTAAACAGTAGTAATAAGTAAGCCTGAGTCTGGCCTAATAGTGCAGTTTTGTGGTATAATTTGGGTAGAAGGCTATTATGTATTGAGTAATTTTCAGTAATTAAAGGATTATTTTAATTTGGGTCAAGGTAATTTGGTTTACTTGGTATTTTCTAAGGGATACATGTGTATTTTTTCATGTTTTTTTGTGTTTTATGTAAATTAAAGGGCAATTTTGTTTTCTTATAAAACTAAACTTTAAGTAAGTTTATGTTTTTTACTACAAAAAATTGTCTGGGTCCAGTCATTTAAATATAAAGGTGAATGGTGATAAGTGTAGCAGTTTTGCTCATAATCAGGGAAATTTTAGATTCACCCAATATAGGTAAACCTATACCTATATATTTTTTTACGCTGCCTGGTTTGACAAGACCCAAAGTAGCAACCGTGTGGTCACAATATTTTTTTGTATTATAGCTGGACGGTTCACTAAAATGTTTCTCAAAACATTTAGTTTCTCAAAACATTTTAGGTGAGAAATGATGTAACATAACCTTGATCCATATTTGTTGAACCCTGCCCAGTTTTACAGGATGATCTCATTTTCGTGAGCAGTGGGTTCAGATGCTTCTCTCTGTCTTTTTTCCCACAACTTTGAGTGAACAAACCACACATTTGTTCAGTGCCTTTGAAACTTTCAACCTCAATGATATGAACAAAACAACGTCTCTATACTCCTGACAAATGCATGGTATAAAATTAAATACAATACAAAATCAGATTTACAAATTTGAACATCCTCCAATCAATATGTAACTGTTGTGTGCACAAACATGCAGAAGCTCAGCCCCCGGCAGTGTAAGTCATTATGCTTTACTTGGAATATAGTAATCATTTTAATTCAGGGGTATTGAGACCCAAAATATTTCTCCCCATAGGTATAACTGGTTAGGTTTGTAACTGCAGAAGGTTTAGGTTCTCTTGAATTAGGATTGTGTATATTATTCTTTAAAAGTGAGCATTGTTCAGAGCTGAGTTCTGACAGCAGTAGAGATTAGACAAAAAGTCTTCACCTATTGATCTGCACTCTTTAATGACTCTTGCAAATCCTGTGGCTGTGTGTCACATACCTTCATTTCTGCTGTAATTTTTGCTTCTCTTTCCTTTTGCTTCCTGGTAACCATTTTTCTCTTGCTTCAGTCTCTAATCAGCCTGTTTCTGTGTCGTCCATCCCCCTCCTTGTGGTCAGCAGCTCTCCATCACATGATGCAGATGATGGTGTTGTTTACCCTGCAGGAGGAAGACAAGCCTCTCATCAGCAGATCCTCACAGAGGAAGTGAGGAATCAGCAGATCTCCTGCTGACTGACAGCTGCTCACTTGTCAATTTGTTTATTTATAAACAACATCTGTTAAATTAAAAAAAATAAGGTAATTAATATATTAAGATCCTCTGTCACTTTATTCATATTGAGAAGGGAAGGTGACTCATTCAATGACACACTGAGTCAGGTTTTAAATACTCAGCAGTAACTGCTGGCTCTGTAATAATGTTAATATTAATGTGCTGAATCATACTTAAACTTAGAAATAAGATCTGCTTTTCTACAAGTGTGTTAGAAGGCGAAATGAATTAGCTGAACAAATAAAATCACTGAGACTGAAGAGTTTTATGCCTCAGTATACAGCCTGGTGCTCTAATATTATTGCATTATGGTGATGCAATAGCTTATATTTTGTCTCTAAATTGCTCTTGTGGATCATAACTTTATATTGTGATGTCTTCAGGGTAATAGCTCTCAATGGCACTGAATGAAAAGCTAAATTGATACTTGACATGGTTGTTTTATTTAATATATTCCCACAGTGAAGCCAGTCTGAACAGAAGGAGCAGACCACTGTGTATTCAGAACATCTTGTTGCTCAATGTGGTCTCCCTGTTGCAGTGTTGAAAATGATTCTCCTCTGTATCACAGCAAGTATTGAAGAGTCTAATAGAATTCATTGTCTGCAGCTCCTTCTTTAACGTCTCTGTGCTGAGTCTCTGGCTGATTTAATCAAATCACACTCTGGTGTTCCTCACAGCAAAGGTGGGTGGAATAATTATCTGTTGTTACCTGTGGGTAGACAGGCTGACAGGGGCACTTAATGAAAAAAGCCTTTACTTACAAATAATCACCGGAAACACTGCTGTGTATACAGTCTGGAAGTTGGAGTTGAAGTTAGTTATTTTTCAGGTGCGGCTGGTTTCAGAGCTAAAAGGTCCCATTCATTTCCCCCACAGATTGAATTATGTGACTCACAGTTGGATCACTTCAAACTCTCTCTGTCATCAATATGAAAGATTGACCACTGTGTTAGAAAATATTAAGGCTGTGCCGAATACTGTTTCTTGGGGTTTTAAGCTTCGACAAGGGAAGGGCACCAAAGTCTGAAAAGTCAACCTGATGAAACTGTTGAGCAGTTGTGAGCGCTCATGTCACATGCCTGATTTTTATGTGCACAGGTTTTTAGTCTAATTAAACATCATAGATGACTTACATATCTTGCTCTTTATCAGAATTTTGTCCCTTTTTGGTGCGGCCAAAGCAAGAAACAAAAAACAAAAACGAAGCTTTTGCATACTGATTCGGGTGTTGTTTACCATGTCAGTGGTAGAAGCATCAAAGTTTCTAAGTGTTGTGGTCAGCCCTAGAAAATATGTGGTTCTTGAATAAGTTAAAAGTACAGGCTTGTGCATATAAAATCTTTGAGTGTTTTGGGCTGTATTTAGCCTGTGTTTAGTTTGTTCGTTCTGGGCTACTGTAGACAGACGGTGGTGCAACATGGCAGAACAAACTCCGTGGAAGGAGATCCGCCATCTGTGTAAAAAAAACAAAAAAAAAAACACCTCTAGTTGGTGAAACAGGAAGACCTGTGTATGTTTTATTGTGCTGATAACGTGGGTGACGCAGTTAAATAATGAATGTCAGGCAGACATCACATGGGGTCAGAAGTGACGGAAAGTGACCAGAACAGATCAACATGATGAAGTTTAATCCTTTGAAGGAGTTTAAGTTTGCAAGCCCCAGTGAATGGCTGGAGTGGAAGCAACCGTTTCTGCACTTCAAAATAGCCACCAAGTTAAACAGAAAGGACCGGGCGGTCGAGGTCTGCTCACTTACATATGTGATGGGCAGTGAAGCAGAAAAGATATTCAGGTTATTTGAGTTTAGAGAGGAGGAACATAAGGACTACAATATTGTGGTTATTGACTACTTCATTCCCAGACAGAATTTAATACACTAACGGATATGCTTTTATCAACAGAGCCAGCTACCTGGTGAGATGATGTAGCAGAAGACTGTGAGTTTGACAACAAAAGGGATGAACACACCTGTGATAGACTGGTTTTGGGCATTAGAGACAAGGAGTTGTCTCAGACGTTTCGGCTCACTGCTGACTTGATGCAAGCAGCCTTAAAGATGTCCAGAACTGTGGTAGGTGCAGCACCCAACACTATGATAAAAAGAAATGCCCCCCTTTTAACGTGTAAAATGTGCAACAAGAGAGGACTCTGGGCACATGGTGGTGTATCAAAACACTGAATGAAGCCACTGAAAGTATGGGACATTGTCAGCTTCTGGGAGAGGTTAGTGAAGCAGCTAAATAAATGGACCGTTGCACTTCACGTTGGACACAGACCAGACATTTCAGACACTTCCTAAAGCCTACAGATTGGGTCCTGCTGAGATACTCTTTGTTGGACCAGGGGGGGTTAGCTCAAATGTATAGGCTGGTTCAGAGCTAATACTGTCTACAAAGGCAAAGAATACACTTTTCCTGCGTGTGTGATTAAATAGCAGCAGTTTGCTCAGCCGCCCAGAAGCAGTTAAAATGGGTTTAGTGATGAGAGTGGAGTGCACTGTGTTTGGAACCAGCAGCCTGCTAAAGATCAACCCTGTTAAAGTCATTCTCAAAGAAAATGCACAGCCAGATTGGTGTTCACAGAAAAGGAGAGGACAGAGAAGCTAGCACGACTACATGGCAAAACATGGTAGAGGACTATTTACATAATTTCGGTAATTTGTTTTGCTGTGAATATCATGGAAGTGCTGCACTTGGGTGTTATAAGGTTAAGGAAAAAGTGCCACCATGAAGTAGGACTGTCGCTTTAAAAAAAAAATCAAGGTCAAACAAATTTAAAATGACACGTTTGGATAAATTGGTTTTGTCAGGGTGGGTTTTCCCCCCCCGAAAACCCACCTCCCACCCCCACGTACACTTGCCGCTGCTCCACTCGTCTGTGGTGCCTCTGCTGCGTCAGTTGGGTGGTAAGCTAGTAGGTGAGCCCGCAGGTTTGTTGTCGTTGAAGAGTAAGACAGCTGCTTTTTACAAAGTCAATAAACAGTCTTATCTTTGTGACTTCCACGGTGTAGAACCCAAAATACTTCCACACGCTGCTTCTCAGATGTTTTGGTGTTGTGATTGTCCGCTCAGGACGGCTTTGCTGGTTATTGTCCTCCACTTTCATAGCAGGCTAAGTTAGTATGTCTGAGCATATTCATTCTTACCATGAAGTTGACTGCACTGTCTGATTAATTTCCAAAAGTTGCCTCATAAAATGGCGGACCTCGCAGTTAGTGACAGGCACCTCGCATTTGAAAGAGGTCATGTGGCTCCACTCACTTTGCAGAGTAAATTCAACAATAAAATGTTTGTTGTGTGGTTGTATGAAAGAAGATTAGCTGGGTTTACATAAATACATATTGTTAAGGAAAAAAAGCCCAATTTCTTGTATTTTAAACAAATGCCAATTAAGTCCAGGACTGCATTTTTTAAAGTAGAGATAAAAACACACAGTATTACTTGTAGCTGGTTATCTGGCCAGTACTGTCAACAAAGAGTACAGTGTGTTTATAGATACATAAAGTGTTGATATTAGTTTTGCACACTCAAGTAAACAAGTTAGTCTAACTTCTGTGAACTTAAAATACACAATTTAGTCTCACTAGTGTGCACTAACAATTAAATTAGTTTAAGCATTGTGCACTCACAATAAACAGCTTAGTCTAAGTACTGTGAAAATAAACAAGTTAGACTAACTATTGTGTACTCAAAATAACTCACAACTCACAAAACAAATTATTTTGGACTCAAAGTAAACAAGTTATTTTTACTTTAAAATCTCGACTTAGTTTTTTGAAGCAATGACTTTGCGTATTTTTTTGGAGTACACCCAATTTATTAGATTTTACAGTGTAGGATCCAGACAGCTTTACCCTCCAGTCTGAGAATGTGGATGAAATCAGGCAAGCAGAGACAAGCATACCACTACAAACGCAGGGACAGGTTATAGAGTCTTCCTATGGAGACAGCGTTCTCATGAAACTGGACAATGAGAAACAGTGGACAACACCAGGTGCTGTCTTTGGAGTCACTTCCACTCCTAGATCTCATGTGGTGGACACAGCTCAAGGGGGACAGTAACAGGAGAACATGACATCATTTGTTGAGTGCATCCTCAGTACCACTACGCACCCTTCAATCTACAGAGCAGGTTACTGTCCAGACGACTGAGGATTCTGGGACTGAAATAAACATGTATCACACAAGCGCAGACACCTTGGCTGGAGCAGCAGCTCCATGCCAACGGGGACAATGACTGTGATTCGCTCAGATAGAGTGAGTAAGCCAGCCCCTTGGCTGGATTTGTGAGGACATCCAGATAAAGGACTGAAAAGAAAAGGAAATAACTGAAAAAAGTAAAACATGACACAAAAAAAAGAGAGAAACAGGAAATGGTTACCTGTTAAGTGAAAGGTTGGGTGTGGAAAAGTTGTGAGAACAAGATGTTAGAGTACAAGAGACTTTTAATTTCATAAGAAGAAAAAATGTTTAGTAAAAGAATATCAGAGTAAATATTTTATTAGCTTTTGGTAAATACCAGGGAGTGAATATGTTGTTGAGAGGGAGATGTAATGAATAGAAATTCCTATGGTGAGGCGTTACCCTGAATGCATCAGTACAGATGCCGCACTGTTTACAGGTATGTGAGTTTGGTGAACCAGGAAGACCTGTGTATGTTTTATTGTGTTGATAGCGTGGGCACAGCAGTTTATTAAATGCCACAGAATATTCAGAGCTTTCTGATTTGTTCTTCGTCTTACTGAATGTCAGGCAGACATCACAACAGCAATTCTTATTTTCCGGTGATTATACACTAATGAAAACAAACATGAATATTATATTCCATTCCTGCCATTAGATCTTAAATGTTGCAAACTTAATCTTTCGTTACAGCTCTCAAGACGCACTTCGGCTCCACTGAGTTTAAGACTCCATTGCCTGCTCCTCTGTGACATCAGCTGGAAGATAACGGTGACACTGTTAAGAAAAATGATCTGCAGCATAAATCAGTTTATGTTTGGATTAATTAAGCAGCTGTGGTGCTGTGTTTTGTTTGCAAATTCATCAGAATTCGACATTGCCTGATTTGCTCCCCTGACTGCTCTCCTGTCTGTGATGGTAAAAGCAGAGGCTCATGGGTATTGTAGTATTTTGAGGCGTCCACCATGCCAAAAGGATGGACGAAATATAATTTTTCAGAAACGTATACATTTTTAAAACTGGTGTCCATAACAAAAACTGATATGAACAATGGGTATTTGAAAACATTGAAATGGGATACATAGAAAACATTTCCATCGGCAAAGTCCCATTCCTCCAGTTGCTTAATTTCAGGGGCCTGCGATCAATATCAGATGATATCATCTGTCCATTTAACACATTCAGATACATTTATCTCAACTCACAAAAAACATAAAATTATGATTTGACAATTTTAATATTGAACTCCTCCAGATATTTGTGACACAGACATGCTTTACTAATGTCAAATGAAGGGCGTATCTTAAAGAGGGCGATATTGATCGCTCTTTTCACTTTGAACACTGAATTGACATATTAATCCAGATCAGTGTATCATTATACCCCTAACAGACGGTCTTATACATTATACATTTTTTGCTCTTTGAATTGAAGCACTATAGTCATACAAGACTGGCCATTTTGTTTACAAAGAGATGTTAAAGTCCTCTGGTGTCACATTCATCTATGAGGTTTATGTGACATTCATCATATAAAACTCCTACACTGCTTCTGTTTGCTGTGTCGGCATTGAGCTATTCCCACTTCTCACTGATGGCCTGATGTCAGAGGTCATAGAGCTCATAGAGAGTATTTAGTCCTGACTTAAGTTCATGTTGTCTTTGCAGACATGAAGATATTAGAGAATCTGTTCTCATTACACAGAAGTATAGTAACAGCGGAGTTTCTCTCTGCCTCAATGTGAAGCTCTCGATGTTTTGTCACGATGCTCTGCTGGAGGGAAAAGATCTGTTCTCTCATAGCAGGCTGCTGGTAATTATCCAGCCCACCTACAGTTTATAATCTGAGCTGCTGTGGAGATATGTCTCACTGCAGAGTTTGAATTCAAACAGATGAGTAATTAGATAGCAGAGTTTGTCCTGCTAATTATCAGCCCACCTACAGCATGTAGGAGAGAGTGGAGTCAGTCCACCATTACTCCCTCCTCTTCTCTTTCATTCATCTGCTGAAGATCTAATGATTACTTCATCTCATTCATGTGTGGGCTCATTAATTGAACAGATCACACATTTGACACAGATGCCTTCACTGAACAGCTCATTACTATCAATTTACATTCAAGAATGTGCTCACTTCATCCATGACTGAGGACAGGGCAAATCTTAAAGGCTCAGACAGTTATTTTTAACCACTAAAATAACAGTTTCTAAATCATCCTTCTACACTTGCCGCTAAGTTTCCACTCTCAGCTATCTTGAGATGCAGTTAAAGGCAGTAATCAGACCCTAGAGCTTAGATTTTGGTTTCAAATGATCAAAATTGATACATTAGACATAGATTTTAACTAGTTTTAGTCATATTAGTTGTAATCCTTACTTTTTTTTTAAATCGCAGTTTTGTGCTTTTGGCATAATCTGTATCTAGTTCAGCACAAATGTCCCTTGCTGGATACAAGCTAGGGACTCTACGGCTTATGGTTGGCACCTTCATCTAGGGATATTTTGTTTATTTGCCACAAGTGGGTGATTTGAGGGAGAATGCCACCCCCAAAATTACCAAAATGCATCCGCTTTGTTTACCTGCTATCCTTCCTCAGCATCCTGTAGAAGCATAGAGTGGAGGTGCAGAAACATTGTTTAGTTGAATATGTTAGTGTAGTCTGCCTCACTCACTGATCCTTTAGTAAGTGGAGTCTCTGCAGGTTACAGCTCAATTCCACAAGGCATGTCTGCATCATGTCCCAGCTACACCGTGGCAGCCATGCTCATGATTCCACCAGAAGTGCCGCAGTGCGTCCTAGAAGCAGATCCCTGCGAATATGCACAGTCTGTTTTTGATGGATGCCATGTCCATCTGCACAGAGCAAATTGACCCAGGCAGGAAGTCCGACACATAAACAGCATAGACAATCTGGTAAACAGACAAATTATAAATATAAATTGGACTGCAGAGCCTACCTATCCATTGTAGAAGCACAAAAATCAAGAAAAAAATTACGAAATCAACAAAATCTGTGCAGGTCAACGCAATCAGGCAGGCAAAATGCTCTGCTTCTGAAATGCTGCTGGTGCGGCATTAAGACGTGGAAGACAGATCAAAGCTGTGTTACAGACACAACATGACAAGTGGATTCAAATTGTGGCCCTGACTATGGCTCTGAAATGTCAGTAGTCTGTGTTGTGTATTGATAAATCTATGGTGTTGTCCATGGTGCTGAAGTAGCTGTCAGTTTCTTCTTGGATCTATGATATTCTCTAAAACCATATACAATAAATACTTGATGAGAACAAAGATTCACAGCTGAAATTGCGTTAGTCACATCATGTTTATGTAAACCCAAAAGCAAATGTATGTGGTCAAACTTGTCTCCTTTCCCTTCATCGTTGCAATACTGTTAAATTTTTCTGTCTTAATCAGACCCTAATTTACCTTTTCCACCTTGTTCTCCACAGTGAAACCACGTGGCATGTTGTAGTGCTGCTCCAGTGTTACATATCACATCTTTCACTGAAACACATCAGTTCAAACCCAAGGAACTTGCTTCTGTGAAAATGGGCCGTAATGATTTTACATATATTCTGCTTTACTACTGAATATAAAAATATATTGTTTTTCTTGTCAGGGAAATGTAAACATTGATCATTTATGCAACAACAATACTGCACAACTACACTATGGTAGTAGTTTGTTTTTTGTAAATACAGGTGCAGGAGGATGCTGATACAAAGGAATAATTTGTATCTTAAGAGTCAGTAAAGTCATGCAGCATGTTCAGAATGTATTTATGGAGCTTCCTCTGCATAATGCTTAAGATTTAATCAACAGCGCATCGACTCTAAATAATCTATGTCTTTACTTTCTATCAGATTTATGTCTTTACCTGCTTATCAGAGGGATTTAAAGCTGGCAGGGTTCTGTGGAGACAAAAGATCTTAATTAATAGTCGAGGTCGTCCGGATTCAGCCACGCTGAAGGCCTGCACCCTTGGTCTCTTCCTCACAGCTCTCCACCTGCCTGATAAGAGCACACAGAAAGGAAGCTGAAAAACGTTTCTAGAAAATCAATTTATTATTGGATAGCAAGGCTGTAAGGTGGCGCAGCCGTGATAACTGATATGTATCAGGATGAACACTGACTCCTCTGTGTGGAGGCAGACAGAGGAGAGGCTGGAAATGTTTTGGAGGGAGAAGACGACGAGTGTGACGATAATCCTTTAAAAGTACACGTCTGCAGGCAGCCATGTTTAAAAGTTGTCCTCCACTGCTGTTATTTCTCTGTCACAGATTAGCTCTGTTTCTCCAGGGACTGTTATTTTTCCATTAGAGATTAGACCAGTGTTATCTCCTATTAAGAAGGAAAGGGGGGAAGAGTCAAGGTGCTCTTAAACCGAAGCTGTGAGACTGTAGAGCAATCTGATAAATATTCTCTGCAGACCCCAATAATTTCTGCTCCATTTAACTTACCTGTCTCTTACCTTTCATCACCTTCTACCTTCCGCAGTCTTCCATCATCTATCCACCTTCATCGATCTGTTTTCTTGTCAGAAGATTCAGGTGACTGGCAGCCATCAATAAGGCACAATGCAAAAATTCAGCATTTGCATGCAGGAAAATTCTGTTAAACAACCATCCTCAGCAGAGATTGCTGTTTATTCTGGTGGTTCATTATTCCAAAATGCCAAGAGTCCAAAAAATGTCCCATTGGACCAAAAGCCCATTTGTCCAACCTGGCCCAGCCTGTGATCCCAAAAACTACACTTTTAAATATTCATTATAGCAGATGAAAATCTGAAATGACTCATGGATTGATGAAGTAATATTGAAGTTTTTTTCAGATTACCTTTACTCACGTTCACCAACTTCCTTCTCACTCTCTGATGTATCTGACATATCCTGTAGCAACTAGCTAGCAATAGCTAACAGGAAATGCATCATTACTTTGAAGAAATTATGGAATTCTGTGGGTTTGAACAATGTTGGAAACATTTATGATAATATAAGACCACAGCTCAACAAAATATATAACATTTGTCTAACATTTTTAGACATTTTAATGTGGAAATTTTACATATTACACATTTAAGTTATGTATGCAAGTTTGGAGCGATGGACGTTTTTGGGATAATGGGCTTTCAGTCTTGTGTTTTTGCTGTCAGATTTTCTGTCAAACGGACATCTAACTAGAGCTTCAACTCATGATTATCCTTATTATCCACTAATCTGCAGATTATGTTCACATTTAATTGATTAATTGATTAATCATTCTTTCATTATGGTCATCACAGTCTCCCAGAGCCCAAAGTGACATGTTCAAACTCTTTATTCATAAATGACAAAGAAAATCAGCATATTCATATTCATAGGATAATGCGTGTTAATTGTTAATTCATCACTTGTGTCTCATGATGAGATGAAAGCCTGTTTGAGATAATAACTATAATTTGACTGTAATCTTTGGACAGTTCTGGAGTTCTGAACTATATTAGATTTGGCTGTACAAAAATGCTTGGTTTTTATTTTTTGCTTTAATTTTTAAAATTAAATGTAATAATTTAATTATTATTTAATTTTTGTACTATTAACAGACTAAAACTATATGAAGCAAACCTTTCAGTTTAGAGAAACTGCTGCTCTGCTGTAAGAAGCGCCAGTTTCTTGTTTGCAGCCTCAGTTCATTTAAAGCATCGGCTCCCTCAGCTCTATTATAATGTAATGTAATTTAGAAAAGATGCCTCCAGATGCTTAAATGCCAATTTTCTCATGATCGCCCCTAAATGACTTGGACTCTGGTGAGGCAATATGCAGCGTGCCCAACTCAGTTTCACGTTTTTAAGATGGTTATGAAAATTGCCCATGTTTTCAATCATACATAATCATCCCAGTAAGAGGGCTCCATTTTCCTCCAGGTATCACCTAAGCTATCCCATTATAGTCGATATCATGATGCTTTCTGCAGCTAAAGTCTCTCATTTACCCTGTGGCACACCTCCCATTACACACGGCTACAGGCTGACATTTACAGAAGCCTCCTATTTGTTGTTATCTCTCACACAGAGATGGTAAAGCTATTTTCCGCTCAGCAGGGGCCTCCATCTCATTCTCGCTCAAATTACTGTCTGTTTTTCTTTTCCCTCTTTTCCATTTTCAATTTGCTGCTATATTTCGCAGTCATTGTCAGGCTGTCTCTCTTCAACTTTGTCAACTTTTCTTTCTTTTCCTTTTTGTGCACACCAATTTCATAAGATTAAAAGGATTTCACCAAGTCAATGTGAAATGACAGTCATAGTAGCACCATATTGATCAATTTAGCTTCAATTTACCTTCAATCCAAGTGACATACAGAGGAACAAAGATGCTCTGACAGTAGCCTGGCAGGGTCTCAATATACAGCATTATCGTTACATCAGTTGTGTGTCTTGGTACCTGATAAAACACTCAGGAACCAGTTTTATTAAGCAGAGCTACACAGAAACTCTTACCGCAGGTCTCTGAGGTTGTGGTTACGTTTAAAGTAAATTAATAAAACATCACAAGCCGTACTTTGTATAAAATTAGATGAAAATAATAATGTGTTCTTCTTTAGACAGTAAGGAACACAGCTATACTAATTAGACATACATAACAGTATACTAATAAGACATAAGAAGCTGTATTTTTTATCAAATTAGACAAAAATTAGAAATGGTATGTTCTTTATTAGACCGTTTTATATTCTTATGAGACTTTATTAGAGGGTGATTAGGGATACGTCACAACAGAACTGTACTGTAAACTAATGCGAAATCACATATTTGCTGCTTCCCCATTTAAAGACAAGATGTGAAGCAGATTTGCCCAGTAAAGGCCAAAATCATAGAGGTAGAGGAGCATTTTGATCAAATTAGTCTTGTCTCTTTGGCTCCAGCCAAAGAAGGCATGTCTTAGCAGATATGTGATTTCACCTTAGTTTATAGTACGGTTCTGTTGTAACATGTCCCTAATTACCCTCTAATAAAGTCTAATAAGGATCTGACAGTGGGAAACAATACAGTTGTTTACAATGCAGTTCTGCTGTGATATGTCCTTAATTATACTCATAAGAAAGTTTAATAAGGGTTTAATGAAGAGTTTAATGCTGCCCAATAACAAAGAACTTATTCTTTCTAGTTTTTGTCTAATTTAATACACAGTACAGCTTGTTATGACAGTGGGATTTATATGTCGACCACAGAGCAGAGTAAAGTAGATTATGGTCAAGTGTTGCAGGAATTGCTAGTGTCTTCTCAGTCATGCAAACGCTTTAAAAGGGCAATGTATTCACCCAGCAACAAGGCAAGAGAAATGTTTTCTAAAGCCAGTTAAATGTCTTCTAAAAGGAACATGAATAATGTATTTTCCAAATAGATCTCTTTAACCTAACATAGCTTTTCTGTATTTATTTGTTCACGCAAGGAGCGGCAGCGCTGACTTACAGCTGACAGCTGCAGTTTAATTTCCCCACCGGGCAGATTTTGGTTGGAGAAAACATTGCTATCCTTCTTTTCATTTATTGTTTCATAATGTAGGCATTGTGGAGCCCTGCAAGACTGCAGCCTTGATTGAAGGCAGTACAAATGAATTTGACTTGACTTGCAGGAGAGTAAAGAGCGTGTTAAATGTTGCACCGAGCCTGATGGTAAATTGCTTTATCAATAAGTAGAAAATAACACCAGAAAATCACACTTTGGCTGCTGCAATTAGAAGCAACCAGTCCTCACTAACTGAGACAGATGCCTTAACACTGACTCCCTCGTTGAGATTCAGGACTCAGTTTGTGGATATTAGTGAGAAATCCTCCCCACATTCCAGGTGACAAATTGAAACTTAAGAAAGAGCAAACAGCTGTGATTGAACGCCCCGTCCAGAGGAAGCTGAAATCACCGGTGTTAATCTTCTTCCTTTCTTGTCCCTCTGGTATCATTCAGTGTAAAGCTCCACAGACAGGCTCAGCTTGTAAACATAAGCCCACTGACAGCAATGGTGGCACATTATATGTTTTGTTTTTTTGTTTTTTTTCAAGTGATGAAATTAAAACATTTTAGTTACCTCACTGCTAGTTAGAACTAAAGATGGTGTTTCCATTAAGTCAGTTGGATTTCACTTTAATGTCACATGGCTTTCAAATTTGTTTGGTGTCGCAAGGCGAGTAAGCAAACTTTTGAAATATTGCAAAAAGAAAAAAGAAAGAAAATGCAAGTTAGGTGTGTTTCTATTAGGTGATTTGAAGGAAATAAACTATCCTAGGAAAGAGAAGTTTTGTCTGGTTAGCAGTATACATTAATAAATAGAAGAAGTAGAGGTTGTAAGCCTGACATTAAACCAATTGGAAATTGGAAACCAAGGTCTTCAGGAATTGCCTTCAGTTGTAATTATCCTTTCAGTCGACGCCGACAGCAGAAGCAGCTGATCAGTTGTGAGTTAAAATGTTTGCTACACCAGAAGTTACTTAAAAAAATAGTTACCATAGGCTCATTAACTCTTCTAACTTAACTTCTTCTAACAACTCTTCAAAAAGGCAAAAAACACATCAAGAAAACTTTTTAAAAATTGCAAAATTAAGGATGTTTTTTTTTCTAATTTTGCTATCTCATCAACATTTTCTAATGTGGTACTTTAAACTCCACATACAAATATGTTGATGTAAACCCGACTATTGTTTCACATGCATGTACAGAACAAAACAAACATGTTCAACTAGACAACAAAATAATTTTACAAAGAGACAAATATTCACCAACACAATCACCACTTTCAATATGACAAATGTTACAAGGAGTTTCCATATTTGACAACTTACCAATAGTAATAAACCACTGATAAGTACTTTATAAATCAATTATTAACATTATAGAGGGCAACTGTGGAGTCACCACTTGAAAAATCCCTTCAGCTGGTTTATATGATTAAAAAAATGCTATTATCATTCATGTTTTATTGCATTAATAAAAACATTGGCTTTTAAAAAAGCATGAACTCAGTACAGTATAAATTTCCACCAGGCAACAGATGGTGAAGCTGATATTCTAAATATTTTTTTAGCTTTGATGTTGTTCGGTGCCTGTACGTCCCAGTGGAAGTTGTGGCTCTTCAGAAGTTTAATGTTTTGGCACAGAGCTGATTAAATCACTCCCAGTCAATTACTTTACGTAAGTAATCACTATCAATTTTTCCCGCTTATAACAAACCAGACTTCATGAAAATCAACAGCCAATTTTATAGCAACATCTGCATCTCTCAATACACATTGTATTTGTTTACTAGCATCTCTTGATCTCTCCCGTATGGCGACTCTGCAGACACAGTAGTGACATACAACAGCAGCAAATGAGGTATGTTTTCCTACAGCACCCTTACAGTCAAGATTACGGCAAATATAACAAAAATGGGAAGTTATTCATCTCATACCATGCCTAAATTTAGTGGATAATAACACATCAGGCATGGAATCAATTTGCAGATGCTCCTGTTTAAGATGAGAACAAACTTTTCTATGGATGTCAGTTTTTGAGCCACAACAGAGGACAAAAGGTGGCCTGTAAGAGACTGGGTAAGCTTTGTTTTTAGCCTTGCAGTTGTTGATGGTATGTGGCCCTGAAAATTATTTTATTATGTGACTTAGAGTTCAACAACTGCTACACCTCTGTAATGAAAACACACAGGCCACTATTAACCATTTAACCATTTAGAAGCAGATAGAGGCCAACTAATTTTCTAGCATGTGGGACAGCCTATATAATAATGATTTGGTGTTGTTTGGTATAGCCTTGTGTGTATTTTCTTTCTACAATACATTCAATGACATTTGCCACTCATTTATGCACTCCACACAGAAAATGTGAGAAAAATATACACCCTTTTAAGCCCAGGAATAGGTGTGCAAATTGCAGTGCATGCATGATTAATGGAGTAATAGTTACATGTTCCTCAAACTGAAAAATAAGACACATTAGATCACACAACGGATACGGTGTGGTACAACGGATCTGAACATTTTTGCATGCTTTGATATGATGTGTAACACCAATTATTTAAATAAATGTGTCAATACTTGGCAACTGTCACAAACAGCATAAATCACCAGCGAAAGCAGCAATGTGCTGTCTTGTTCTCTCACTTCCATCTAAAACAGCAGTGTGAATGATGCACTTCAACATTATCAATTCCATGTCATTTCAACACAAATCTTAGATTTAACAGAGTAAAGTGAAAAAAGCAAAAAGCAAACCAGCAGTATTAACAAACCTCTTCTTGAATGTATACCTAAATGAAATTTGTTCAAAAATGTCTGAAGTCCAAGGACCTTCAAGTCCACTGTCAAACTGTTGTAGATTTGTGGCCGCTTGTTCCATTGAGACCAAATCCAGATGTTCCTTGAGCTAGTTCTCCAAAACTGAAATAGTTGGGTGCCTTCATTTTTCAGAGGACGAGTATCATCCTCACCGAGAAGCAAGCAGGTCCAGCCAGTTGCATCATTTGAGAAGTGGAGCGCATATTGGACTGTTTTTACAAAAAATATCATGTAAATCTTTTCACTGCTAGGCAGTGCCACAATTGATGCATTAGTGTATAAATGTACTATTGCAAACATTTTTTATGCCGTTGCTGTGCGTCATATCAATCCAGTGCTGGAATAAGTAATGCTGCTACGATTTGCAGTAACTAAACAATTAAGTACTTTTATGAAATCAATAATGCAGTTAAAATTACTGAAATTCAAAGTGGCTTGACATCCTGTATTTTCTCAGCCCACCAGTCAGCCACAATTGTGGGAATCACTGATCTGATCTGATGTGAGCTTGCTTTTCCTCATAGTATAATGTAAATTTTTCATCATCTAATCATTTATTAGAAATGTTTGGTTAACATATCCAACTTTTTCCTGTGCGTCTTCTTCTACTAAATCTTACTGTCTGAACCGAAAACAGTAAAAGTGTGGCGTAAAGGTAAACAAAGTTGTTGGTGCCCTCTGGTGGTCAGCAGGGTGCGATTAGTGAAAAAAATGGGGACATTTAAAAAAAACAACATTTTTATTCAGTGGGCATATAGATTACGAAGTCTATTGGTATATCCCTTGCCAATCTTAAAGTAACATTTATAGAATAATTAGAAACATTAATAAAACAATTCAGGAATTGTTTTAGGTAATGCAGTAGTCTGATATTTTGACTTGCATGCCTTTTGCTTTTCTCATGCAGACACACAGGTGATGTGATAATACACACAACAGAACAAAAGGTTGAATGCTAATCTAACATGCCAACATTAAATGCCCCCCCTTTTTCTTTTCTTTTCTTTTCTATTTTTCTTTTCTTTTCTTTTTTGCTGGATCTGGACAGAACAGGATCAGGGAGTTCCCAGACTGGGATGGGCACAAATATAATTGGAACCAGTACCTCATTTTGTCACCATCAGAACTGTTTTATAATTCCCAGAGTACACAATGACACATGCATGCAGTGCGGTGCTGTCCATGGTACTGAAAGCAGAGGCGATCCATAGACACACAGAATGTGTTCAGTTTTTCAGGTTGTAAATAGTCTCTTTGAGGCTCTTTGAGACTCTCTGAGGGTCTACAATACAGGGGTTGAAAATGAATGAGATTAAATGAAATTAATCTATTAAAATGTAAAGATTCTAATATTATCCTCCCTCTGTGGAATTTGTATTCATAGTGTTGAGATATCAAAGCTTTCGTTTACTGCTTACTGTCCACGCTTTGTAATTATCACCACCTACACTTGGCTTTTATTTTCAGATTTTTAATTATATCCTTATTTATCATGAGCTGCAGCGATGCAGAGTTAAAGTCAGAATGATTAATTCACCACGCGCAGCAGATATGAAGGAATCTGTGTTGGTGGTATCACAGCAACTTAAAACCCGTCGCATCAGTGCATCAGAGATGAAAACCATCTACAGCACCACCCACACTGTTTTTACATATAATCAAATTCATCATCATAATTAAATTCACCACATTCAGCAGAATGTTCCATCATATTAAAACCTCTCTAAACCTCCTAAAAGTCTCTCTGCATCCTGTTTAGCCCCTGCTCCCTCTCACTGGGTTTTATATGTAATCACAGCTGTAAACACATCCATATTCACATCCCACCTGGATCCATATTTCGAATCGTCCACATTGACAGCAGGCAGCAAGCCAGTCGGAGCGCGTGTTAAAGGTCGCCCATAGCTCGGTGCCATTACTCACTCTGTATCCCCGTAACAGATCAGTGACGTTGTTTATGCCCCAAGGTCAGAGCACAGTGATGGATTATTAGTTTACAAGACTCTGAACTGCACGAGACAGAGACAGATTTCAGTGAGTCAGGAGGAGGCAGTTTTCTCTTGGATCTCTCACACTGAAACATCAGAGCGGCTGAGTGAAAAATGACCTCCGTGTTCTCCTGAGTGGGACGATGAAGCACGATCAGAACCACTTTGATAATCGTGTCCAACAAATGTGCAAGAATCCGTCTCCTGGTTGGCATCACTGAGACACAGTAAACAACATAGTGTAAATCCTAAGAACAGCACTGCTCATACTGACAGATACGGAATAAGAAAAAATCAGCCAGTAGATTTGGGTCTAAGAGCAGGACCGTATCATTTGTTCCACATTCCAAAAAATGTTGCAAAAATACGCTATAAAGTTTTAGTTTACACAAAACAACTTGTGTCAGGGAAACATGATTCAATTTTAAAATGGCTGCTTAGTTAAAGTCAGGGGACCTCTGTCATCACGGTTGAAATAAAAACCACTTGGTTAAAGTTTGGAAACGAGGTCTGATGTTTGGTTGACAGATTAAGCCACTTCAGTCTCTTCTTTCAGTGGACTGTGAGGCTCTATAACAAGTTCACCTCCTCCTTTACGTTGTCACTTTAACATGCATATGTCTTTCAGGCATTTTCCTGAAAAAGACTTAATGCTTTTGCTTTTCTCGCTTATTTCTCCTGTTGCATCATGCAGCTGTGCGGCAGAAATGTCAGTTTAAGATTTGCTGTCACAGAACAACTTTGGTTTGGTGCTCAAGTGACAGTTGTGGGGTTTTTTTATGCTTGAAGGGTGAAGTTAGTGTAGAGCAAGAGCTGAAATAGTTACAAGAGCTTGTTCACCAACTGAGAAGAGAATTCCTTCAGTTCCTTTCTGTCCTGTCCTGTTCCTTCCTGAAGTGAGACAAGATGGAGACTATCTGCCTATCATGATCACCAGATTATGATTTGTTGACTGTTATCAGACCTGTCACAGCATAGAAGGTATTGTGCTACGGTTTGCAAGGGGGGGTCTGATCTAATATGTTCGTGATTTGTCAACCTTGACTCCCATTTGGTTCTTGTCAACTCCAGCTTGTTCTCCATCTCAGCCTCATGCTGTTTTGCAGTTGCAGGTCCTTGGTGATCCATTGCTTGGTGTTTGGGTAAAGTCTGACTTGTTTTGATGTAATAACAAAACCTGTGTTCCTGTTGCATTCTTTATGGCAGGGGTGTCAAACTGGTGGCCCACAACATGATGTCGAAAATATAATATGATCCAGCTCCCCAGATATTCTTATTTTTATAGATTTATTTTTACTAGTTGTTTCCTACCCATTTAAACTACCCTTCAACTGAGTACAATTGAAATTAAAACAATTCTGTTGTAATGTATGTACTTTTTACGTAAAGTACATTTTACTTACATACTTTTTTCATTCTATGTCCAGAAAAGAAAAGCTTGTTCAACAATATCAGGGAACAGAGTAGGAGAGTGGATTGGCCAGCAGTCAAGTGACATTTAAGATCATTTATGCAACAAAGCTTGAGTTTTGAAGCATACTTTGTATTTGACGAAACCACAGACAATCACTGGGGTATTAATGACCAATTAAAAGTGACAGAAGAGTTGCTGAGTTTGAGTAAAATATGTTGGTAATGGAAACAAGGCAATAAAGTTTCAGAAATATTCCACATTCTTACAGCTTTCTTCCCTGCTTTATAATAATTCTTTTGAGTGTGTCGTGTGTTCACAAGTGCACTCGTGTATTTTAATATTGCATGTCTATGAATTGGGTTCTCGCGAATGAGACAGATTTTTTTTTTTTTTTTTTTGAGAGAGAGAGAGAGAGAGAGAGAGAGAGAGAGAGAGAGAGAGAGAGAGAGAGAGAGAGAGTGGTCTTGCCTTTTGGTGTTTGGTATATTCAACCCATTCTATCGTACATTTCCCATAGTGCAACTGGATAGTCTTTCATTCGATACTCCCTGCCTCATGATTACCCCCTTCTTTCTCCACATTTGTAGTTTGTACTTTATGCTTTATGTTAAGAAACTAAGTGTCCGGAGCCAATGAGACATCATACAGCTGTTTTCACTCACTGAGTAATACTCTTTGAAGTGCCCCTTTAAAATGATGACTTAAGTGTCAGATTGTCTCAATGGGGATTTTTTTGGAAGTGTGGTTGTATAAGGTACTTATCCATAGTCAGTGTTAAGAAAAGTAGTGAAAATATTCAAAATATAGAATACACTTTCTTCTCTGCTCCTCCAATCTATTAGCATGTTGTCTGCCATCCATTGTAGGTAATACACTGACTATGAATAATTAACTCATATAACTCCACTTCAAATAAGCCAAATTATCCCTTTAAGTTTCCTTGGCTGTGAATATAAAAGCAATTCCCATTAACATTTAATTTCTGTGTCAGAAGCCCTGTTGCTCTTCATCCTAAGAGATTCTCCTCAATGCTGCCTTTTTCACTGCTAAATAATTAATAATTCAGCCTCGTTTTGCCTCAAAATTCATTTGATTCTTGTTTATGCCGTTCTTTGCTCTCGACTGTGTTCACCTGTTTGGGATTGTTTTGTTTGAAAGATGCAGCAGATCTCTGGAGACTCACCTGTGAATGAAAACAACAACCGGGTTTTGCTGTGGGCTTTTCATGTTCGGTCACGGTTCAACTGAACACACACCCACACAACAAAGCAGCTTGTTACATCAACCCTCACTGTGTCTCTGTGTTCAACAGGCCTGCTGCGGTTTGACGTGTTTTCAGCTCCAGTTTTTGATAAGAGTTGGCATGGCGCAACGCTCCTCAAGGTTTTCACAGCTCTAAAAACAGCTTGATATCAACAGAAAATGACTGTGCGATCAGAATATTGGGTTCAGAAAGTGCAGAAGAATCAGGAACATCTTTAGAGATGCAACAAAACCTGCACCATCCCCTCAGGTTTCACTAAACAAAAACATAACAAAGCAGAAAATCCTCCTCAGAAACAGATACATGGTGGGTTTTTGTGGTTGACTGAGTTTGTCTTGAAGATGACGCAGCATGGTGACTTTTAGAAATCAGTCAGCTGTTTTCTTTCTTTTTATTCATCGGGGAAGATTTGCATTAGCACCAAAGCCCGTCTGGCCCATTAAACAACATGCGCAGCTGTTTGGGGCCACACCTGCTGCTGACGGGCCTCCTGAAATGCAGCATCACGATGCAGACGGTGAACTAATCTGCCCACATGCTGCAAACATCTGAGACTCACAGGGAGCAACTTCTGTCAGCATCACCTATTACCACTCCTGTGTCTACAGAGGAAAATGAAAAATTATGTTGTTGCTGGAGGGAGAGTGGAGTTTTGGCAGGTTAATCAAGCAAACAACTTACACTTGCACTGAGATGTTGGTTCATCTTTTGTGGTGTCGTCATTTCATTCAATTATTCTGACTCCCTTTTTGTTTCTTCCAGCTGCCATGTTTTATTAACCCTTTCTTCTCACTCCAGGCCCTGCTACTCCTCATCTGCTTACCTACTGTCCTCATGACCTGACTAATCTCACACACCTGAAAATCTCTCTTTTTCCAGCCTGGATGTTTGACCTCGAACTTGTATTTTGAGTCAAAGCTACCTGCCGGCCTTAGGCCCTTTGATTTTTCACCAACTGCCTGCCCAGTAATGACTACATTTTTTAGATTTTTGACCTGGTAAAGTGCTGACTTTACCGGCTCAGACTGACTTCAACTACTTCTTTTTAAAGACACAGTTGTTGTATTACTAATCCTGATTGCAGCTGAAAAACAGAACTGCCTCCAAGTGTTTTTTCCTCTGTGGTGTTTTGCAGCAATCAGGTCAGTCAGTCATGACCCATCATTAAACAAATCATCATATTGCTCTACAAATTAGAAAAACACACTGCAAAACAGTTTGTGTATCGCAAAATATTGAGTATTGCAATATTTATATTTTGTGATACTGTATCAATTTTCAAAACACTCTCTCATGATACTGTGATACATGCAAAGATTCATGGCATTTTGTGTTGTGTTTAAACTCCGAACTGCTAGATAGCAGTACTGTTACCTATCTTCCCTGTTCTGATTGCAGAAAAAGGAAACTTTTTAATTTGAATATTATACATATGGTGGTTTGTTCTTTATACAATGGTAGTGTTCCTAAAATTAGACAAAAAAAACAAAAAACAAAGAACAATATAACATCCTGCTTACAGTAATGTAACTAAATGTTTGAGTACTTGAAGTGCAAAACTAATGTGTAATGTTATGTTACTACAAACAAGTAATCTGAGTATTATAACAAGCTAACACATTACCCTCAACACCGATGACAAATTAAAAAAACAAAAAAAGAGCAAAAACGCTGTTGTTTATATTAGCTTAAAACCTGTTGACATTTTCTGTTTTTTTGCAATCACATATCATCCTGTATATGTTGACAGTTAGTATACCTGGATCCTATGGTGCCTTTAAGGACAGAAAATATGACAATTTATTTAGATTAACCAGTGAGTATATTGTCATGCTCGTCGACTTTAAAGCAGAATACTGCTCAGTGATGGATAGTATTTTCTCTTATTATCAAGCACAGTGGGATCATTACAAACCAAACAAAACAGGCCCCTGCTCAGATTACAGGTATGCAGTCATAAATGCAAGAGCTCAGCATTATTAATATTAAGTGTTTAACCTTTATGGGTAAAGGGAGCATGTATACAAATATTCCTTTTATTTTAAGCAATATAAAGACAATTATACTGTTCAAATGTTTCAGTGGGTAAATGTATTATGTTGCCAGTGCTGACAGCAGGTTGTGACAGTTGATATTAGGTTAGGAGTATTGCAGGGTGTTGCTCCAGGACCGTAAATTTGGCCATATTTAGACTTTAGATATTTAGACAAACTGTAAGGACACTTTGAATCTACTCAACAGGCAACTACCTCTACTTCTGGCTCTTCTTTATCTCAAGATGTAAGTGTTCACACTTCTTTTTTTATATAATTTACTTCTTTAATCTTCCGACTGGGACAAAACAGATTTCTTGACACCGAGAAATAAAATTTGTTTTCAAAAACCAAAAGATAAGTGCATGTGTTGCTCACATCTTCATGCACAGAGCGGCTGCAGTCGTATCATCCTCTGCTACAGCAGAATGTTTTATCCACTGTTTCATTTCTGGCTCCTCTGATCCATAAAAACCAGTGAAACCAGTGGAGCAGATGGCACAGATCTGGACATACATTATTTCATAATCACGTTCAGCCGTCTGACACCAAACCACTTTCTCTGCCCAGATGAAAAGTGTCATGTATTTAACATGAGGCTAGAATCTCCTCTCTCTCTCTCTCTTTCTCTCTTTCTCTCTCTCTCTCTCCCCCTCCCTCTCATTCTCACAGACACACACACACACACACACACACACACACAGAGCTAATTAGAGGGAATAAATTCACACATGGCTGAAAGAAAACACCTGCAGTCATAATGAGATCTGATCCATATTCATTCCAGCATCATTTCCTTGTTTATTCCCATTCACTGCAGTTCGAGAATGGTGGCTCTTTTCATCACGTGTGAAGAGTCATTCCATTACCTGTATATTAGATCTGTGCTGGTCTGTTGTCCAAAGGAGCCACTTAACTTTGACGCAAACCAACCTCCATGTTCTGCTACTTGATTTCCTGAATGTCCGGCAGGCTGCACCACCGTCAGTCCTCGTTCTGTCAGGATGATTGTTTCATTGTATTTATTCTGTCACATTACATTATTCAGTAATAATCTGCTCACATCCCCATGATCTCTAGCACCAACATGTGTCTAAACAAATGCTTCTGTGGCGTTCTGTGTGCAGCAACACTAAGATGGAAAAGTGGCTGAAAATATGCCGCTATTTTCCCCAGCTGCATTGATGGTATGCCACCATTGTTTAAGTGTCATGTGCGGATTTTATAATGGTATGTTGTTGCTGTTCGACTGACATATGACACATGACAACAATACATCACTCCTCTTCTACTGTCACCTGCGTGTTAGGATCAGTGGTGGACAAAGTACTCAACCCCAGTACTTGAGTCAAAGTATAGATACTCCTGGTCAAACATTACTCAACTACAAGTGAAAGTTGCTCAGTCAAAATTTTATTTTAATTTAAGTATTGAAAAGTAAATGTTTTAAAAATACTTAAGTATTCAAAAGTACAAATTACAAAGTACATTTTCTAATATCAATACATGCTGTATTGTTTTCATGATGCATTTACAGAAGCTTGTAACTCTCTGAAACCATCTAATGATGCACTGATGCTTGTAGAACCACTCTGCTACACAAAGCCTATAGAAACACCTATAAAACATTTGGCATAGAAATACAATCAAAACCAAAAAGGACAGCTGTTGTCATTTTCTGATGTAACTGTATTAAAATCACATCATAACATTAGATTGAAGCCAACTGTAAGGAGTTCTCCAAGTCTGTTAAATAACTGAGATTTCTTTCTGTCTTCAGAGGCAGTATACACATGAATTATGTGGAATTTTTCACCCCGATAAAAACAATCCAACTTTAAAAGCTACCTGGAATAATTAATAATTATAATAACATCTTGAGATTTTATTTTGTCTTTCTCCTGCCTTCACCATTACCACTTTTTGTTTGATGATTGTTACAGAGAGCGCCTAGATGACATATTTCCACTTTTACATCAGTCCCATTTGAGAGGAGCTACTGTGATTGGTTTCTTTCTGTGAGGAACACAGCATGTGACCAATTGCATTTTAGAAAAGAAAAAACAGCAACAGCTGACTTCAAAGCTCAGTCGAAAAGTAACAACAACCTTCCTAGAAATGTAGTGGAGTCAAAAGTACAATATTTGACTTTGAAATGTAGTGGAGTGAAAGTCAGAAGTTTCCAAAAAAAACAAATAATCAAGTAAAGTACAGATACTCAAAAAATGTACTTAAGTACAGTACTCAAGTAAATGTACTTCACTACTGTCCACCACTGGTTAGGATTCTTTACTGGCATATCCTGTGTGTCACTTATGTCCCCCTGACTGGTGCAGTTTTTTTTACCTATGGCTTACAGGTAACAAGAACTGAGAACCACCCACAACTTTTTCCACAACTCTCCCTCTGTATCTCATTTTAACGAGTGACAGTAGCCACGATTAAGACTGTCTCATCCATTTTTTGAGACAGTAGCTATGTTTCCACCCAAATTAATTTTGACTAAATTGGCAAAAGAAAGTATGAATAAATGCTTGTTTGTTTTATCTGCTACTGTTATGCTGTTATTCAGAGTTGGTTCAAGATAAGCAGTAAGTGGTGCCAAAACTATAACTACTTATACCATCGCAAAGAAGAGATCTCAACAAGATAAAATAATTAAGAGTGTCAGTCAAAACCTTAAATCTCAAGAATATAGAAAAATGTGATGGAAATAAGTGTTACTATCTCCTATTAAGATAATTCTCTTTTTTCAAATGGCAAAAATCACCTTGATTGAGTGTAAACACTGTTGCAAAATCTAAAAACATCTTTGTATTTCAGCAATTGTACCATAAACCAGCGCCAATATATAGGCATACAATCATAACAGAGTACACTGAGTTTGCCATTTCCATTAACCTTTTCAAAATGCACAAAGAAATTTAAAATTCTTGATAGAAACATGGTTACTCCCACATGTTTCCTACTGAATAACTGAGGAAAGTAAGTCATGCGCAGAGGTGTGGAAGTTGTGCATCTGCTTACTCCTTTAGTTTGACAAATGTACCCCTGGTTAAGTTTTCCACCCCCGTTAAAGGGCAGTGCACCTCCCTGTGATTTTCAATGGGGAGCATTCATGGCTGTCTCCTACATAGTGGATGAGTGTCAGACGGCGATCAAGCAACAGATCAGCTCTAGTCAAACACACACTGTATAACACCTCTGGTAGATCTTTACAAGCCTCTTAAATCCTCCTCACTCTGAGGCCTCTGTGTTTGTCTACACCAACGTTGGCTCATTTTTCTATCTGATCCAGACGGCTAGGTGAAAGGCAATCACTCTGTGGGCTGGCGGTCTGTGTTTTCAGGTGAGAAGGTTTCATTATGTTGATTTCCCAGGAGCCTCACATCTCCTTGGTACAGCCCTTCGTTGGGTCATTTCTGTTCAGCTTCTCAGACCTTCTCATTACTCTGCAGCCCAATACCAAAACATCAACAAATGATTCTGCAGCTCCATTCATAGCCTATAATACCTGTTATTTTTCTGTTCTAATACCAGCCACTTCTGTGTTTCTACTATAAGATCATTTACTTTTATATTCCTCGCTGCTCTAAAACCACCAGCAGCCCATTAATCATCAAGTGTTTGTTTCTCATGCAGCCTGCAGTCTGTCATGGCTGCCTCTTCTCAGAAGGCCGCTGGCTCACAGCTTGTTACTGTGTCAACTCGCTGACCACCCACGACTGTCTGCATGCATCAGACCCCAGAGGCTCATGGGTAATGTTTCATCCAATGTCTGTGTGTAGACACAAGTATCTTAATCCATTCGTCTGATATGTCGCCTCGTGAGCCAAGACCCCAAATCCACTCCCACTCAGTCTTAATTAACTGTTCACAATCAGAGAAAAGAATTAATGATGATATAATTATTTCTCTGTTTGTCCAAATTATTGAAAAAGGCCAGGCCTCAAGCTTTCAGGATTCAAGAAGGATATCATTGTCTTAATGATGCTTGATGTAAGTAATCAGGTAAAAGACACATGAGTTCATAAATGCGGTGTTAAAATGAATCTTTTTAAGTGTTTTCAACAAATTGCTGTATGTTTATGTCATCAGTGGTGGAAAGAGTTCACATTTTTTACTCAAGTCAAAGTACAGATGCTTGTGTAAACAAGGGTAGAACTGGAAGCACTGCGCTACTTCTTTATTTAAGTAAACATGAAAAAGTACAGGCTCTGAAATGTACTCAGAGTGTAAAAATATAAAGGTACCCTCTGGGGGACATTTCCACTAACTTTTTCTGTACAAAGCCAACTGAATGTCATCTTTTCTCTGCAGTCCAGTCCTCCCTCTGTCTTTTGATGGAGTTTTCATCTGGTTATATCTTTTATGTCATTATCATCTTGTTATGTCTCTTGAGTCATTTTTACATCTTTTCACGTGTTGATATGTAATTTTCATCTTGTTGCATCTTGTTATGTCTTTCATATCCTTTTTGTCTTGTTGCATCTTGGGACATCTTTTACATCAATTTCATCTTTATGGCAACTTCATCTTGTTACACCTTGATGTGTCTTCTACGTCATTTTCATCTTGTTATTTCTTTTACATCATTTTCCTCGTCACATCATTTATGATTTAATTTGTTTTGTTACACCTCTTAAGTCTTTTCATCTTGTTGTCTTTTACATTGTTTGCGTCTTGTTACATCTTTAACGTCATTATCGTCTCCTTTCATCTTTTCTGTTGTTGTCTTGTTACATCTCCTAAGTCATTTTCATTTTCCTCTTTTATGTCATTTTTATCTTGTTGTGTCTTGTTATATCTTTCATGTCACTTCTGTCTTGTTATGACTTTTGTGTCATTTTTGTCTTGTAACATTTTTTGTGTCATTTTCATCTTATGCCTTTTATGTCTTGTTATGTTCTGTTCATTGTTTTCATCTTATGTATTTTACATTGTTTTTGTCTTTTTGCCATTTTCATTTTGTTACGTCTTGTCATGTCCTTTATGCCGTTTTCATCTAGTTACATTTCCACATCGTTTTCGTCTGTCATCCATGTAGTGAACTGAAGGATACAACAAGGAATCATTTTTTCTATGTGTTATTATCTCATCCTTTAAGGTTGAAATCAGTTTTGATGTTGGAAGGCGGCACTCAATGACGCAAAAACAGAAAAAAGTTGATATAAATATAGTAAAGATACCTAAAAACTCCTTATTTTCCACCTCTATATGTCATTTTATCAAAATGCCAAAGGAAAGATGACGTTTTTCGGTCCAGTCTTAATGCCTCTACAGCTCTTCTGCTTCATGTCTTGACTTTTGAAACCCACATTAAATTTCAGAGGCGACTCTAATCACCGCTTTCCAATCTCCTGAAGATTGGGTCTCTGTGCTCCTGTGAGTGCAAATGAATCTCAGCAGCTTGAAGGGATCATAATCAATTCGGCCGACTGTTTCCTATGAATGCATTGTCGTCAGAGCAGAATGTGCTGATTAGGATCGACTCAAACAGACGTGAATATGACAATGATTCTTTTCTTGGGTCAGGAGTTTAATTTAGATTTCTGGAGTGTCCTGTCAGTGCTGATATGTAGTCTGTAACTGAAAAAACAATTCTCGTTACAGAGATGATGCAGCAAGTGACTGACCCAGGAAAGTTTAAAGGAATAGTTCAACATCTTGGGAAATATGCTCATTAGCTTTCTTGCAGACAGTTAGATTAGAAAATAGATACCACTTTCATGTCTGGACAAAAATCCGCTCACCAGCACTTCTAAAGATCGCTAATTAACAATTTGTACAAAAAATTTGTAAAAATGGCAACTAACTCTAAAGGCCCAAAGGCACTGAAAACGTGATGCATGCGTTTTGTAGTACGCCTATTGTTTTAAATGGGCAACAATGCACCAAAAGTATGATAAGGCATGTCAAACTGCTTTGATTCTCATACTATGACCTTATTTCGCTTTTGGAGCGTCAGAAGCATAAAGGGCTCTCGAACCAGCTTTACTTCTTTTCTACTTGTCCAGCAGTTGGTGGGCACATGAACGGACTCGGGGTAAAAATGTCAGCTTGACATGCTGCACCAGACCCAAACCATAATCTTTTCCTCAACCTAACCAAGTACTTCCATGCCAAACCTAACCAAACTCTTTCACAATGGTAACTATGCGATGATGCTGGTACTCTCATATGATCATATGTACTTTGTTGTTTAGATGTGTGGACATGCTGACTATGATCGACTGCATGGGGTAAAATGATAAACAGTCATGCGTGATGCCCATTTTCATTCCCTACAACCCACATCTGCCTGGTTAGTCAGTTATCAGTGACATGATATTGCATGATATTGTGTTGCAGTGTCATGTAACTCCATGTTATGGAAACATATCAAAACTCTATTGTTGAAAGGCTGAATTCTGGATCTGAATCACACTCACACTTATTTCACATATTACATCAGCAGATTTTTGCATCAGAAGCTGCAAAAGTTCAAAAGCTGCATTTGATTAGTTCAGAGGGTCAAAGAGGCTCAGTCAGGCCTGTCAGTCCATCTGCAGAGGCTGCAGGTCTCTGCTGTTCTGTCCTGGTGCCTCAACTTCTCCTGACAGAAAAACCGTCACACACTGTCAGCAATTATGTGCTTATTTGTCGTGCTACTGTGTACTGTGACTGAGCACTGTGATTTGATGTAATGAACCACATTTGGACTTTTTTAAAATATTGGATTGTATTTGAGTTGAGTTTGAGCTGTCCTCTGATGTGATGATGGTGATGGAAGTTCTATCTTGTCAGTAAATTTTGAAGCTTTTACGTGTTTTAAAAAGGTAGTTGCTAAGAAATGGCTAAATGAGACTGAAGAGATTGTTAGTGACATTAAACTTTTGCTTACCACTCACCATCACGCAGCTTATTTTGTGCACTCATCCAAAATGGATTATCCAAAGGAAAAATCCCATTTGATTTTTTTGATGGAGGCAAACAGAGCAGTGTTAGCTTTTGGGTTGGCCTACAAAAACACATAATTCCTGCAGCACTCTATTATGTGGAGAGCAGATCCACAGTCAGGTGACCTTCATAGTCATGGTAACAAAAATAAACACATGGTTAACAATGTTGAACGGTCTGTGTTTGGTTAGGTTTAGGAAAAAACATAAAATAAGTATGTTAGGTAACAATGCTACGTCATGTCATGTCACATTACATAATTTTCGTCAAGTCATGTGTCTCCTTAAGTTAATGTTTCATGATGCACATGACAGGAATTTCCTGTCTTTGCTTGGTTCATCCATCCACTTCACCCCCTCCATTTGCATCATTTTTCACTCTTTACACTACGTCACCTGACATTTTTTAATAGAAATCACCTGCATGCAAGATTGGACATGCACCAAAGTCTAATGTCATGTTATTTGTATGCAGATTGAAAATCCCAACTATAAACAGATCTTTGTGTCTCTTTACACATTTGTTAGCTAAAAAACTGAATCTTTCCTTTACACATACATCTTTAAACAAAGTTGAGATAATTAACCTAAATTATCTAAAATTAACTAATGAAAAAAATATCAGCTATGAGCTGCTACTTCTTAAAGTTTTCTTTCTGACATTTTTGTTTCAGTCTCGCATCACATTTTCTTGTAGGAGTGACAACAACATTTCAGAACTCTCATCTATATACAAAAGCAAGTTTCTCCAGATGCAAAAGAAAATATTTAGTTTTTCCTCCCACTGAATCCTGTCAGCAGAGCCATTTAACTCAGACTGACTAATTAGAATACATGCATTAATATAAAGAACATGCTTTTCCTCTTACATCTTTTGTCTTCATAATTAAAGAGTATGTAAATCATTCATAGATGGATGGTGGTGGAGAATACTGATTACAATTGTAAATCATCCTTAATCGTTGAAACACTTTGTTGAATATTTATCACATTAATTTACTACTATATGCCTACTGTAATATGATTAATATGTTAAAGAAAGTTTCCAAATCTCCATCTGACCTTTTTTACAGTTCATGCATTTTACTCCCACACAGCAAATCTTCATTGTTTTTTTTTATTAGGCAGAACAATGCTCAGACAGCAGCTGTAGAAATTAAATATACCATCTTAAGGTTATATTAGCATAATTTATATACAGTATGGCGCTGCTTTGTTTGCCTTAAGCAAACACTGATTATAATTAGTGATTCAGATTAGAATCTGTGCTGCAGAAACAAACAGAGGGTGGAAGATGCAGGGCTTATTATTTGTTTATGTGTGGGAGTGTGTGTTTGACCTTGAGCTTGTGTTCCTGTTTATTTTCATCACAACATATTTACATGTTTAAATCCAAGCTTCTGTAATAATGCTGCCTTTTGTAACCTTTTTTTTGTCTTTTAGACTTTTTTGCCTCACAAACATCCTGCACCATCACTACAGGTGACAAACAACACAGGCCCAGACAAACAAAACAAAAACAAAAACTCAAAGCAAATCCCACAGCTCAGCATGATATGTCACAACCCATGCTTGAATTTTCCGGTTCTGTAGTATAATCCTGGCTGCTTTAACCCAAACTGTGCTTTTTGAAGTCTGGTTGTGCCTTTTGTAACTTTCACTCACTGTATTTTTATTCAAAAGTGTTGGTGGCAGCAGACACGGCGCTACACCGGAGCTAGAGGTGGCTATAGTCAGAGAAATTCAAATCTGTTGTGAACAACAAACTAATTGTTCAGAGATTTGAACTTATAGTTTTGAAAAAATAATTGAGCTTAAGCGAATGAGAAAAACTTCAGTTGCTGCTGCATGGGCGCTGTCCAGTGCTGAAGTCTTTGTATGTAAAAGACACTGTTGTTATTGCCTTGTGGTCAATTGCATTAAACTTATAGCTATTTTGCTGAATATTTCTTGAAAAACTACATTTATATTGAATTATTTATTATTATTTATATTATATATTATATATTTATTATTATTTATATTATATATTCCTTATAAAGTAACTCTGAAGTTAAGAGACTCCTGTTTTTCTTTGCTTCTCCCTTTATCACAATTATCCTCCATTTCTACTGCAAAAGCCAAATGAATGAAAGAAAACTGATTAATATTAGTTTATGACAGAGATTCACGCAAGTTCATGGTAGAGGCACAAATTATTCTATATTCTTTCCTGAGAATTAAAAGTAAATTTAAAAATAATGAAACATAAAAAATAATTTGCTATTGAAAGCCTCCCTATTTTTGATGTCTCAAGGTTGGCAAGTATTCATATTATTGAAGCCCCTCCTTAGCACCAGCAGAGAAAAAAATCCTGCAGCCAGTCATGGATGGCAGAAGAAGAAAAATGGTGCAGACACAGAGATATATTGTTAATCTGATTGTTCTGACCCTGCTGCTCTTTGCTAACCTGTAATGGATCGTCTCTGCGCTCAGAAACGCCATGAAAGAGAAATTAGACTCGCAGAATGGAGGCATTTTAACTCTGCAATCTGCATAATGAACTTTAAGCTGCTGAACCCCGACTGTGACTTTCTCTTTGCTTCACTTTTTTTTCTTTCCCTTTCTCCTGTACCAGGCTGCAGCTGGGTGATAGCAGGCCTTCAGTCAGAGAGGACGAAGCTGTGATGTTTCTATCTGCAGACAGACGAATGAATGAACTTCAAACTGTGTCTCTGAGCCTCTGAAACCTCATCAGCCCTCCTCGTCCTCCTCCTCCTCCTCCTCCTCATCACCACCCTGCCCTCTCACCTCCTCATCCCCTCCTCGGTCAGTCCTTCCCTTTGTCTCATTTTGTCTTTTTGACTCTGACTCCTTCCTGCTCATATATATAAACTGTGAAAAATTTCCTTCCATTAATCATTTCAGAGTCGATTGTCCTGGTCAGGTATTGGATCAGGAATTATGGCTGATGAGGTTTGGGCTGGTGGTTGGTGTTTGGGTGGCAGTGTGGTGTTTTTTGACTTGTTTCTCCTCAGTGGGAGTTCATCCAGAAGCTGCTGTTGTAGCTCAGATCAGAGCTGCTGCTGTTCAACAGCCTGAAGCGGTCTGTCTCATCATTAGCTCACCAGATGTTACTGCACACACACAGTTTGACAGCCAAAATGTTATTAGGCATTTCGGTTTAGCCTCAAGAAAGTTAATACTCCAACATTACAATATTTTAGTAAGGAACAGGTTTGTGTCAGGGGTGGAGTGGGGGTAGAGGGTGGGGCACAGTCTGCCAGCAGTTTGTTAAATAGTCACAAAATTTCAGTAGGACTTCATGCAAAAGCAATGTTTCATAGACCTTTTTACAGTTTGTAAACAATGAACAAGCCGTGTAGTTTGGCAATGGAAGTTGCACAGCAGACCGCTACTTTTGTTGCCGAAATGTACGTGCAGCTTTTTGATGACATCAGCTGTGAAAAGGGTCCATAGTTTAGTCAAAGAGGAAAAACAAAAGAGTGAACATCTTCAGCTAACTTAACAAAATTTACTGATTTCATAAAACAACCCTGGCTCCTAAAAAATATGATTTTATGCTTCTAATTTGGGGTGGCATGGTGGTGCAGTGGTTAGGTCCTGAGTTCGAATCCCCCAGGGGCAGGACCTTTCTGTGCGGAGGTTGCATGTTCTCCCCGTGTCTGCGTGGGTTCTCTCCGGGGTCTCCGGCTTCCTCCCACAGTCCAAAGACATGCATTCTAGGTTAATTGGTGATTCTAAATTGCCCGTAGGTGTGAATGTGAGTGTGAGTGGTTGTCTGTCTCTACGTCTCAGTCCTGCGATGAAGTGGCGACTTGTCCAGGGTGAACCCCACCTCTTGCCCAATGTCAGCTGGGATAGACTCCAGCCCCCCGCCACTTTTCGTAAATAAGTGGTTACAGAAAATGGATGGATGGGCTTCTAATTTGCTAAGTTACATGAAATTACAGTTTTATGTAACTTTATGGTCTTAAAAGTCTTAAAAAGATGACAAGAGCACAGCATGACATGTTTACTGTAGAATTATCACTTAACTGAAACCACAACCTTTACTTAAAGTCATTCCTGGGACATATTATGTTTATAAGTCTTCTCATTTCTTTTTAGGAAATGTCGCAGATTATGCCTTTAATCAAAGTGCTTTTGTTGCCTTAACTCAACCACACATTGTGAGGAGTTACATTTCCTTCAAAACATAGTTGACTAAGTATTATATATGCAAGTAAAAAAATAAACCAACAACCCACTGCACTATATTTGCATTTGTTTACATATAATATGTTCAGAGGCGAGAGATTTGAATCCTTAAATCAACTGTCTGTATTGATCCGACCTGTTCTGACCAAATGATTATTGTCTGTTGAAATTGGTCTACCTGCAAAAAGCTTTTGATGCCAACAAGCTTTGGTTAAGATTTGTGATCATCTAATCAGTTTTGTGAGCACAAGTGTGAGAGTTTTCTTAGCATGTTATCCTTTCCCTGATCTGAAAAAGTAAAACTCATAAGCTAAGTGTTGTGAAGGCATTTGAGACATAAATTTGATCAACAGCTTTACAGTTAAACAAATGTTGAAACAAACAACCCTAAACAGCCAACCTACAAATCTTTTAAAATGTCTAGAAATAAAATATGTTTTTGCACATGTCAAATTGCACGTCTACAAACAAATTAGGCACAAGCATTGTTTTATGTAATGTGAATATTTTCTGTGTGGTACAGCAACAGAGTGTGTGACTCCTCAGTAAAGAAGAAGCTTGCACCAGTGGTGTGTACTGCCAAAAATGTGGAATTAAAAAAAAAGGAAAAGGGATTTTAATGAAGCAATGAAAAGGACTGTGGAGAAGGAGGAGGACTCAGGGAAAAAGTGAAAATTAAAGTGGACGTCAGAGAGGAAGAGAGCAAGATAAAATTGACAGAGGAAGAGGAAGCTGAAGAAAGACTGTGTCAAGGTGAAGGAGGGGAACAGTTTTACTTTTCCCTTCATGTTGCTCCCCAGAGGATATCCATTTATCTCTCTTCCCCTCTCTCTCCTTCTCTTTTCTCGGCATCAAATAGAGATTCCCTGGTGATGTTTCCACCTCCTGCTTCTCTCCAAGTCATTTGGCATTTATTTTAAGCCTGAGGAGATGCTGGAAAACCTACAACGTTCACTTTTCCCTGAGCTGAGAGTGGATGTTGCACCGCGTCCTCTCTGTTTGTGCTTCCTGTCATTATCTCGTTTCCCTCCTCCTTCCATCCCTTGCCTTCTTCTCTGCCCATTTTTCCTTTTTGTCATCTTGTCTTTGCAGATTGGTGTCCCTGGATGCAGCATTACAGCCACAGCCTGATGCATCAATTTCTCTCTTTCTCTCTGGAGTCAGAAACATATTGTTGTCAGTGAAACAAGCTCCCTCTGGGAGTGTGACTCACCTGTCTGTCATGACAAAGGCTTTCAAACTCCACAAACATGACCTTCTGTTGCCTTTTACCATGTGTTAAAACTACAAATCCTGCTCTGTCCTGCTTTAACTAATGTGTGGAGTTTAAAGCAGACTCACAGAGTCATTTGCCTTATTTGCCACAGAACGCTGTGGAGCATTTTAGTGTATTTAGGTCTCTTTAGGTATTTTGCCTGCCAAGGTGAATGCAAATGCTCAATGACACTTGCTGGTCAAAGTTCACCAACATTTAATTCTACCTGAATCGAGGATGCAAATTTGTACATGTGTGATCATGCACTTAAGCAGCAAAAGAAGATGTTTAGGGGACCAAAATAGGGGTATATAGTTATATCAGACTTATATTTACCAGATGGCCCAAAACAAACTAAATGTTAATGTTGCTCCTTATCTCAAAATACATTTATGTCTCTGTTGAATTTTTATATCTATTGCCCTGAAGTTGGCCAAAAATCTGTTGACACAGGTTTAAAGTACAGTATTATTTGCCTCTTGTTGCACATTGAACTTGCACTTCTGGTCCACATCGGACTATTCTTGTATTCTCCCAGAGCTTCTTAAGTTCTTTCTATGGATGGCAATCCAATGGGACTGCAAACTAAACATTTCTTTGTATAGCTCCACTCTCCTTGTGCATATATACACAAAAAAGTTCAATCTTCAAACCTGAACTTGAATATATCCACAAATCTATACCTGTCTGTCCATCACAATATAACACAATTTTAATATCAAGCGCGAGAAATTCCACATTCAATCAATCATAATCAAATCAAATCAGAATGAAAATGTTGCAGCATATTTCTCAAAGATTATTTGCTTTTGTGCTTTTTTGTGCTTTTTGCTCATATCCTCTTTCAGTACAAATCCCTCCAAATGATTAAATTCCTCCAGGGTTTTTCTTTGTTAGCAGAAAGCTTTAGAAGATTAAATTTAATTACTGGCTTTCTCAACAATTAGAGAAGTGTTTCCCACATCTCTAACGCTGATGAGATGGTTCAAAGAAAAGGCATTGGATACTGTGATATTTTACCCACATTGTCTTCGTTAAATTGAGACAAATACGCAACATTAAGTCGTGCTGTCTTCTCCAGTTGAAACAATCATGCTAACTGCTCCTGTTGTGTTGCCAAATGGAATCAAAAGTGGAAACGTGTGTTTTCTAAATGCCACAGAGCTGAAATGCTCATCAGAGAACAATAAAACAGATTTCATATGCAAATAAAACAGACACACGGTGCTAAAGAAAATTAACAGCTTCACAAGGGTCATTTGTGTCTGCTCTCATCTCAATTTAAGCTCACGCAAACTCTGCTGGTAATACTGCTGTGATTGTTACATCCTCTGTGGGATTTGTTTTGTGTGAAAATTAAGTCTGTAAATGCAAAAATGTGCTTTCTGGGTGGAAATAAACCACATCAGAGACTCAAAACAGCTCCACAGGAAACACAAACAAGGACAAACAGGATCTGTTGTGGACAGTCTGGGGACAAATGAATCAGAACAACATTGAGGTACCCTGCAGCGTCTCCTCTCTGCTTGACCCGCGCTGACACGGGTCAATGGACGAGATTGTTTTGTGGTCACAGGGAGAGGAAAATAAAAACAGACTTTGGAAAGTTGGGGAGAAGCTCTGCGGCCGACTGTCAGAGACACTAATTGGTTTTGCTGCCTGAGGTGGAAAACAGAGCGAGCGGTCTGCTGGATCCACGGCTGCAGCTGCAGGTGATTGACAGGTGAGGGGTAAAAGACAGAGCTCAGACTGAAGCAGGAGCCAGGGCGGAGGCTGAGGACAGGTGGACGGGTTTGTCTGCAGGTGCAGGAAGGTGGAGGAGTCTGAGGCCAGTGCAGGATGAGGCGAGTGTTGGGATCAGGGCTGGAGGTGGGCCAGAGGGCTGATCCAGAGCCAGGAAAGAGTCAGCCTAAGGAGCTAAATCCAAATTTTAGTCTGTCAGCAAACTCAAGTTAATTCAACAGAAAATGTTTTAATTTAAGAGTGCTTTGAAATGAATGACTGCTGAGTATAAACTTATCAGATTAGATTTCTAAGAAAGAAATATTTAGCAGACTTGCTAGATTAAAGGTCCAGCGTACAAGAGAGAAGAAAGAAGAAAAAAGAAAAAAGGAGGGAGACTGCCATGTAGCGGAAATTGGCAGGAATTGAACATAAATGGACAAATAACGGGACACAGAAAGATTTATTTAGGTGTCAGTACAACATAAAGTCATAATGCTTCACACTCCAATACAGTAGGTGGCGATGTGCAATCATACATTGGTTTGTAGCCTGCAGTGAAGACTAAGGAAATGAGGAAGAAGAGGAAGAAACTCCTACTTGACAAATTAGATAACTACAAGTGTCTCTTCTAGTCGGGTAGGCCGCACAGATTTTGCATGTCATTTTCTTCTGATGATGAAAACATTGATGTGTTTATCTGTGTGACGATGCATTGAGGGTGGCTGCATTTTATTGCTTTTCATTTGTATGAGAGAGCATGTGCTCAGGCTAGTGAGGTGAAAGGGAATCAAATCCAAGAGCTTCACTCAACAAAATTGATTGTGCTGCCAAACACACTTCTGATTTATTTTTCCAAACATAGAAAGCACGAAGTGTATTTTTTTGTATGTCTTTCCGAGTTTGAAAAGCCTGACGTCCAAAGAGTATTTCTCTGAGACACACAAAAGCCAGGTCAGTGTCCCTCCTCTGGGCTGGTTTGACCCTCAGTTTGGGCTTTAAGAAATGTCTTGATGGGAGTTCTCTGTCTTCATTCTCCATTCTTGAATGATGGCTTGAACAAGCTTTCTCTCCACTGTGATTTATCTGGTGATTGTAGATGTTTTGTAGCTGGTCTGAGGTCACTCTCCATCATGTTTGGCTCAGAGAGGAGCTTTCTGTCAATTGTCTGTTTACACCGCCAAGGATTCTGAACTGCTGAAATGTTGTCCGGTCCAGTCCGTCCTTTCATTTTCTTTTTTCTTCTTTTATTTTCTTCTTTTTTTCATTTCTTTCCTTTCATTGGAGTTGTCAGAGGATCCCCAAAAAGAGTTGAGCAGGTGAAAAACACAAGAAGTTTTTTGGCCCATTTCTGGACTAATTATGATGCTTTTACTTTGAAACTCTTGAAATTCTTCTGATAGATTACCCCTATGTCTTTGCAGTTTAGTCCAGTTATGAATATTTGCTATAGGGCTGCAACAAAGGATTATTTTCGTCATCAATTAATCTGTAGATCATTTTCTCAATTAATCAAGTAGGTGTCTGGTCCATAAATGTCCTCAAATGTCTTGTTTTGTCCACAATCTAAAGATAGTCCGTTTACTGTCATAGAGGAGTAAAGAAACCAGAAAATATTCACATTTGAGAAGCTGGAGTCACATTTTTTCTCTTAAGAAATGATTCAAAATGATTAATCGATTATCATAATAGTTGACAACTAATCAATGAATCTTTGCAGCTCCAGTCTTGTGGTCCTCTCATTTTCATTTTCTTTTCTTTTATTGGAGAGGTTGGAGGATCTCAAAACATAGCTGTGAAGGCTGAAAGACGAGGACAATTTTCTGTCCGTCTCTGGACCAATTATGGTGCTTTCACTTTAAAACTGATAAATAACCATGTCGGGCTCTGTCTTTGCTATTTACTCCACTTTTGAAAGGCATGTTTGCTAGAATCTTGTGAGCCAACGTCATTCCTCAGGTGGATATGAGGATGTGTCGATGCTGCTTAGCGGACTAAATATTAACTGTAACTCCACAACTGCAGCGATCTGTCTTTCTTCCTCTCTTGTCTCCTCTCACCTCAGGCTGCGTTGTAATATTCAGCTCACTGTACTAAAATCCAAACTCTGCCTCGAGCCGCAAGACAGGATAACACAGTGATTACTTCAATAATTCAATACTCCAGTAGTTCACCACAAGTTGAAACAGTGAGCGCTGAAATATTTAATTCAAAATCAGCTTTTTCCTTCGAGGTATGAGACAGATGGTGAGTTCCGTGAAACATTAGAATTATGAATCAAACCTCAAAGTTCCCTGAAGTTACACGACGAACGTCGCAGTATTTGATTCACTGGCAGAAGACTGGCAGCAGGATTCAACTTTGTAACACCAACTGACAAACAGGGCTGAGTGACAAAAACCTGAGCTGAGTTTACATGTTGTGTATAATAGTACCAAACCTCAAATTATTAAAAAGACATTAGAGTTATTAATATAATTAAAAGGAAAATCAGAAAATCTTTACATTTGTGAAGCTGGAAACATGAAATCATTTTGCATACAAAATTAATTAAATGATCGACTAATTGTTAAACTAGGAAACACTTTATATAAGTTAAACTTATAACAAAGCATCATATTTTATAAACTCCTAATTTGTTGTGTGTGAAAAAATCTTAAACTGCATGCAAAGTAACTACACTGCAAAAAAATCACACAGGAATTTAGCTGAATCTTTTCTTGTTCAATTAACATAAATATACAGTTAATTAAGCTTAAAATTTCTGTTTATTACAACACTACTTGTTTGTAATATCCGTCACTGTGACTGAAGAGTTGTCAGTTCAACTGAATATTTTAAGGTCAAGTATAACTAAATTAGAAAGCTTATTTGTTTTTATTGATTACAGAATCATTTCAACTTGTCTTTTCAAATTTGGTCAGCTTAAAATGTTAACACAGCATGGACACTAACTTTTTAAAGTTAAAAACAATACTTTATTTTTACAGTGTAAACTGAAGCTATCAGGTAAAAGTAGTATGAAAAGTATATTATTCCCCCCTGAGATGTTGTGGAATAGAAGTAGAGAGAAGCATGAAAAGAAAAGACTCAAGTAAAATAAAAGTAGCTCAAAATTGTGTTTAAGTGCAATCCTTGAGTAAATTTAATTAGTTATTTTCCACCAGTTATCATCTTTGTGCTGGAAAAAATAGGGGAGGGGACATGAGGGAATGAGGGAGGCAGGAAGAGACGAGGGAAGGAAATGAGGGATAAAGAGGGAAAGATTACAGAGCTCAGCAAGCGTTTGATAGACTGTGACAAAACATTTGAGTCTCAATTTACTAAATGATGCATCAACAATAACAAAACTATTTTAGGAATCAAATCTGGTGGTCGTGTGATGTCAAATCAGTTGCTTAATGGTATGCATAGTTAAAGGGATAGTGTGGATTTTTTTTGAAGTGGGGTTTATGAGGTTATCAGTAGTCAGTGTATTATACAGTACATGGATATCAGTTTGGGGAAAGAGCAGCAAGGAAGGTAAGCAATCCATATAGACAGGGTCAGCAGAGAAATGAGTTTTAGCCACATAAGAAAAGGTCCACCTAAAAAAAACAATATTGGTTTAACTCAGGGTTATTATAACAAACTAAAACTAAACTAAAACTTATAACTAGATGTGAAAAATATTTTAGTTAACTGAAATAAAAAAAAATAGACTTTAGAAAAGCAACTGAACAATATTGTGTACTTATATAACTAATGAAAATAAAATAAAAATATACAGGAAATGAGTTTTAGACTGTGGTCATTTCTGTCAACGTAACAAGCATGAGGAGGCATTTTTAAGCAATAAAAACTAAACTGAAATGAGCAAACCATCATTTTAAAAAATGCATAGTAACTCTGGTTTAAGTGTACGCTATATTTAGAATATTTTCAGCACATTTCAGACAGGAAACTGCCATTTTATAACCCAAATATCGCTCTCTCCAAAGCCACCAGACACCTCTTGCAAAAACAATAATTTTACCATGCAGACCCCACGAGTTCCTGATCTACCGCTGCCTCAATAGGTTAGTTTGTTTGTATTTTTGTGTGACTTTGGTATTTTAAAGGGTTAGCTTACACTATATTACTTACAATCTAACAGATCGAGGCAGCAGTAGATCAGGAACTGGTGGCTTTGTAGAGAGCAATGTTTGACTTGTATAATAGTGGTTTCCCACCAGAAAAGACTGACAGCAAATTAAAGCATTGTAAATATTATAAATATAGTGTACAATAAAGGTGATATAGATTTTTAAGGTGGCTAAAATACATTTTTCTGTTGACCCTGTCTTCAGCAGTTCATTGCTCAGCCTCCAGTAACGGTACTCCTGCTGTTTCTGCCGCTGGAGACGTGCAGAAGAGTCCAAGTGATTCCGGATAGTGGCACTGTAATACTACAGGCTGCTCGTGGATTCAACATTTTCGGCTGCAGAGATTTCCAGGTGTGTCTCTCCCCTTAAGAGCCTTTGTATTTGACCTTGTGTGACCATGAGAGACTCAACAGTTCTGGTCAAAGTGATGCGCAGATTTAAATACCACTGTAGTACGGTGAGTTTATCTCTGTCTATTATGCTGTAAGTATGAGCCATTTGGAGAAGCTTGCCTGTCTTTGTGGCCTATTGGCAGCGTTTTGAACACCAAACAAAAGGTGGATTAGTGACTCAGTCCTTGAAATCCTACATGTTTTGGTCTAACAGCATACATGTGCATTCAAATATACTGTGAAAACCATATTAGTCATGTTTTAGATTGTTTAGCATGCAGATAAATACAAGAAAATGTTTTCATTGTCTTTGTGTTTGTGATGCAACCAAAATAAGAAAACCGAGCGCCTTAATCCCCAAACAGATCATGATGTCGGTGTCATTATGCAGCTAGCTCGGTTGGGTCATCGCCTTTCCTCCCCTGTGAAAACAATGCTGACGATTCAAAGCCTCCCAGTGGTGGCAGGAGTGCTCACCTGAGATATTAAAACACCCCCATAGTCACTGCACCAGTAGACCAAATCTCAATCAGCAAAAATAAACCCTGTCTTTAATGAGCTTTTTCTAATTTGCCTCCTGCGTTGGGGGCAGTGTAAGACTCCCAACAGAGCCGTGGAGTGAGACGACCCGCCGGTCCCCAAAATATTTTTATGACTGTAAATTAACATTTGAAAGTTTTCTTTTAAAGGGACAAATCGCCACTTTTTATGAGGCTGTCCAGTTAGTGTTTTTGGTTAATGAAGTCAGTCGAGGTAATAAATTCCTCAGTGCTTCTATATTGACAGAGAAAGCTGAACAAGATCTGTTGTTCTTCCTGCACTACTGACATCACAGTGGTGTAGATGGCGTTGACGAAGAACTACAGACAATTTTAGCTTGGATTTCCGGTCTCTGCATCCAGGGGGCGTGCTAAATGAGTAGTTTTGCACATCAGCATGGATGTGAGCATCAGAGGCTCTTGTGCAATGCATGCTTGCTACATTTGGCACTGCACAGATAACAGAACTGAGGGATTCACTCTGACTAAATTTACCATACACACTACACTATACAAAAGTGGTAAATTTTCCGTTTAATGACAAATTCAGCGTTCCTCAACAAAGTAACACTAGTCTCCTTGGTAAATCTTTATTTTTTATTCATTTTAATGTGTAATTTTGATATCTAGTCATGTTATCTTGTCAGTTTGGTATTCATTTCTCTTATTGACCTTCTTTCTTTTGTACAATATTCATGAGCCTCAGCTGCCATTCCCATGGATTAGAAACCAGTCAGCGGCTTGAATCAAAGGTTTTTTAAATTTCAAAAACACTTCCTCTCTGCAATTAAGAAAGTAGCTGCCAAATTCATACAAAACTGATCCAGAATCTGAAAGTGAACTGATTTAAAGTTACTACAAGAAACTTAAATTCAACGTTAATTTTGGACAAAGTGGATACGTTTCCAATGCCTCATGTCGTACAGATGCTGATCTGACAAACACATTTGTTTTGGAAGCAAGTGTAACAAAAATGCAACTTATTTTTAATACCAATGTTCATTTTTAAACAGCTGTTTGCGCGATGCATAAAAAAGAGATCATGTATCTATTTGTGGCAATTTAAAATTAATAAGTGTGCTGAAACTCAACTTTGTTTTAATATGGTTCAAACACCTAGGTTACATGTAGGCTGCAACAAAAGATTCAGTTGCTTGGTAATAGCAATTATGAAGAGAAAGTTACCATATTACATAGAGGGACATTTATAGATTGGTTTTGAATCCTGTCAAATCCTGCAAATCTATTGAATGACCGACAAAAGGTGACTCGTGTTGTCGCCTGTGCTCTTTCATTGTCCCTTTTAGCTTTCTTTTGTTCTGCTGTCAATTCTTTTCTTTTTCTTTTTGCTGATCCTGTCACAGTATCGCTCACAAAGACAAACCATAACATTGAAACTCTAGTTCTCTAAAGAAAAACTCCTCCTGCTTCCTCTTCATTCCTGCTTCATCTGATTTTGCACTGAATCAAATCTGGTTGCAGGCATTAAGAATATAGAAATAGTCAGTCTTGTCTCTGATTTATTTTATTCAAGTCAGTGGTTCCCAAACTTGTTTCTGCCCATCAGGCACACTGACACATGCACACAAATATGATTTCAACACTTTATTGTCACAAATTAACATTTCCATTCTTAGAACCTTCATCTTTGGTAAATGTCTCTTTTCTAGTACAAGCTGAACATTTTTTTCTTTCACCAACCCAACAAAGCAGCTCATACACAGTCATCCTGACCAAAAAAAAAAAAAAAAGATTCATTTTCAGAGAGTTTGAGGGGTCACAGAGGTGTGGCCTACTAAGTAGCCTACTATTTATGAGTAAGAAAAAAAACCTTTTTAAGTAGTTTTGTGTACAGGGTTGTATAAATTGTGATTTTAGTTAACATGGGCAAATATAATTTCAGAGCAGACAAAACCTTGGACATCCCCCTGTGGTTTTTACTGTCCTCCTTCAGGGGGCTCAGACCCCAGGTTGGGAATCGATGATGTAGATCATATAGAAGCATCAGGATTAAACTGAGACTGACCAGTTAAAACCTCCTTGCTGGTTTTAACTCCTATATGTTTGAACAAGACTTTTGAACTCTGTGATTGGATCATTCTTAGTGTTTCTTTGGGAGTCATATTTGACTTCTCACCTTATGTTTCACACAGGCTTGTACCACTTGGACCTTGAATGTAAAAACTAGACATTTTATTGTGTGGTTCTTTTGTACAGAAGATTCAAGTTTCAAGCCCATATAAGCTTTGGAAATGATTCAACATGAATGTTAATTTAGAAACACTGGATGTGGTCATTGCTTGCTCTCTTCACCCTAATCCTACCATGTACAGTGTAGCTTGCGACCTTTGAATCTTCATTTATCTAAATTTATTTTTCTGTTTCTTTGTTTTTCAGCCTGTCTTCACACTTTGTAGTCTTCTTCTTCCACTGCCTTAAGTTTTGTAGTTTTGTTTTATCCTCACTCTTTGCATGAGGAGGCCTTTGACTCCCCAGTATTCCTTAACTAAAGCATTAAACTGTCCAGAAGGGTGGCCTGATATCTCTCAGTAAATATTCATTAATTATTTCAACAGCAGCAGCTTTTCTGTTCCACAAAAAACCCTTTGATTCTTCCGGCTTTACTACAGGTCAGCTTCCCTCCGCATGTTTAATCCCTCCTTCTGCAAAACACCACTGACACGTCCTTTTTCTTTTACTCTTGAGCTCAAATTTTCTATCCTTGTGTGTCCCTTTGATAACATTTATAGAGAAATAAGCACTTTGCTGTAACGCATACTCATAGGATTCATATTTAAAGATGCTTCAAATCATCTTAAACCATGAAACCATCCGCACACACCACTGTTCAGCTTCAATATTCACAGTCCTGGTTCAAGGGTATTTGTAGACAGCACATCAAGGACAAGATCCTGTGACTGTGGCCGAGTAGATAAAACTCTGCAAACATTTACACTATTTTATAATGTAAAAAGGCTTTTACTATGCCCTTAGCAATGACAAAGATGAGTGGTGCATGCAGGGTAAAATCACTGTAGTCCTGTGTGTCATTGAACCATCTTCTATTTCTTCCACCTTCTCTTCCATCCAGTGCTCCAGGAGAGAAGACCAGTATCATATTGAAAACCCTGATATTGGATGAATTTCTTTCTTTCCTTTTTTTTCCTTTTGTGGTGTTGGGTTCAAGGCAATCTGCTGCCGCTTTTACTGTCCTGCTGCAATTGTTGCAGAATTGATTTTTTTAGTCTCTGCTGAACAACAATGCAGAGGCCTTCGAACAGACAGACAGGTTGATTAGCTCCCCACAAAAGCACGCAGGTTCCCAGGTCTCATCTAGTATCATCTATAAAAGAAAGCAGCATTATGTTTAAAATGTATGGGAGGAGAGAAGACAACAGACCTGCGTGTCTCACTTTGGCCAACAGAAGAGTGTTGCGGCTGCAGCTCAGGGATTGTTCAGAGAGATGGATGGAAATAAACAGGTTTAATATAGACTAGACTGTCAGACAATGATCCGTATATACAGTAAATGAAATGTCTAGAGGGCTGGGAGGTTCTGATAAAGGGTAATAACAAACATATATATATATACACTCACATTCACACACAGCTGCAGAAATGTGCATAAAATGCACAAACATATTCCCAAAGCGGCATGAGTAATCTATCACAGGCTCAGGGGAACACTGTGTGTTGATATGGCTACTCTACTATTTGAATAGAGATTGTGCCGAGAATCCAGACACACTGTATATTTATACAGCAGAATATACAGTATAGATGGAGCTCTACCCGAACGATTCCCACTGCACAGCTTCAGAATCATCTCAGGCTGCAGAGATAAGCTGCATCCCCTCAGTTCTTAGTTATTATTCTGGGTGGTCAAACATCAACAGGTCATGAGATGATTTATAGACTATGGAAAGTGTTTTCATGAATCCTGTTTTTGATTGACAAGATAAGACTTTTTTTTATGAAAATTTGCAGTTTTCTGCTACTGTAGTAAGTAATTAAGGAAGAGACTTTCTGAATGTTAATCATTTTAAAAATAATTTAACCTCTCACAGAGCTGCATCTCACAATGATATGTTTCAGGATGTTTCTTAATTGGTCGAAAAAACATTCTTAAAAGTGTAATTTAGCGTGATAAAGTAGCAAACTAAGCTGCAACACTTCTCTGACTGCAAAATTTTGGAAGTGTAAATTAAATGAATTGACTTTTTTTGGAAGGCACATAATAACTTAACTTTGTGTTCACTGATGTTTACAGAGAAGAACATATCAAAGAAGAAACTGGAGGAGACAGGAGCGGCTGCAGACCAACAAATTAATCCAGCTTCTATGGTAACAAGCACAACACAAACAAATACAACTTTTAAAAACAATACGTACATCAGAAGTTTAAAGGTCCAGTGTGAAAGACTTAGGGGGGTTTATTGGCACAATATGCCAGAAATGGAATATAATATTCATTAGCAGCTATGATTTCATTTGTGTATAATTACCTAGAAATAAAAATCACTGTGTTTTTGTGAGAATGAGCCATTTATATCTACAGATGTTGGGGTTCCTCTTCAGAGGAGGACAGTATGTTGTACCACCATGATTCTACAGTAGCCCAGAGAGGATAAGCCAAAGACTGGCTCTGGGCGGGGTCTTTACATTCTTCTTTTCATGTGATTATACACTAACGAAAGCATACTTATGAGTATTATATCCCACTCCTGGCATAATCTGCCAGTAGAGCCCCCTAAATCTTATAAACTGGACCTTCAGTGTTTGATAATTAGCCAGCTAGCGTGTCAGGCTAGAAACATCCACAGTGATTAGTACAAAATGGCAAGGACAATAATTGGTTTACTTATAGCGAGACTTCACTATGACATAATGTTGAATAAAATCAAAAAACAGTGAAAAAAGAAAAGCTCAAAAATATTAAATTAACAAAGAAATGTGATGAAGTAAAAGGTACAATGTTTGTCTCAGAGATATAGTGGAGTAGGAGTACTGTATACAGTTGTATAAAGCTGAAATAAGTAAAGTACACTACTAGTACGAGTACGCTCACTATTGGATGCCACAAAATCCTACACACTGGTCCTTTAATGTGGTGTGTGACTGGCTCACTACTGCAGCAGCTACAACTCTACAGACTGTGGTGTGGCAAAGTCGATCATGGTGTATTTTATGGAATTGGCAATTCAGCGTGCTGAGATGCCACTAAACCATTTGAAAGTATGGCCACAATATACAACTGTGGTGTCTGATAAAAATAAATGCATAAAGTGTGGAAGGCTTTCAGGAAAAGCTGAGTGGTGCTGGCCATTCACATATTGAGTATCGAATTAAGTAGAAGAAATGTGTTAAATGAAGGACTCCATTGGTATTTATCACTTTAAAGCAACAGTACACGACATTTCTGCATTAAAATGTCTAAAAAATAGTCTGTTTTTAGTAATTTAGTTTGTTGAGTTGTCTACTTACATTATCCTGAATGCTTCCGACAGCCAGAGAAATCTAGGATTTGTGTAAGTTGTATTTGAACATCATTTCTGCCTGAGTCTTTTCAGCTAGATTTTCATTGGAAATGGTGGTCGAAGACAACAACTCCCATGATCTCACACACCCTAAAACAGCATCAAATTACATCCCCAAGCAGAAGAATTTACATATTGTGCATTTAACGGTACTGTTATTGGTACTGATGTGTGTTTTTAATGATACCCAGCCCTACTTCTAAGGTTGCAAAAGCAGCAGCAGCAGCAGCACTTGTTTCTCTGCTGCAAACATTATGGGCATCTCTACATGACAGCATCAGCTAAATGGCTGAAATGTAGATGGAGAGATCCTGTCTGCACCATGATGGACGAGGCATCTGGAGAGAGACAGAAAGAGACAAACACAGACAGATATAGACAGAGACAGACAGAGCGAGCCGGGGGAGAGCTGAACTCGGCTCATGCAGCCACAGAGGGCCTGGTGACAGACAGACTGTTTCTCCCTGCATGGCTGCTTTAATGACAGGCAGCAAACTCATTCAGCAGGACAAACAAATCACTGGGACAAACCTCAGCAGGCATCTACCATCACACACACACATAGACACACACTAACACTGCTCCCTGCTGGAACATCTATACCTCTGCTGGGGTCTTGGAACAGAAATAAAACTGCACAAATGTAAAAACTGAAGGGTTTGTCCATTTCTCTGCTTCTGCTGGGAGATCGGTGTTTCATAATAACAGAATATAGCGAAAAGGTAGGAGAAAATGAACATCACTCACACTGAGGAATAAAAAAAAACAGAGGTAGAGCATGTCCACTGCTCATCTTTTTCCTCTTTATATCCAGTCGATGTAACTTTCAGGTCTCTGCCTCAGGGATAAAATTCAGCTTTTATGGTTTATTGGACTGCATGAGTTCTTAATATCAAAATGAAGCCATGCAGCAGGAATGATAGAGACAGACGTGATGTATATCATGAAAACCTCATTACATCTGAATACTGTTTTGTTAACTAAGGACCGTTCTTATCAGAAAAGCTGTTGAAAAAGCTGACTGAAAAGAAGAGGTTAATATTGTAGTGTTAGAGTGACTTTAAAGGGTCAAAATGACAAGTACATATTTTCCTCTTATCTACAGTGCTATTTATCCATCTAGATTATACTGGGGAGAGTTGTTGAAAAATTCAACACCAGTGTCTCTTTACAGAAATCATGACCCAGTTACTTAAGATAATCCACTGTCCTTGTTGTGAGCAGTTTAATGCAGGAACTCTTTTCTTCCTGTGGTAGAATCTACTGGAACCACTTTCGTTCTACTACGAGTTCTTTAAGGTTTTAAGTTACTTGCGTTTCTTTATGTATGTTACTTCGTTGCACCACTTCTGTCATGTGACATATGCAACATGGTTATTTTAACCCTAATCATAATCTTTTTCTAAACCTACCCACGTAGTTTTATTGCCTAAACTGAACCAATTAGTTGTATGGCTACACCTAACCAAAGTGCAAATGTTTTACAATGTAAATCACACATGTAATGTCAAGTGAGTTATATCATATGATGTAATACAACATCATGTAGTCAATGTTCCCACCAGTAACGTTTGTTGTTTTGGGAGTATTTGGCAATCAACCTATTCTGATGTGTAGGATTGAAAATGTGTTGTTTAAAACTCAGAAACTCACAACAAAACAATCGATGGATAAATAGTACTCAGGTGGATATTATATTATATTATATTATATTATATTATATTATATTTTTATTTTGTATTGTTTTGGCCAAACAGGTAACTCACACATGTTAATGCTATTAATCTTAGACCTCTTTTTTAACAGAAAGCTGTTCATTTTTGCAAAAAGTACTGAAGTGGGAAAAAATCCAAAGAAATTTAGAATATTTATACAAAAGTTTAATTCAGATTTAGACCTCAGCCTTTTATTGTGAGTTGGGAAAGTTCCAAAGTTATATAAAACATATATAACAATATATAAAGAAGTTGCTTTTTAACTTGTGTAAGTTTTTTTTTAATCAACTGGTTCTAACTTTTTTTTTCACCTTTTGCCTCATATTTATTTGGGAAATCAGATTTGTCAGTTGTCGGCATGCATGATCTTATTCTTATTTATAATTTGCAGGTAGAAGGAGGCAGAGAGAAGAAGAACAACTTCAGCTTTGAATCCTGATGATGATTGAGGGGATGGACTCACTTCCTTTAATATGGTGAGAAATACTGTTAATTTGTGGATGTTTGTGTTTGTTACTCAGCTGTTTGACCATATATGAATGTTCAAACATGACAAGTGCTAACATTTAATTAATTAATAATTAATGAATGAGTATTTCTATCAATTTAAAGCTTATTTATATAGTTAATAACATACAAAATAGCAACCAAATTGCTTTAAAAAAAAAGATACAACATTAATTTATGCCATAAAAACACAAACAAACCATCAAATATCTCCTTTCAGCCATAAAACCTTTGCCAGCATCAGTGTTGCTGATCAGCGGCCAGAAAGGTTGTGCTATGACTGGCAGGTGTGATGTGCTTCTGAGCATCCCAACTAATTTTGACAAATAGCTCCGTGTGTGCAGCATCACAAACTACAGTGCCGTGAAATGAGCTTTAATTACTGCCAGTTATTACAGCTCTGACGTTGTTTGCGCTTTGTTTTGCTCCGACAGACACCGACTCGTTTGGTTTGTAGATGAGCTGAATATGTTGTTGTCGCTGCTGCTGAAGGTGAACATCTGTAAACATCTGTGTGCTATCGTGTATGTAAATGCATCAGTTACTGTAGAGATGAGAGAAAAATCAGTAATTGCTCCAGCACATGCTTGACCTTCTGTGCTTTCCACATCTCATTTATAAGACATAAATGACAGAAATATGGACCGTCTAAACATGCAATATAATGGAACTAAATGTAACGTGACCCATTTACTCGAGCAGTTTCATGTAGGAGCTACTTTCTTTCTGTTAGAAAGAGAGTAGTTCTGGTAGATACTAAAGTTATTCCACTAGACTCTACTGCAGAAAGAAAATAGTTCTGATGAGAAACTGCTCACAAAAAGGTCTGTGGATTATTTTGAGCAACTGGGTCATGATTTCTGGAAAGAGGCATTTCATTTGGCGCTTTGAGCACCGCAGGACTAGTGCCATCTAATACCATTATATTGGAGAGAAGACAGACATCTCTACGGCAGATGTCTCCGAAAGTCTGCAACTCAAACCAAAATAAATCTGAATGGATAAATAGCACTACAGGCCAGGGAAATAGATTGTTTTTTTTTATTTTCGGGGTGAACTGTCCCTTTAATGGTACATGGGAAATGGAAATGAACATTATATCCTAGATGAAAAATGGGAGAGTTTGTAAGGACGGTCACAAACAGAGGTGTTAAAAGGAAGCACATTTTTTATTCAAGTAAAAGTACAGACACTGGAAAAAATAGGCTCATTTGAGATGAGCCAGGCCTTCGCAGAATCGATCAGCAGCAATCGCTGCACAATGTGTGCTGGATCGCCTCACAAGATCGAGGCGACTGCAGTTTTTGGAGCCAGGCACCGCAATTGTTCTCCACTGACTGCATCAATGAGCTGACTGGCTCCTATTGGCATGTTAGATTTTACATCACTGTGTTGTATGAAATCCTAATTTTATGTACAATTGTAAAATTTTAACATATTTTGTATGTTGTGCAGTGGTGTATCAGAGATACACTAACATTTCATAGGACCACCTTTAGCTTTGATGCAGAACCGAGGAAGGAGTGTGGAAACCCTGCCCAGAGGCCTGGGGCCCCTGTCTGGAACCAGGCCTGGAAGCAGGGCCTGTCAGCAGGTGGCCGGGCACATGTGGGCACAGCCCAAAGAAGTGATGTAGCTACTCCTCTGTCCCATGGATCAACCAACTCTGAGAAGAGCTGCTGGGGTCAGGTGTGCCGCCTGATAGGTGTCAGTGGACGCAGGGGGTCCCAACGGACAGGACCCAGGCGGCAGAGGCTGGCATCACCTCTCTTGGGGGGAATTAACTAGAGCTTGTGCGGGAGGTGGAATGCTATCAGTTAGATCTGGTGGGACTTACCTTTATGCTCAGCCTCAGCTCTGGCACATGGATAGGGGTTGGACTCTATTCTTCTCCAGAGTCTCTGTAGGTGTGAGGCACCAGGCAGGTGTGGGGATACTCACAAGCCCCCGGCTGAGTGCCACTATGTTGGAATTTACCCCAGTGGATGAGAGGGTCGCCTCCCTACACCAAAGGGTAATGGTGGGGCTCTGACTGTTGTCTGTGCTTATGCATTGAACAGAGTATTCGGCCTTCTTGGAGACCATGAACGGAGTCCTGCGTAGGGTCTGGTAGGGGACTCTGTAGTCCTGCTGGGAGACTTAAGCGCACATGTGGCCAATGATGGAGACATTTGGAGAGGCGTGATTAGGAGGAACAGCCTCCCTGTTTTGAACTCAAACACCTGATCTGAGGCCACACATGATGGACACACAGGTGAAGAAAGGGGCTGAGCTGTGCAGTGCAACATGGTGGCCTCCATGAAAGAGGACCTGTGGTCTATGAAGATAAGAACATTTCATTCTGAGGTAATAAAAACACAATGATTCTTATTTTCAGGTGAAACACTAATGAAATATATTCAGTTTCTGACGATAGATCCTCCCGAACGTTGCAGTCTTGTTAATACTGAATGGTGGATTCATATTATAATTTATTCTTTGTATTATTCCTTGTCTTTAAGTCTTTTGTTTTGTTGACTTGCTTAACTTGATTTATTTGTTGTTGTCTGTTGATTGTTTTTTTTTAATAATTATTGTCTCTTATTGTTGAGCCTATTATGTATTTAAATTAGTTTTGAAAATTAATAAATACATGGTGCAGTAGAAAGATAAAATAGCACAAAATGGAAATGGTTGTAATAGTAGGAGAAACAGACAGTTTGGTTTGTAGATGAACTGAATATTTTGTTGTTGAAGGTGGACATCTGAACATGGATGTATGTTCTGTAGATGCATCAGTTACTTTAGAAAAGGAAGAAAAATTGCTAATTGCTTCAGCATACGCTTGACCTTCTGTGCTTTCCATATCTCATCTGGATTTATTTGTGTGGCATTTTAAGAAGCAGGTTTTGCACCAAAGAGCTTAACAAAGACAGACATATAAGTAGAATCTGTATACATACAAGCACAAGGACATATATGTGCACTACAGATGTTGTGGAATTAAGATTAAGTAGAAAAAAGTTTAACCACTATTTAAACCAAGAAATCACATAAAAATTGGTTTTAATTGGTTGTCAGAAAGGGAGTGGGGAAAAAGTGAACACTATCCCTTTTTCTTTATATTTTATCAGTAAGGTTTCTGTTAAAACAGTCTACACCACACACAAGTCAACCAAATCAAACAAAACATGGCAATATATATAATCTGTATTAAAGTAAACATTAAATGGCAGAATGAGCAGGAAACTGTTTTTTCTGTTTTTATTTTCCTGTTGGATTCAGATTTCAAAATAATTTCAGTGAAGGCTCATAATTAACAGTTTTAGATGTCTGATGTGTGAGTTCAGAGCTCTTTATTAGTTGTGTTTTCTGTGAAATCGTGTTTTTTGTACCTGCAGTGTAATCAGCCCCCAGCTCCTCTGATCCAAACATGATGAACACTTTGCTGAAGCTTCATTAAACTGTCACTTCTAAAACCACCGCATTTAAAATATTCCACAAGGAATTAGGAAAATGATGCTTATTTTCTAATCAACACCCACATGTTTTTGAAATTAAACAACAGGCGAGTTATTAAACTCACTTTAACCAGAAGTGACACTGTAAAACTTTAGAATCAACACCAAAGTTTTATTTTTAGTATTTAGATATTTAGTATATTATTTAGTATTTTCAGTTTGGCAGTAATAATTATGATATGCTGCTTGGCTGAGCAAACTTGAACTAAACAGTTATGAAACTTCTGCAATGTTCACACATTTTCATACTGCTGACTGTCTGATTGATTGTCTGGGTGTCTCTGTGAAGTTTACTGGGTGTTTTGTCCCCTGAAAGATTGAATAAGACAGGACAATAAACTTCAATATTTTGTTTAATCAGGTGTTTAACACAAGGTATCAGGGAGCCTCAGGACTTCATTTCATCAATATCTTTATCAGGACAGAGCAGTCTCAGCCTGTCTTGTCTGGCTTTATATTCAGAGGGCATGACATTGAAGACAAACTTAACAAACTTAAAGACTAAATCCTGTGGAACGCCCAAAGTTCAGAAAAGTATTAGTCATGAATCATTGGTAAAGACTATTATAGACTATTAATTAATATTAAAATGTATTAAGGCTACTAAAGGTTATTTGCATTATCAATTCATCTACCAATTATTAAAATCGGTAAAATGTATCAAAAATGCCTGTCACATTTCCAAAATCAAATCGCTTGTTTTATCAGACCAACACAAGATATACAGTTATCTGTTTTTATACAAATTGTTATTTTTTGTCAGTGGACTAACCAATTAATTATTTCGGCTCTGTAATTAGTTATAATTGATATACTTTATACTGTTTCCTGTTTTTAGTTTTCATTTTAATGGAAGATATTTGTATTTTATAAGAGAATATCAAGTAATTCTGTCAATGTGATCTTGTGGGATGGCATTCATTTTACATTTTACATTTTCTTAATTTTTTTCTTATTTATCTACTCAAGTGATATTCTCTTACGCTCCGAGCAGAAAGCGATCCAGATGGAGATTGAGCATTTTGTCATAAAGGACCCTAATTAGAGTTTAGTTTCTTAGCAACACTTTGATGCTTTCAACAGCATGTAGTCAAACCTGCAGACATTCAGTCCAGGAAAAGATTGTGCAGTCAGCAGCCTGCTGTGCTGCCTGGAGTTTCTATACTGTCTCTATAATCCTCCATCATAAAACAATGTTTTCAGGCTCCCCCTTGCATAATGCAGCTTTCAGTGGACAAAGCCATCAGCGAAATGGTGCATTATGAATAATCATAACTCTTTAAAGTCTTCAATTTGCACAAAAACCACCCACGTTACATATTTATGCCTTTTATTGTGCTGTAGTTTGCTTTGGGTAAAAGCAGCAGTAAAAAGGTCCATTATGAGCGCACATTTTCATTACCTGGACATTACAACCGGAGAGTTTTCTTCTCTATAAAATCTACTTTTGCTCTTTCCAGCCACCTAAGGGAATACTTACACTGGTGGAAAAATAACTTTCTGAATACATTGGTCCATTATCACTGATTTAAGCTAAAAGTGTTCAGATTATATAGTGTTGAACAGAAGCAAGCTCTCCTGGATCTGATACAACCTTTTTTTTTCCTGGAGCAGTTATCTCTGCTGGCTCTCCCACCTCCCTTTCTCATCACCAATTTTTCCTGTAATTATGCATAATTGCTTTTCTGCACCAAAAATCATTCACGCGGATAATCTCTCATTTGTCTCAGTGAGAAAAATGAATGTTAGATTACAGAGATTTACACTTTAATGGAGCTTGGCGTACTTTACAGCACACACGTGCCTCGTTCAGGCTGCTGTGTGTACTTCTGCAAAGTGTTTAGTGTTTTCAAATGACTCAGATCTAATCACACTTCCGATAAATCACAATTTAAAGTAACTAGAGTGATGATTTAAGGTGAAAAATATATTTTAGATATATATCTTAAGTTGGAAAGACTTCATTAAACTACAATCTTCTGTTTAACTATTGTAGCCGTATTCCAACCAAACTCAAGCCAGCTGTCACAATGGCACACTGTCCCAAATTCATTTAGTGCAAGTAGTTGTTTTCCCTGTAAATATGAGTATTTTAAACCATGCATAATTATATTTATATACAAAATATGCAGTGAACCCATTTGTAGCTGACTCATTCTGACCCTTAGGGTTTATGAATTTAAAAAAAAAAAAAGATGTCTCCAGTTTGATTGAGATTTATTCTGCTACTGTTCATTAACTCTCCCTACATCATGGTCTAACTTTTGCACATGCTGTACTTTTTCATCTTGACTGTTTCATATGTGTGACACAAATATTTTGACATATGTTACACTAAGCTATGTTTTTATTTCATTGATTGTATTATTTTTTTCTCTTTTCTATTATTTATATTCAATGAATCCCTTTAATTACTATTTTATACATTTTTTCCTTCTTTCTAATTATATTTATTATACTGATGCTCTTTTTTATCAGTGTGAAGCACTCTGAATTGTCCTTGTGTATGAAATGTGCTATAAAAATAAACTTGCTTGCTTTACTAGCAATCTTTGATCTCACCAGTATGGCAAACATGCAGATGCATAATGGCGACACACAGCAGTGAAAAAGAAAACAAAACAGGAATTCATTCATCTTGAATGGTGCTCAACTTGAGTGGATCACAACATATCGGGTGTGGAATTACTTTCCAGATGCTTTGGCTCAAGATGAAACAAGTTTTTGATAAGGGTCAGTTTTTGATCAACTACAAAGTCTGCAACAGACTGGGTAAATCTTGTTTTTAGCCTAGCAATTGTTGATGCATTGCAGCCCAAACTTGTCAGTTAAAAGTCAGCAACAAATCACAGACGTCTTTGAAAATACAGTCATAAATATGCACAAAAAATATCAAGCTGATGGTTCCAATAGTATATGAGATTCACGGATAGAATGGACAGCTGACACTCACACAACCCACTGCACAATCTCTGCCAGGGAAATATAATGTCTCAATAAAATCTGTGGCTGGTACAGGTCACTTTGGCTTGACTTTTAGCTTGAGTGGACTGTAATTAACAGGCGGTCTAGTCTGAGCAGTGAGCATTATCTGTCAGGTGAATCTTTAATTTTGTTGAGGAAAAGAAGCAGAAAGAAACTGAGTGATTGTGGAAGCATTGTGCAAATGTGTTCTCCAAATTGTTCTTTTTTGCCATTTTCTTTCCCTTGTACTCAAAACAGTTTTGATATGATTAAAAATGAAATCTGTCCTTCAAGGTGAGAAGAGACTGTAAAGGATGTTTGGAGGAGTTACTGAATCATTGTTAAGCTTTCAGTCTTTTCAGTGTGCAGCACTGGATGTGCAACTTCTGATATACTGACTGTGCAGAGGTCAAGTGGTGCTGATGTGCTGCTGTTTTCGTATTTTTTATCAGATCTAAACTATGGAAAAACTCTTAGATAGTTATAAAATGACTGTGTAAATTACTGAGAGAGTTCTGACTCAGTTTGATTATGTGTGTTTTTACTTATAAATACAAAACTATCCCCATAACAACATCTGATATGAAATATACTTCTGCCCATTTACAAGGTCATCATTCACCCTCTGTTTCATAGTGTTCACAGCTCCGAAAGCGATAAGTGATAGCGACTAAATGATATTCAGTAAAAATTTGTGATCGGGTTTAATGCTTTCAGGAAAACTGATCGATGACGCAAAAAACTTGAGCCAGTTCTCAGCTGAGTTGGCGTCATTGTCTTGTGTCTGATGTGTCAGTCTGGCAATTTGATGTTTAGCATGAGTGTCCAGTCTCTTGAACCATCCCAGGCGGCAGGAAGGGGACAATACATTTTATGAATGGGTACGAGTATGGACTATTTCTACAGTGTAGGTCCCGTGGGATGTCCATTATGTTTGTTGTCCACAGTTAATGTGATGTTTTGTAATGTTTTGTAGTCCATTGGTCATTTGTTTTGGTTTTTCTTGTGTTTTCTCTGTTATCTGCCAAGGGACTACAGATATAAATTAGCATTTCTGTTAACTCTGGCATATTTACATCATGTATTACACGCTGATCTTCATTAATATGCTTTGTCCCAATTAAATAAGTCAATAAATAAATAAATAAATCATGCTAACTAACCTAAAGGAACACATCACCCCCAAATGATTTGTTTATCAGTTTCTCACAGGGTTGCAAAGGTTACTTCAAAAATGTACTTTGATAGTTACCAATTATATGTTAGAAAATGTAGTCAGTATCTGCTTTTGGATTACCTCAATATAAAATATTCTGATTTTTTTTCAGCCTAATATAATGTTTTATGTTCATTGTTTGTCCAGCTATTCCTTCCTTTGTTTTGTGCAATTTTTCTGATTGATTTATTGTTTTAAAGACAAAAATAGCTAAATTTCCTTTTGGTCATGATAATGAACTGGCAACTGTATTGTAAAGTATGGTTTCATAGGAGACCAGATTGGTGTTGAGACTTGATAAATGTTGGAAAGTGTGAAAACTGCACATAGTACTATATTGTTCTTTATTTTAAAATGTGAAATTGTAATCCTGCTAATAATCCCCATTTTTACAAAATGCATCTGTAATCTGATTGTCTTCATCTGTATCTTATCTCTGTAACATACTGTAGGCTATTTTGTGCTGCACTGTTGATTAAATAATAATAATATAATGACATTTTTTTTAACTTGTTTTGTCTAAAAGTGTTTCCTAAGGTGACACAGTGAAATCCAAGATTATTCAGATTACTAATAGATAACACTATGAAAACCAAATGCAAAAGTTAACATGTGCAAGCCTTGAGTTTGTTTTTAGATTTTGACCTCAACGATGATCAAAATGTTTATACGATGATGGAAAACAGTTGTTGATTGATTGTCTGTCGCTTGATTAATTAACTGTAATTGTTTCAGCTATAAGATGTTAAACATACATAACATAAATTTAAGAAAAGCAAACCAGCTCTTTTTTCCCTTCTAGTTTCAATTTAATGTAAGCATGAAGAAAATGTTCTTCTCCACACAGAGAACATGATTGTATAAAAGAAATATAATGTGCCACAGATTTAATTATGGCTACTTTAACACTGCTGCTGGTCATGTTCAGCAGCTTCTTCAGCTCTGTAATTACATATAATCACATTCAAGAACTTTCTGTCTGCTGTTATCACTGCTGTATCCAATCCAGATGAGACTGAGTGTCACTCAGTAATTGTGTCGTACTTTGTGTCTGTGTGGGTGAAAATATGTCTCCTAAAAAGTGAGAAACTCACAGTACATGTATGTGTGTTAAATACAGTGTACATTTAGGCTTTAATTTAGTGGAAAATGCATAATGCCTTCATGAAAATATGTTGTTAGTGTTAGCATGATCAAAACCTTTGTAATTCCTTATCACAATGCTATAGTATGTATGTATGTATGTATGTATGTATGTATGTATGTGCCATCTTGAGGAAATACAAGTTGTATATTTGTGTGTATGTTTGTATGTATGTATGTATGAATGTATGTATGTTTGTGCCATCTTGAGGAGACACAACTTGTATATTTGTATGTATGTATGTATGTATGTATGTATGTATGTATGTATGTATGCATGCATGTATGTATGTATGTATGTATGTGCCATCTTGAGGAGACACAACTTGTATATTTGTGTATATGTATGTATGCATGTATGTATGTATGTATGTATGTATGAATGTGCCATCTTGAGGAGATACAAGTTGTATATTTCTATGTATGTATTTGACATCTTGAGGAGACACGACTTGTATATTTGTGTGTATGTATGTATGTATGTATGTATGTATGTATGTATGTATGTATGTGCCATCTTGAGCAGATACAAGTTGTATATTTGTATGTATGTATGTATGTATGTATGTATGTATGTATGTAGGTATGTGCCATATTGAGGAGACACAACTTGTGTATTTGTATGTATGTATGTATGTATGTATGTGCCATCTTGAGGAAACACAACTTGTATGTATGTATGTATGTATGTATGTATGTATGTATGTATTTATGCATGTATGTGCAATCTTGAGGAGACACAAATTGTATATTTGTATGTATGTATGTATGTATGTATGTATGTATGTGCCATCTTGAGGAGACACAACTTGTATATTTGTATGTATGTATGTATGTATGTATGTATGTATGTATGTATGTATGTATGTATGAATGTGCCATCTTGAGGAGATACAAGTTGTATATTTCTATGTATGTATTTGACATCTTGAGGAGACACGACTTGTATATTTGTGTGTATGTATGTATGTATGTATGTATGTATGTATGTATGTGGCATCTTGAGCAGATACAAGTTGTATATTTGTATGTATGTATCTATGTATGTATGTATGTATGTATGTATGTATGTAGGTATGTGCCATATTGAGGAGACACAACTTGTGTATTTGTATGTATGTATGTATGTATGTATGTATGTGCCATCTTGAGGAGACACAAATTGTATATTTGTATGTAGGTGCCATCTTGAGGAGATACAAAGTGTATATTTATATGTATGTATGTATGTATGTATGTATGTGCCATCTTGAGGAGACACAACTTGTATATTTGTATGTATGTATGTATGTATGTATGTATCTATGTATGTATGTATGTATGCATGTGCCATGCTGAGGAGAGACAACTTGTATATTTGTATGTATGTATGTATGTATGTATGTATGTATGTATGTATGGGCCATCTTGATGAGACACAACTTGTCTATCTGTATGTATGTATGTATGTATGAATGTGTGTATGTATGTATGTATGTATGTATGTATGTATGTATGTATGAATGTAAGTATGTGCCATCTTGAGGAAACACAACTTATATATTTGTATGTATGTATGTATGTATATATGTACGTATGTGCCATATTGAGGAGACACAACTTGTATATTTGTTTGTATACATGTATGCATATATATACGTATATATGTATGTGCCATCTTGAGAAGACACAACTTGTATATTTGTATGTATGTATGTATGTATGTATGTGCCATCTTGACGAGACACAACTTGTCTATCTGTATTTATGTATGTATGTATGTATGTATGTATGTATGTATGTATGTATGAATGTAAGTATGTGCCATTTTGAGGAAACACAACTTATATATTTGTATGTATGTATGTATGTATGTATGTACGTATGTGCCATATTGAGGAGACACAACTTGTATATTTGTTTGTATACATGTATGTATATATATACGTATATATGTATGTGTCATGTTGAGAAGACAAAACTTGTTTATTTGTATGTGTGTTCCATATTGAGGAGACACAACTTATATATTTGTATGTATGTATGTATGTGCCATCTTGACGAGACACAACTTGTCTATCTGTATTTATGTATGTATGTATGTATATATGTATGTATGTATGTATGTATGTATGTGCCATCTTAAGGAAACACAACTTATATAATTGTATGTATTTATGTATGTATGTATGTATGTAGGTATGTGCCATATTGAGGAGACACAACTTGTATATATGTATGTATGTATGTATGTATGTATGTATGTATGTATGTATGCATGTTGATGCAATCTTGAGGAGACAAAAATTGTATATTTGTATGTATGTGCCATCTTGAGGAGATACAACTTGTATATTTATATGTATGTATGTATGTATGTATGTATGTGCCTTCTTGAGGAGACTCAACTTGTATATTTGTATGTATGTATGTATGTATGTATGTATGTATGTGCCATCTTGAGGAGACACAACTTGTATATTTGTATGTATGTATGCATGGATGTGCAATCTTGACGAGACACAACTTGTATATTTGTATGTATGTATATATGTATGTATGTATGTATGTATGTATGTATGTATGTATGTGCCATCTTGACGAGACACAACTTGTCTTTCTGTATTTATGTATGTGCCATCTTGAGGAAACACAACTTATATATTTGTATGTATGTATGTATGTATGTATGTAGGTAGGTATGTGCCATATTGAGGAGACACAACTTGTATATTTGTTTGTATACATGTATGTATATATATACGTATATATGTATGTGCAAAGCTTGTATATTGGTATGTGTGTGCCATATTGAAGAGACACAACTTGTATATTTGTATGTATGTATGTATGTATGTATGTATGTATGTATGTATGTGCCATCGTGACGAGACACAACTTGTCTATCTGTATTTATGTATGTATGTATGTATGTATATATGTATTTATGTATGTGCCATCTTGAGGAAAGACAACTTATATATTTGTATGTATGTATGTATGTATGTAGGTATGTGCCATATTGAGGAGACACAACTTGTATATTAGTATGTATATATGTATGTATGTATGTAAGTGCGATCTTGAGGAGACACAACTTGTATATTTGTATGTATGTATGTATGTATTTATGTATGTATGTATGTATGTATGTATGTGCCATTTTGAGGAGACAAAACTTGTATATTTGTATGTATTTATGTATTTATGTATGTATGTATGTATGTATGTATGTATGTAGGTATGTGCCATATTGAGGAGACACAACTTGTATATTAGTATGTATGTGCAATCTGGAGGAGACACAACTTGTATATTTGTATGTATGTATGCATGGATGTGCAATTTTGAGGAGACACAACTTGTATATTTGTGTGTATGTATATATGTATGTATGTATGTATGTATGTATGTATTTATGTGCCATCTTGAGGAAACACAACTCATATAATTGTATGTATGTATGTATGTATGTATGTAGGTATGTCCCATATTGAGGAGACACAACTTGTATATTTGTATGTATGTATGTATGTATGTATGTATGTATGTATGTATGTATGTACGTATGTGCCATCTTGACGAGACACAACTTGTCTATCTGTATTTATGTATGTCTGTATGTATGTATGTATGTATGTATGTATGTGTGTATGTATGTAGGTATGTATGTATGTATGTATGTGCCATCTTGAGGAAACACAACTTATATATTTGTATTTATGTATGTATGTATGTAAGTAGGTATGTGCCATATTGAGGAGACACAACTTGTATATTTGTATGTGTGTGCCATATTGAGGAGACACAAGTTGTATATTTGTATATATGTATGTATGTATGTATGTATGTATGCATGAATGTGCCATCTTGAGGAGAAACATCTTGTGTAGTTGTATGTATGTATGTATGTATTCTTGTATGTATGTGCCATCTTGAGGAGACACAACTTGTATATTTGTATGTATGTATGTATGTATGTATGTATGTATGTATGTAAGTGCTATCTTGAGACACAACTTGCATTTTGGTATGTATGTATGTATGTATGTATGTATGTATGTATATGCCATCTTGAGCAGAAAAAATGTGAATATTTGTATGTATGTATGTATGTATGTATGTATGTGCCATTTTGAGAAGACACAACTTGTATATTTCTTTGTATGAATGTATGTATGTATGTATGTGGCATCTTCAGGAGACACAATTAGTATGTATGTATGTATGCATGTAGGTATATATGTATGTATTTATGTATGTATGTATGTATGTATGTATTTGCAATTTTTACGAGACACAACTTGTATATGTGTATATATGTATTTATGTATGTATGCATGTGGCATCTTGAGGAGACACAATTAGTATGTATGTATGTCTGTATATATGTATGTATGTATGTATATATGTATGTATGTATGTATTTGTAATTTTTACGAGACACAACTTGTATATGTGTATGTATGTATGTATGTATGTGGCATCTTGAGGAGACACAATTAGTATGTATGTATGTCTGTATATATGTATGTATGTATGTATGTATATATGTATGTATGTATTTCTGTATGTATGTATGTGCAATCTTTACGAGACACAACTTGTATGTGTATGT